>NC_141685.1:483508697-483833697 GCF_964263255.1 Lissotriton vulgaris | reverse complement strand
TGTTGCAATGCATTCTCATATACATAACCATATTCCAATAAAGCAGGGAATAAGAAAGTCTTTGAAAACTGCTGTAATATACAGCAGAAAACGCAATCCTGCAAGGAACAATGAAAAATCATTGCCAGCACATAGGCTGCATTGTAGAAACATTAGTGTAGAAAGCTGAAAAGCTAACCCACATAAACACTTGGATAAACTGGCACCCTGCCTTTAATGCCGCCATGACCCTTAGCTTCCCACCATGCCTCAGCGGTGACAGGTCAGTTGTTCTTTTTATGGCTCCTTCTGTTAGGACCCTGGTTACTTCAGCTCTACCTTTCTTTCTGATTTCTGGCAGAAAATACTTAATTTTTTGATGCAACATCCCTTTACTTCGACATTTTTTTTGGTGATGGAGTATTTCTCTACAGTTTTTTTAGAGAGTTGAGCATTGTTTTTTAGTCAGAAATGCCCTCTCTCTTTGACCCGTGCCCTTCCTGTGGCAAGAAGAAGGCTAAATCAGACTCTCATCCTGTCTGTATTCTATGCTTTCATTCTGATCATAATTTTAAAACCTGCCAGTATTGCCAGCTGCTGTCCAAGAGAACTCTGAAGGACAGGGAGAGGATTCGCCTCTATGGGCTAGCTGAGAAGAGACGATCACCTTCTAGAGGCAGGTCACCGATGAAGAAGAGGAAAGAGAGAGCCTCCACTCCATCTATAAGTAAGATTCCAGTATGCTATCCATCCGCGTCGGGCTCGATGCCTCAAATCCCTTGATCGGCAACAAAAACGTTGACAAAAAGACCATCGACGGCAAGCTGACCGCCGAGAGAACACCGGTCGTCGCCAAAGAACGCAGGTACGTCGAATCTTCTGCTGTCGTCAACCCGCGACGATTGGCGCCGAGGAGTCGCTCTCTGTTGGTGCGGGCTTGCCCAACGTCGAGAGGCAGATCTCCGTCATCGCCGTCGATGTGCCGTTCAACGTCGAGACATGCTCCGCTGTTGCAGCGATCGGTGTCGAAGCAAACATCTGTAGACGTCAACCAAGTGATGGTCGACATCGAGACACACCTTGTTACCTGAGGCTAGACACTCATCGCCTCCGTTGCCGTCCAGGCGGCATTCAACGTCGAAGGCACGATCCTCTCAGACGGCGAGATATTCGATGTCGAGACCAAAGGTGAAATATACCAAACGTTGTTCGATGTCGAGACTGCGATCTCCGTCTGCGACGAGAAGTGTCCTGCTCTCGACTCAACTGGCTTCTAGAAGACGGTCAGCGTTGAGGGAAAGATAGACGTTGAGAAGGATTTCTCCGTCTACCTGCTCATCGTTTAGGTCTCATGCATGCTCAATGTCGAAGGCGAGGTCTATAGGCTCCAGTCATTCGAAGCACACTGAGAGATCGACGTCGAGGTGAAGATCAGGCTCTGGGAACTCACCAGTGATGGTGACACAGAGTAGGTTAAATTGCTCATCAAGACGCCGATCACGCTTCAGAAGCCGCAGAGAGTCCTCTCACTCCATTCGGAGCTCACCCCAGACGGTGGCGTCATCCCGCAGTGCTTCTGTTCACTCGCATAAGCCTACAAAATCACCGCCAAGAGGTTCTCCAAGAAGACCGTGATCTCCTTCCATCCATCTCTCACCTAAATGGCTACAACCTCTCCATCATTGGAAGACAGGGCCACAGGTCACGCTCAAGGGCCTACGGACTACTCCAGCCCCCTTCACAGATTACTATTGCAGCGCCTTGTGCAGGAAGTGGGCAGATCACCCACCACTCGGGCCAGAGAACACTGAGGCAGATCCCCACAATCGCAAAAACGACCAACTGAGGGTTCAAACCCCTCAATGGTCGCAAAACAAACAGGGCAAATCCCAGTACCAAGGCCACCGTTCCTCAAGAGGAAGGGGAGGAAATAAACAGCAGTCATCTTCTGCAACAAAAACTCCAGGGAAGAAATGAGTGTCTGCTTCCTCTAGCACCGTTGCACACTCCAGTGGAAGGAAGTATCTCAAGTTACTTTCTAGAGTGGTGCAACATAACCAAAGATCAGTGGGTGCTAAATATACTAAGAAATGGGTCTACACTACGTTTTTGTGCATCCCCAAGAGACATTCCTCGGGTGAAATCTCGTCATCTACATATAGACCTCCTGCGTCAGGAAGTGTTGACCCTTCTTGAAAAGCAAGCAATAGAAGAGGTCCCTCCTGCACAGAGAGGAAAGGGAGTGTACTCATGATACTTACTTCCTTGTTAAGAAAAAAGATCAACCGAACACGTTCAGACCAATTCTGGATCTACATTCTCTGAACAAATCCATCAAAAAGGAAAAGTTTTGGATGTTGGCGCTCCCCCAATATTCCCACTTCTAAAGAAAAGCGATTGGATGTGTTCGGTGGACCTCCAAGATGCGTACTTTCACATCCCAATCACAGTGTGACATCACAAGTTCTTGCGATTCATGATGGGAACAAAACGCTACCAGTTAAGTCTTACCCTTCGGCCTAAAATCAGCTCCGAGGGTATTCACCAAATGCATGGCAGTAGTGGCGGCAGCATTACATCGCCAAGGCCTGTTCATATATCCATACCTGGACGACTGCTTTTGGAGGGGATCATCTCCTCAAATGGTGCAGGAACACCTTTGCATCTACCTAGATCTCCTTCTGCGCTTAGGCCTGCATGTCAACCTGGAAAAGTCGAACCTTCAACCGACTCAATCACTTCATTATCTGGGCGCCAACCTCCACCCCGACCTCGGAAAAGTGTTTGCTTCAGAGAAGAGACTGTCACCAATGAGAGACAAAGGCAACACCAATCTTCATTCTCATCATCCATCAGTTAGACAGGTGGCCTCTCTGTTGGGGTCGGTGGCCTTTCTGCTGGGGTCGGTGGCCTTTCTGCTGGGGTCGGTGGCCTTTCTGCTGGGGTCGGTGGCCTTTCTGCTGAGGTCGGTGCCTTTCTGCTGGAGTTGATGGCCTTGTGCATTTTTCTCATACCCAATGCCAGATTGAGGATGAGACCGTTACAACAAGATCTCAAGGACAAATTGGATCAATCCTCATGTCAGTGGAACGACCAGATTCTCCTCTCCCCTGCAGCAAAGAAGTCCATTCTCTGGTGGCTGCAACCACAGAACCTTCTAGTGGGAGTCCCTTTTCACCAACCTCTGCCAGAACAAACCCTGATCACAGATGCATTGCTTCAGGGCTGGGGAGCGCATCTGGGTCATCTGTAAACTTAGGGCAGATGAACCAACAGAGAACAGACGTATCAAATCAATATGCTGGAACTGCGGGCGGTTCATTTAGTCCTTGAGGCTTTTCAGCCGTTAATTCAATCAGAATCAATCCTAGTACAAATGGACAATACAACCACCATGTATTAATTGAACATACAAGGTAGAACACGCTCTCGCCCACTGTCGATCGAATCCCAGGCCATCTGGCACTGGCTGCTAGCTAGGAACCTATCGATCATGACAGTCCCTCTGCTGGGAGAGCAGAACGTGCGAGCAGACACCCTCAGTCGTCACTTCAAAGAGCAAGAAGACTGGGTGCTCAACGACGAAGTGGTGGCTGACATTTTACAACAATGGGGTCATCCCTTCATCGACATTTTTGCAGACGATCAAAACAGAAAATGCCACGTCTTCGCATCCAGGTTTTACCGACCAGGAACCAGGGGGAATGCGCTTTTGATAGATTGGTGATGGACATTTGCATACGCCTTTCTGCCCCTCCCTCTCATTCCGAAGGTGGTGGTCAAACTTCTGCGATCCAGAATGAAGATGATACTCGTAGCACCGGACTGGCCTCGCCAATGTTGGTTCCGGACCTGTTGCAACTCTCGGTTAGCCCGCATCGGAGACTTCCGTGCAGGCTGGACCTTCTCAACAAAATGGAAGGGAAGATTCTGCGCCCCAGCCTTCCCTTGCTCAGCTTGACAGCATGGCTCCTGAAGTCCTGCAGTATGGACATTTGAACCTCTCTCAAAGCTGCATGGATATTTTAAGGGAGTCAAAGAGACCTTCTACAAGAACTTCATATTCTCTTAAGTGGAAAAGGTTTTTCTTGTGGTGTATCCGTAATGGTGTAGTCCAGTTAACGGGCAAGATCAGGTAATCTTGCCGTATCAACTCTAGCTGGCTAAATCTGGTTTGAAGTATTCATCCATAAAAGTACATTTGGCGGAAATCACAGCATATCAAGCATCACCCAACCAACCTTCTTTCTTTCAATTCAGCTGGTCAAGGACTTCCTACAGGGGTTGAAGAAGGTTTATCCTCCTGTTCGACCTCCTTCTGAATCTAGTCTTGTCCAAATTGATGGGACCTCCATTTGAACCCATTCATAAGGCCACATTACAACATCTTACTTGGAAAGCAGCCTTTCTAGTAGCAATTACATCATCACGCAGAGTGATGTCAAATGAGATTTCATCAGTGATGTCATCAGTGATGTCACTGACCATGTCCTGAATGATGTAATATGTGACATCATCAGCAGTGGATTGCGGGTGTGCGAAATATAGTTAGTACAACTAACTATATAGGAGCAATTTCAATGGTTTTTTAAATGCTAATTCCTAACTATATAAGGCCTGAAACCTAAGTAATTAGCATTTAAAAAACCTTGCAAATTCACTTAAAAAAACAAACTATAATACTATATAAGGCCTGAAACTTATGGTTTTTTAAGTGAATTTGCCAGGTTTTTTAAATGCTAATTCCTAACTATATCAGGCGTGGAACCTATATTTTTTTCAATAAATTTCAAAGGTTTTGTAAATGCTGATTCTATTAGCGGATAACGTTTATATATGTTATTATCCTTCTGGGACCACCTAAGCAGCCATCTTGTTTCTCAGGAGAAGTGAGGCACAAGAGAGCACAAAACAAGAGTGGAAAACGCGAATAGGGGGTAGGATAGAGACCCCCTGACCCCCTAGCCGTTCTAAGGGGGTCCTAGAAGGACCTCCAATTGCAAAAAAAAATCTTATTTTTTTTAAAAATCTCGGGGTACGCGCACGGTACGCGTACCGTACACGTACGGTGTGTGCGTACCCCTCAATTTTTTTTCGTTTTTTTTTTTTGCCCTTGGGGGTTCTTCTAGGACCCTCTGAGAAGGGTTGGGGCAGACTCTACCCTGCCCCCTTTTCGTGTTTTCCACTCTTGTTTTGGGCTCTCTTGTGCCTCAGTTATCCTGAAAAACAAGATGTTGGCCAAAACTTCCTGGTTTGGACAGTTTGGAATGTTGACAGTCGACTGCCAGCCAATCAGAAACTCGCTCGCGCACGTAAGGGTACGCGCACGTACACGCACAGTACGCGTACCGTACGCGTACGGTGTGCGCATATAGATATATAATTTGCTCAAATTCAATTTTCTCAACAACTACTGGAGGGATTTTCACCAAATATAGAAAAGGCACTACTGCATACCTGTCCCTACCATTTTGCCAAGTTTGGAGTAATTCCGTTCAGCCCTTCGGGCTATAGCCGTGTCTAAAGGTTCCATAGAAAATGCCTTTTGAAAAATTTCACATTCAATTTTCTCAAGAACTACTGGAGGGATTTTCACGAAACATAGCAAAGGCACATGTGCATACCAGGCCCTACCATTTTGCCAAGTTTGGTGTAATTCCATTCAGCTGTTCGGGCTGTAGCCGTGTCTAAAGGTCCCTATGGAAATTAACATGGGAAAACCACGTTTTGGGACCCCCTTTCGGCCCACGCTTGACAAATCCCCCCCCGAAACTTTCAGGGAAGGAGCGGAGCAAAGCTGCCCAAAATTCTGGAAAATTACACGCAGATTCCTCAATCGGCACTGATCATGTCATGAGTGATGTAATATGTGACGTCATCAGCAGTGCATTACACGTGCAAGTTATAGTGAGTCCAACTAACTATAACGTGGAATTTCAATGGTTTTATGTCAGTAAAATTTGCAGCTAACTATAACTGGTGTGAAACCTATGTTTTTTTCAGTGAATTTAATAGGTTTTTTATATGCTAAATCCTAACTATAACTGGTGTGAAACCTATGGTTTTGTCAGTGAATATATATATATATATATATATATATATATATATATATATATATATATTCACCAGTCTTTTTCGTCCATACATCCAAAAGCAAGAAGGCAGACCCAAGGATAGTGCAGATGTCTGGTTTATTCAGAGAACGCCCGCACCGCCGCCATAACGCGTTGCAGTCTCCTCCGAGGCCTTGATCACCTGGTTTTCATATATATGTGATGTGTTTCCGGAGTCCTGCACAAAAGCGGGAATATTCATGTGCTTTTGACTTTTATAAGGATACCCCTGGAAGAGAACTAAGATTACAGGTAAGTAACTTATCCTTATGGTACTGTAGGAGGTTTATCTTACGAGGTCGAAATGGCAGTGTTAAACTGCACACACAGGCTGCAATGGCAGTCATGAGACCTGTTTAAAGGGCTACTTAGGTAGGTGGGCCCACTGGTAGCATTTCATTTACAGGTCCTGGGTACATGGAGAACCACTTTACTAGGGGCTTATTAGTAAATTAATTATTTCAATTGGGTTTAAGTCAGTGTTATCATTTAAAGGAGAGAGAACAAGCACTTTAGCTCGAGTTAGCAGTGGTAAAGTGCAGAGTCAAAAAATGAAATCAACAAAAACAAGACTTTGGAAGGCAAAAGGTTGGGGGAAAACCACACCTAGGATGTCAGGTTCAACAATAAGTAATATAAACATTTTTAAAAATATTAATATTCGGTTTAGTTATCACAATTCTTGCTGGTTAGAATGCTGTAGGTAAATCTGTTATTTTCCTCTTATTCCAAAAATTACAACAATTACCTATATTCAGGGTTACGGTGCCCTTATTCTGATTCAGTGTATCAGAGTTAATTAAAGACTTCTTCATCTTAAATTCTAATATCTTATGATCACTCATTGGGAAGTCAGACCATCTAAACCATACAACTGACCAAACACCTTATAGGATCAAATTATATAGTGCAGAATGCATCCACCAAAAGTGTCACTATGGATAAAATGGACAGAAATATCTTTACATATTCTTCCATTTACTATTATGCATTTTATTTTCTCAAGAATTGTAGCAGTAATTTTCCACGGGATTTCACTTTAGAATTACTTTGGAAGATAAGCCCTGCAATATTATATGCCTCTTTTCTGGATATGCATATACACTAGCTGCATAGTTTGAGATCTTTGCATTTAAATCCCCTGATAGCATAACTATCACTTTTCAATGGTCTCAGCAATGCAATTAAAGAGAAACCTTGCCAGCTTGGTGTTCTGGGGGTATATACGTAGCTTAAATCTAAAAAAGGGACTCCATGGCCAAATTTGCAGTTCCATTCCGCCCTCCCTTAATGCATTGTACCAAATTCGAGGGATGCCTAATGCAGTGACACAACCAAGTTAAATTCGATTTTGATAGTGTAGCAATCCCTCCACCTGATGTCCTTTTTTTGGATACACTTGCAGGACATATGGAAATATGATCGGTATCAAGAATATCATGTTAAACTCCAGGTTTCTTGTATACAGATTATATTGCCTCCCAATTCTAAAAGAAGAGACAATTTTTTTATTATTTCTCCTATTTCCCCCCGTATTCCATGACATACTGTAGTGTAGTTCGTATATTCCCAATAAGCTCTGCGCATTGGAATAACATAAACAGCGGTGTAGACGTAGGACTGAGGTCATCTAGGTCTCTACTGACTATGTTAGACTTAATTAGTTTTGCCAGCTAGCTCAGAGGTCACTAGAAACTTTCTCGAATGAAATAGGGAGGGGTTAACTTCCCTGATTTAGACAAGAAGGGAGTAGCTTCTGACAACCATATAACATGACAACTTTGCTCCCCCAGAATAAGGAGTATATCTCCAGAGTCGTGTGAAAACAATAGACAGCTATTTCACTCAGTCAATCGTGCATGCTTAATTTCACCAGGGTGTAGATAAATAGAGAGACGGGCGTTTTCAATAAAAGGTGTTATTTTATTGAGCAGTCTTCTTTCTCTTGCAAGAGAAATGAATTGCCACAATTGCAATACTTATCATGAAGTAAAGTGCGTACAGTAAATGGAGTATTATGAAATAATACTGTAAAAGCATTGATATGGTTTCTTAGCCATATGATACTTTAAAACGAATAAAATATTTACATACATAAAAACATTGACTAACGAACTTAACTGGTGCTTCTAAGATACTCCTACCCCAGTGTACCTGACCTAAGCCTAATACGTGGGAAGGAGTAAGTAAGTTACAGTTTTAAGTTAAGTTGGGTTTTTGCCATGAATCTGAATCAAGAATTCTCTCTAAGGTTTGAATCAGCTCCCTACCTTGGTTATAGAATGAAGGAGGTCTTGTATCTTGTTCTCAGGACTCGATCTCCCAGTAACCCGCAAGGGTGACTGGAAACACCGGAGCTGGATTTCTCGGCGTGAGAAAAGGCATCTTCTTTCCCAGTGTGTCAAGGGGGAGGGACGGCTTCCTTCGGCTCTCGCATCAGCTGGGCTTCGGATAAGTAGATAGCCACTCTGCTCCACACCACCGTGTGTTGCTTAAGGCAAGTGTTGGTATATTTATACCTGGAAGGTGCCGTGTTTGACGTAAGGTTGGACATAAGACGTCAATAAAAGATGTCACTAAGAACTGGCTGTTCTTTTAGTGCTCGCAGGAGTTCTATGACAAATCAAAACAAAGACATGGGGAATTCCCAGGTTGCTGGAGGTTGGGTGTGTCGAAAGAACTCGTTGTGCTCTCTAGGAATCTAAGGAAGTAGCCTTGCCGTATTTGGGCTGCGTGGGCTATGACTAAATATGGGTAAGATTCTTATGCCTTCATAAGGACATGATTTATCATAACCACATAAGGGCTTGGATCAGGAATATTTAATTAGGGTCCTAGATACATTCACAACAATACTTTTTAATGACTGAGAAGCATGACTAGCTTTTTAAAGAAGTCGCCAACCAAGATTACTTACTCAGGTCATCGTCCCTTGCTACATCATGATACACATTTTCCTGATATAACTACTCCTAATTCACATGAAACTCTGAGGTCTTGGAGATATTTCAGACCTCCTAACCTGTAAATAATTTTCACCTTGTGAGGAGGGAGCAGAGCCTCATGCCGAAAGCTAGCCCAGAAGCATTCTGCCCGACACCAAGCCCAACACTCCCTGCCCCTCCCAAAAACACATTGGGTCGGAGAGGCTGTCACCTTTGTCTTGGTGTATTTTCACACGTCTTAATGGACATTGGCTGCTTGAAGACACAAAAGACAAGCTGGAAAAACACTGTATGCAATGCTCGCCTTGCCTGCCACTGTGTGATTTTTGGCTCTCTACAGGGTGACCGTGTAAAGGGATGAAATCATTTGACACACAGCGGCACTGTCTGAGATGGCAGCTCTTGTGTTTATCGTGACACTGTTTGGCCCGTTTCATTTTAGTATCCTTGCTTATGTGGGTAAAAAGTAATTACATCAGTACCGCTATGGAAAAAAAGTCACAATTAGCCAGAACCAGATTTACAACAATTAAGGAATGAAAAGATACTTTATTTCTCGCACCGCCAGCCTCCTTTAAGATCACAACTGACAAAATATTGTTCGTTTTTAACTGTTTAAGACTTAATATTTCTGCAAAGCAATTCAATAAAAAGGTGCGATTAATTGCATCTGACTGATCTTCAAAAATAGTAATAACGTCTAGTATGCTAGATGTTATCAGTTATGATATTTTGTGGTGTTACTGGACTTTGTGATTTCCGTTCCTTCTAGAAAGTTTCTACTTCTTTTAGGGTCATTCTTTATTTGAGCATTGTTTAAGCCAACTGTCAAAGGGTTTGGGTTCAACTCCGTTTCAGTTCGACTACTCATCCTTTCCGAACTAGGGGGCACATTAGGATGGCGGTGAATCCGCATCCTCCGGGCCGGCGGAAGCCCCTGCCGGCCTGGAGGATGCAGATTCATCGCCGCGGACATTGGAAACACCCACCGCCACATTAGGATGGCGGTGGGATCAGCGGCGGACGGCAAGTCCGTCCGCCGCTGATCCGCGGTGTATGCACGCAAATATGGTGGCGGTGTCTGCAAGACACCGCCAGCCATATTAGGATGCAGGCTAAAACATGCTTTTCCGCCGTGGAAAAGCATGTGGTCTCTTGTGTTTGTGGGCCCGTTGCGGGCCCCCAGGGTATTTGGGGGTGGGGGTTGCACATGGGTGGTACCTATGGTACCCCCTGCTTTGGCATGCACAAGGTGGTAGGCACCACCCGGTGCCTGCCAAGTTGTGCATGCCAAAGTTAAACATGCTTTTTTTACATTGCGGCGGGTGCTGCTCAAAGCAGCACCCACTGCAATGTAAAATATACGGGATGTGACCGCCACCATGGCGGTCACATCCTAATTGCTACGGAGGGACCGCTGCTGCCCCTGCGGTCGGTCCCTCCACCTCGGGGGTGGCAGGCGAACGGACGCAAGTCCGTCCGCCATCCTAATCTGTCCTTAGGTCCGAATAGGATAGGATTCTCTATTGATTGTGGGTTCAATTACACTAATCTCCCCACCCCCAATTCAGGAGTTAAAAATGTGACTGCATTGGTAGCCAGGCAAGGAATTAAAGGGGAATTCATTGTATTCATATTTGAGATTTCTGACTCTGATTGCACCAAAGAGTCGAAATAGACTTTTTTTTTTTTGCACCTTTTATTGTGATCTGCCGTTTTTTCATTTTTTAAATATTTTTTACCTCTGCACTTTTGCTGGTTTAAGTGTACATATATTTGGAGGCTCTTCTTTGCAAGACAATTCTATGGAGATTTGAAGTGTTCAAGTAGTTTAAGTTAATTCTCTGATTTCCTGGAGACAAATTCTTGAATCCCCCTTACCATGAGAAGCTCCTGAGCAGGAATCTCAGTAGCGCCTAATTTCTTCCTATGAAAAATGGGAAATAAAACAACTCTGTCTATTCTGAATTAACATTCTTCATGTTCTTGAATAAGAATTTCAGCAAGTATACTTGTTTATCTTTCTCCATACTCTGCCTCTTCTTTTTTTTTTTTTCGCTTCCTCTACCCTGATAACCCCCAGTTTGTGTGCCCATTTACTAAAGCCCGACCTCCCCAGGGATTTTCACCTCCTTTTTAGAGTCGAGCAGACCTACATTCAATGTGTAAGCATTGATTGTGTCTGCTTTAGACCTATTGTCACCCGTATTTAGGAATGAAGACACGAGTCAGACGCGCACTTTTGTAGTCTGTTTTGACCACGGGAGCGCGCGTCTGAGCAGACGAACTCCCAGTCCCTGCTTTCGCTTTGCTTGCATGCATTAACGGCGCACACACACACACACACACAGCCAGCCCCCACCCCTCTACATGCACGCACATACACACACACAGGCTCGCGCATGCACACGCAGGCACACACATACAGGCACACAGCCCCCCCTTTACCTCATCGGAGTCGGACTCGTTCTCGCACCATCTGCCAAGGGAGTCCCGCAGAGCACTCGAGCTCCTCTGCCACTCTACCAAGACGCAGAGCTCTCCCCATAGGCATGAGGGCTCCCCCGTCTCCCCACTGGTCTTCACCCGGGCCCCCTCCTGGGACCCGGGACTTCATGCGGCACTTCTCTTCTCCGGGCTCGCGCTCGTCAAAACGAAACTGAAGAGTGGCGTGCATGCGCAGGCAGCCCCCGCCCTCCCACTCCTCACAGGCCGGCGAAGAGGTTTCTGTCTCTTTTCTGTCCCCCCGGGACACCACGTAATGTTTTCTAGTTCTCGGGCTAGTGCTGCCCACGTCACATGACCCACCTCCCTCTCCTGCTAGTATCTCCACACGCCGGCCCCCAGCGTTGCACCATTGTGTTTGGGCACCTTGACGGGACACTTCATTTCCCCCGCTGGCTATCATTCATTTACTGCCTGCGCTCTAACTGCGATCACTCCCCGTGGCTTAGCTTAGATCTTTCCCTCCTATTGACTGCTAGTGTTCATAGCGGTTTGCTGACGCTGCGCCTCTCCGCCCGCTTCACTGTACATCGGTTTGCAAGAATTGGTTTCCCTCACGAGGATTGTTTCTCCTTTGACAACCTTGTTTGTTCTAAATCAGGTATGTGTTATTCCTTCCTTCATTAGGTATGACGGCTCTCATTTGCCAGCCTAGTTCCTTTATTAATCAAGCCCCCTTACCTCCTTTTTCCCCGCAACCAATGTTCTTCTACTTGCCTGGACATAGAGCTTAAACTTCTCATCCCGTTTTTCCACTTCTTCCTGCAAATTCGTTTTGCACTCCAAGGGAACCGTAATCAGTCTTACGTTGCCCCATAAACACATTAACAAGATAAAGTCAAACATCAGAGGCTTCTGACATGGAGTGCATAGCATGGCTTGCGCAGTACAACCACGAGGTGTGCATTTGTAACTGCATTGTGTCTAGGAAAGATTTAAGGTGGAGTATGGTGCCCCCATGCTAACATACTGCGCCATTCCATTTCCTTTTCATTATAGGAGCACGGGCAGGGGAAAGTTAGGTGTCTCAATGTAAATATTTTTTTGCATTCCAAACATTATAAATCAATTTGCAGTGGGGATCAATAATTCAGCAGCCAGTGTGCGGGATCCGGAAGGGGTGGAGGTGTCGGGCTGCCTAGACAGCGGTGGATATAAAAGTTGACATATTTCTGGAGCGCAGGACTTCGGAAACCTCCCTGGGTCCACGGGCAGCCACGGTCCTCCCCCAGCGGACGGTGCTTGAGTGCGGTTTTTAATGGGAGTGCGATGCGCAGCTCTGTGTGTGCATTTTGTGCTTGTCGGGCACAATATGCGTCTTTCCAGGGCTTGGAACGCAGGTTAATAATCTCTGAATGAAACTGCACTGCAGGTGTGTGCGAGGAGTAACAGCTGCCATTGGCTGAGAGCGGAGCAATGCCAAACATCCTGTAAATAACAGATTGTTGTATATCACGCCCTTAAACCGCAGGTTTCAAGAGCTTTAGCATTTTATGTCAGTGCTGTTAAGTTAATCTTATTTTATTAACGCGCGACTCAATATCTCTGGCTTTATCAGCTTTCACGGATGAAAGGAGGAGCTGCACTAGGTAGTCCTCAAACCCGTGACCTGCGGGTTGCAATCGTATCACGGCGGCAAATGCTTTGACATGCTTGCACCCATATTTAATTGTGCTAATTCCGTGATGAATGCCCTGAAGTGGCAATAACTGGGTACTGTATTACTACACCTGCTGTTAATTTCTAGTACCCGGGCATTCCCGGATAAGACCTTGCCTCCTCCCACACTCACCCGAGTCTATGATGGACTTACTGGAGTATTCTGCTTTTTAATGTACATGTGAATGGGTTCTTGCCCGAACATGTCCAGTGTGCAGGAATGATGGATGGCAGTGCTAATGGCATCAGTAATGAATCCTTAAGTGGGTCAGCAGAAATAGCTCTCCTTTTCCTTCATGGAGGCATGCTTGGTGATGGGCAATAGCAGGGTGTCCGCATGCACCTGTTCGCTGGCGTTCCCATTTTCAGCTGCATACTGGCCTTACGTGGGATGATAGAAATTCAGGCAACTCCGGTGTCTTCATTCCCCTACTTCTAGAATGTTGCATTTTTAAATTATTTAATTCAAATGTACCTTACCTTTCTCTAAAGTAGAGATGCTCAACATAGGTCTCGGAAGGTCAGATTCATGCTAGGTTTTCAGTAAACCACTAATACTGTAAAAGTGTAATATATATTTGCTGTGTGGAAATTTGTTTTACATAGATTTCTCAAAATTATGACATGGGTCCGGTGCTCCTAAACCTCCTTGGATATAGCATAATAAAGGTTAATGAATGTTTAGAAGTGTCAGGGAGGGAGGGCTTGGTTACACTAATCAAGATTTCATCCACAAATATTTTTAGTGGTTTATGAGGTAATCCATTTCGAAATGTGACGTGACATTAAGTTTCGGTTATGCTTTTGCTCGGTCCAGTTGGGTTTAGATAACAGGAGATTTGGACTCTCGTTTTGAGTTAGTGTATTTGTATTTTGCAGAACTGGATGTATTGCAATTTAAAAATGACTTTATATTTGTTATTACTGTATTATGATGTTTTATAAACTTATATGGCTTATTGCCCCACTTCCATCCTTATGGACACCTGCGATATATAAAAAGAGGTGGTGGCACCCATCCGTAGCGCTGCCTTACTTGACGTCTATTGACAAGATCATGCCATCCTAGTTCTTACAGTATTCAAAATAAAATATGTGCAACAGTGAGTGAGTAGTGTAAGCCCACACCGGAAACCATGTTTTCGAGGTGTAACCTTTTTCATGGCTTCTAGAACAAAAAAACTATGGTAGAAAGGTAGAAAAATGAGTGGCCATTCTTTGGGCTGTCTGGAATCACTGCTTTGAGCAATATATCACTGTAGGTTGCACCATTTCCATTAATTTGAAAGTAGGCAAATTGATTTTGGGAAAGTGCTTTATTCCCTACTCAAACAATAGCATGTCTTATCATTCCATGATTTCTCACACTTTGCAAAGTAGGTAAATCTGTTCATGCAATTCTTAATTTAACATAGATACAATTATGTTCCTCATTGGCAACATACTTTAGTAGTTTCAGGTAGGCCACCACTACATCACTCAGCACCACCACAGCATCAATCTTTGCAACCATTTAACAACAACTGGTTCAAATATATTCTCTCAATGTTTCAAGCTTTATTACAAATGTCAGAAAAAGATGTTAATATTTCACTTCTGTTCTTGGATTTTTGTCACAATAAAATACAATGAACATAATCTTCACAAAAGTTATTTACAAAAGTTTAAACGATTGCCATTATAAATTACCAAAACTTTTATTTAAGTATTAATTATTAAAAAAATGAAAAGCCATTGTTATTTGTAATATCAATACATCTAAGTCACGTAAATACAACACATATCGCATTACAAATGCTGTAGGTGTCACATTTGCGAAAGTTGAAACTATTGGCATTGTAAATAACAAAGCTATCACATTCATTCACAAATCAAAACCAACACATAAATAAAAACATTGTCATTTACAATACCAAAAGCTCAAAATTTCCTAATGCGAGACCTATTGCATTGCAAATGCTTGTTCGTTATTGAAGTTTGAAGTATTGCCTAAGTTCACCCCCCCCCATCATTTTTAGCACTTTGGTGGTGTCTTTCCCTTTGGTTGCCCATCTGCGAGGGGTCCTGCCTTTTCTCAACCGCATTCCATTCCCTTTTAAACAAGTAATGATTTAAGATAGAGGGGATGAGCTCTAGAGCATGATCGTAGTTACCCACTGATTTCTCCACCAGTGCCAAAATAGAAGAGATAATTCTCTTAATATGTTGCAAAGGCCCAGAAACATCTACCTAGTCTCCTGGTAAATTACAAGATATATATCCATTGATATCAGGAATAACGCTCAAATAACGGTGGAGATTTTGTATGTGAGGTGCTACTAAGAAGTTGTAAAAATAGAGGCCTCCTCTGCAAACTCAGTTGCATTTTCTTTTTTCACAGGCACTTCAGGAAAATAAACATTAATATCTGGTGGCGTAAAATCAGATTGAATCTACAGTCTCCTCTCAACCAGCTCATGTTGGCCACTACCAATCTTTTGAGTGGACACTACTCCTTTTATGAAATCCCTCCATATTTGTTTGATGAGATAATTGTGGAGATGTTATCATTTCATTTTCGTTCATAATTTCTTTTGAGAATGGATCTTTTAGTTGGGAAGAATTCTCCTTAAGGTGAACCTCTGTTTATTCTATTCTATGATAAAGGTTTTCTATCCTATCTTTTTTTTTTTTTTTTAAAAGAACTAGGTCAGAGCAATTTTTCTTCAGTTATTCAATATGGCCTAATTTATCCCCAAGAGGGTTTAATTATTTTTTTTAAACGAGCTTGTTGAGTTTCTAACTTCCTGAGCAGACTTATCTTGCTGTCATGATTTATGAATGAACTTGTAAATCTAATTCTACGTTGGGGTTACTAGTCACTCTGAACGTTCTCTATTCACTTTCAAGTTGTTCCTATTTGAATCAAGGCCTCTGCCACCACCCACTGGTGACATCAAATCAATAAAATCCCAATGATCGGGCACAAGCATGTCACTAGAACATATTCCTGAGGGGTCATAGACTTTTTCCACCTCCACCTTGAGGCTCCCGAGATGGGGGCAATCTCACGCTGGTCTCACGTCAAAGCCTGTCTGGTCCTTTGGCTCCCTTTCCACCTAGACTCGGCTTAATTAAGTCTCGTCTTCTCTATCTCTCCCACCTTAAAGTCCAGGTCCTGCTTTGACCAATTTGGCCGAAAACGCTGCTGGTTTACTTGCTCCTCGTCTGGAGCAGGGTGGCACCTCTGCTGCTCGTGTCTAACCTTTGTGGATTGCTGCTTTTAGCCAGTCAACTCTATTTCTGCTCCGCTCCGGAGCAGAATCGAAATTAATGTTGAGTGTATAGTAAAGTGGTCACACATAAGGGAGCAGGAGATGTAAGGAAAACCAAAGCCCATAGCCTGCAACGGGTCTGCCTACCGAGTGAGCCTACATATAGGCACTATAGACAGGCACTCTTCCTGCGTGGTTTGCGGAGCATTCGACCCCAACCACTCCACACCCCCCTCCTACCCGAAAAGACCTGGTAGCCTCCACGGGTGAAAATGTCAGATGCTGGGTATGAGAGAAATAGTGCAACGCAGTGGTAGTACACAGGTGTTGCCACACTAGGGAGGAGAGCGGACGCTGGCAAGGAGGCTGTTAGAACCGGCTGTCTCTAGTTGGCAGAGGTAGGCACTTCTGACAAATAGGGACACTCCTTTTCTAGTCAGGGCAAGGGGATCGCACCCTTCGATAACCCCTGCTCACCCCCTTGGTAGCTTGGCAGAGCAGAACAGGCTTATCTCCGAGGCTGTGTATTAAGCAATTATGACCACATACAGTAATACAGTGAATACACTACAAATGGACACGACACCGTAGTATTATAAAAATGAGTATTTTTATATAAGGTTTAGCACAAGACCAAATAACGACAAAAACTGTACACAATCGGAATAAATACTCTGGGAAGGAAAAAGGGATAGTTCAAAGGTAGTTTCTTCTTTAGCACAAAAAGTCTTTAGTATCAAGCAATCTTCTTCTTTGGCAAGACAGTTCTTAACAACAGGGTAACCCACACGGGGCTCCACGACGTGGAGGCAAAGTTAATCCAAGGGTTCGGCGTCGACCGCGAGGAGCGCTGCGTCGAGCCCGGAGTCACACGGACCCCTCACAACACAGTACCTTGGAAAATGAAGCACACGATAATCAGTGGCGTCGAACGGTCCGGCGTCGCGCCTTCGGTGTCAAGCAGGCCTCAGCAGGCGTCGTCGATGATGCGGTTGCACAGAGTGAGCAGCGCTCACGGCGTCGGTGGGCACACGGTTGATGCGATCAGCAGCGGTGCAGGCACGAGGTCCTCTGGAGCTAGAGCCGTACTCCCACTCACTGGCGTTGCTGCTGGCGTCGGTCGGGCCCGGCGTCCGGTCGTCGTGATTGCTGGTTCTTTCAGAGGGGCTGGATTCACACTTCCAGCAAATAGCACTTTAGCAGGTGAAGTCCTTTAGCCCTGTGACTTCAGCAGGAGACTGGCACTCTTCCAGTCCTTGGAGATTTTCTTAGCAAGCGTGAGAGTACACACACAGTTCCTCTCTCCTGGTTCCTTGGCAAAAATAAAGAAGCACTGCAGGATTCCCTCAACAACAGCACACTGGCAGAAGGGGTAGGCAATCCTTAGATCAGCAGGCCTCTTGTCCTTGGTTAAAGGGTTCCTTGTCAGAAGTGATCTGATTTCCTAGTTCAGGGGTCCTTCTCTTATACCCCTTTTCGTCTTTGATCCCTTTGTCTATGCCGGGGATTTCCCAACATCCTGGGTCTGTGGTGGGTGGAGCTAGGCAGTAGCACCTGGCCTATTCATTGAGCAGGGCTGGGTCCTCAGACGCCCAGCAGGAGGTGGAGCCAGCATTGACACTGGCAGGAGCAGAGCTATCGCCCTCCTGGCAGGAGGTGGGGCTAGGATCGTCCATGGCAGGCACAGAGCCATCAGTCGCTTAGCAGGAGGTGGAGCCAGCATTGTATCAGGCAAGGCAGGCTATCAACAACTACTCTCCCCCTACTCTCAACGTAAATGTCCCACTCATCCCACACTGACTCATCCAGACCTGTGGAGCCACCCAGCTCCTGTCACACACACGCAAGACCAGCAGAAACCAGAAATGATTAGGCAAGAAAATAGACACTTTCTAAAAGTGCTATTTTCGAACCCGGAGTCCAAAAACCATCCACACCAACGGATGCGTAATTAAACCCCGAGTTCAGGGATACCAAACTCGACATTGCACCATGCTCCCCGAGCCAGCTAGGATCATAGCGTTAACAATCCCGGCGGCCCATTCTATCCAACGGAGAGCAGGCTACCTCGCAATAGTGAAGCACGAAGATGGCGGTACTTCACTATCAGGACATGCCAACTTGGTCAGGCGTGTCCTACCTTAGACGTACAATGCACCCTGCCCGTGGGCCTACCATAGGGGTGACTAACATGAAGTCAAGGGAAGGTTGGAGGGGCTGGCAAGTAGGTATACCTGCGCAGCCTGCGTGACAGTACAAGACTGCACGTGGGTCTCGCAATGACCGACCCGTAGACATTCTTTTACGAGGCCGCTCCTGTGGGTGGCACAACACGTGCTGCAAGCCCACGAGCGGCATTTGTATTTACAAGCCCCAGCACGCCTGGTGCACTAGACTAGGGACTGACAGTAAACCAAAATAGGCCAAACATGGATACAATAGATACATCAATTTAACATCGGGAGCACTTGCGCTATGGCACTGATCAGCAGTGACACGGCGCCCAAAGCATATACCAGCAAAACATCGTAAAACAGTAGAGGCAAACAGAAAAAATGGAGGAGAGACTCAAGCCAATGATGTCAGGTCTAACAGAGGCAAACTGCACACTCGTTGCATGTGGCACAGCCTCCGTGGCTCCTGTTGGTCGCCGACTAGTGAGTCACTCTTGCTCCTGCTCTGAAGTTTCACAGCTTCTCACTCAAACCTGCTTCTGCTTCTGCTCCTGCTCTGTTTTCGACATCCTCTGTCAAGCTGATCAAAAGACATTGTTATAATAAAATCATAGGTTCTCCTCTGCCTTTTGACGGAAAGGACACTGCAGATCATCAATACGCATGTTTCCTCCTGCCATGTTAAATGAAAACTTAATGGTTTTTCTTACTTAACGTTGTTTATAAAAGTCCATGTTTATGAAGCAGGTCTCAATAGTAAACACAACATAAGTCTGTAAAACCCAGCACATGTCCACTCCCAGTTAAATGATACACATACTTCTTTTGGTAGGTTGGAAGTATTGGCCGCAGGTTATTAAGCTTTGATTTCCAGCATATGCCCCCTCCATGAATTTTATTGGGACCCATAAATCAACCACGACAGGCCTACCTATCATAAATCACTTTTGACATTCTTAGAACATCTTCTCCTGGCATATCAGTCATAACTCAACGTGCCATAAATCATTCTGACGTTTTGTGAAGAAAATTGAGTCTTTGACCTGGTGTTATCCCTTTGTATGGTGGCGTGTACTACTTTTAACCCTTGTATGCTTAACTCGCTACCTTTGACAGTACATTGCATCCTTCCCTCCTGCAGACCTGAGCTACGAGCGCCATGAAAATGCCTTACCCTGCTGTTAGCAAATAAACCACCGGGGTTTACCTTAATCACCCCAACAGATCTGGGCTAGGGCATATGAAAATATACATAAAAATTATTTGTGGGAAAAGATCAAAATAGATTCCTGTAGGACGAACAATTAATCAGTCCCTATGTGTGGGAACCTAGTCCCCAAACTTGCTATTTTGTTAAGCACTCCCAAATCTGCCCCAGGTTGATTTATACAACAAAACTTTATATTTTCTTGAAAATGCGTAAGAAAAAAGTAAAAACATATAAAAATGACACAACAGTCATTAGTAATCTCTAATTCCTTCCTACCCATACATCTAATGACTGTTGCGAATAAACACATGCGCAGTCCGTTTGGTAGATAGTCCAGTACACACAGAGGAGGGATGCTTTCAACCTCCACACAGTCCCAAAACTGTGCATCCAGGAGTCTTGGATGTGATTTTTAATCACTTCTGCAATTCATGAGGTTGACGCACTTTGGCCCACTGAGTCGGGCCTCATCAGGACATGGGCAAACGGAAGACAACCTACAAAACAATATACTGATGTAAACACATCAAATACTCTACATTACTCACCAAGGGTGCTGTTGTGAACCATTTTAGGACACTATTGTAAATTTCCTGATTCATGCCCTTATATAGGTATAAATCACTGTCCTTATATTGGCATAAGAATCATAACCATATTTAGACATAGCTCATGCAGTCCAAATACGGCAGGGCTACTTCCACTAGTTCCGAAAATCTACAACGATTTTTTGGAAACTCCGCTTCTACGACTAGGGACTTACCCTTGCTCGAATACTGACTTGTCCAAGAACTCACAAGAGTCTTTAATGACGTTATTATGTCCACCTTTACGTCAAACTCTTCAACTTCAAGGTATAAATATGCCCACAATTGCCATAGCAAACACACAGTGGTTTGGAGCAGTTCGACTATCTACTTGCCCGACGCTCCCTGCTACTGCAAGTGCCAACGGAAGCCGACCCTCAAGAAGACTCACTGAGAGAGATGCTGTCTTTTCTCTTGCCGAGATATCCAGCTCCAGTGTTTCCAAGCTACCCTAGCGGGTTGTTGGGAAATAGAGTCCTTAGCCTGACCTTCTTCATTCCAAATTAAGGTACGGAGCAGATTAGACCCTAAGAGAACTATTAGACAGATTCTTGGCAAAATAATAATCTATTTATTCTACACCTCACTTACTTCTTCCCTCGTACTAAGATTAGGCTACGTACACCGGGGTAGGCGCATTTTAGAAGCACCAGTTCAGTACTTTTAGCCTCTCTTATTTATGTATGTATTTATCTATAGTCTAGGAACCATACAATGCTCTTACAGTATTATTTTATTCTCCTCTTTTTACTGTATTCATTATATTTTGCAACCAGTTTTACGATTGTAGCAGTTCTATTTTCTAACATGAGGTTCTGTTATGTTTTTATGTGTTCTCATCTCCGTATGTTTTTTTTTCTAACTACTTGCATAGTCACATGCACTGGAGTTGCGGCACCCTTGGTAGGCACGTAGAGTATTTGATGTGTTTACTTTAGTATATTGTTTTGTAGGCTGTCTTCCTTTTGCCTATGTCCTGATGAGGCCCGACTCAGTGGGCCGAAACGCGTCAATCTCATGAACTGGGGAAGTCAGACTGATTAAAAATCACTTGCTAGTCTGCCAGATAAACACTTTTGGGACTGTGTGGAGGTTGGAAATATCCCTCCTCTGTGTCTACTGGACAATCTCTCAAATGTATTGCGCATGAATTGAAGGATTTTTTTGCAACCGTCATTTGATTGTATGAGTAGGAAGGAATTAGGAATTACAGATGGTTGTTGTGTTTTTGTTATGTTTCTTGATTATTTATCTTATGCATTTTCAAGAAAGTATAAAGTTTCGTTGTGGACGTCAACCTGGGGTAGATTTGTGAGGGCCTAAATTATCTAAATAGCAAGTTTGGGGACTAGGTTCTCACATATAGGGGCAAATGTATTGTTCTTCCGGCATGAAACTAGTTTGACCTTTTCCCACAAATAATTTTTATGTCTATTTTCATATTACTGCTGTAAGGCATCCCAAGGTAAGCGGTCTGGCCTGCTACCCCGCCGTGTCGGGTGTGGCCTACCCATTATCCTTGTGCTCATCTCCTTTACCGCCACGCCGCCTGCGGGTTTACTTCCGAGGGCGGCTCCCCCCAAAGTATTTTGGGCTCTTCATCTGCAGCTTGCTAGACTCATGGCTGCTCCTAGATTGGCCCAGAACACCACTGTGTCTTCTGGGAAAAGTTGTATCCTGTTGCTGTGGTAGTATTTGGGCTTCTGCAGATTGATGAGGCTGTGTCAGATGCTTTCTCACACGTTTGCAATGCAGATTTTTTTTACTGGCACGTTCAGTTTCTCACGCTGCTTATCCAGGGCCCCTATGGACTAAGCACACCTCCACTTCATCCTTGGTATAATCTCCGACCAGACTAATGCAGTGCTGCTGAACAATCTGAGCCAGGAGCCCCTTTCTGCCCAACTGTGCCAGGTCATTTCCCCCAGGTATATTATCAAATTATCCGTCTTGTGAGTCTGGGTGGCATGCAACCCCTTGAGGGAAGCCCCAAAGTTACTCCCATATCATTCCTGGCTGCCCGAACCACTCCATGTCTGTATGTCATTGGTATTCGCCCATTGTTGCCCTGGATTGTCTCCACCAGGCTTGGATCCTGCGTATGAAAGAGTGTCCAACCACCCATACTGTCTTGCGCTCTGTACCTGTTTTAAGGCAAGCACAAATATGTCAGGCCTGCACAACTCCTTCTAGCCGTTGTCATCGGATTTATTCTTGTGCTAAGGGTGAGCCTGTTGGATTGGATCGGGGAGAGCTGCTCTGCCCTGCAAGATTTGTGGTTGTGGTGCTTCACCCACCCGTAGCGTTTATAGGCATTGTAGAGCCAACTTCCCAGCTTAATATCCTCTGCTGAGAATGTCAAACGAGCAGCCGAAGTTGATGCCCCTTTGCGGAACGAGTGTGTACCTAAACGTGCCGCCTGCAGCCCTGCCCTCGCCAGTGCTTTCTTCAGGACTGCCTGGAACTGAAATGAGCTCAGGCATTCCCTGTTGCTTTGCCTGAAAAAGCCCCTCCTCCCCTGGGCCTCAGCGTTAAGTATCTCCTTAGACAAGACACTGGACATGGAGTATGCTCAGAGAGGCACAGCAGCCATACCTTGACCCCCTTGCCAACTAGTCTTTTTTTTGTACCTCCTCAGCAGTACTTCCAATTGCCCTGTGCTTAGCTATGTGTCCTGACTCTGCAGGCACGGCTCTCCTTCCTCTTGTCCTGATGGGGCCACCAACTCGCTTACCCTGTATGCCCCGAAAAATGCCAAAGTGAAAACTGCTTTGAACAATGTATCCTCAAACTGGCCTACATACCACATCCAGCGTGACCACCAATTGGCCAGTGTGTGGGATTCAATTGGGAGCCTTGCATCCTGTGTAAGCCCTTCCATTCTCCACCACCCTTTCTTGGCTGCCCTTGTGAAATGTGAGGTCCACACCACTTGTGATCTTGGTGAAGTGTGACACTGCTGGGGGGAGGAGCCAAGCAGGCATTCGAAATGGCCGCATAGTCGCTCGGCTCCGTGAGCCCTTTCGCCCCACACGTATATCCTGGCGTTTATCCTGAGTCACAAAGGCGTACTTTAATAGGAGAAGGAGAACGAGCACTTACCGTCTGCTCCTGAGGCTCCTGCGTGCGGCAGTCCCTGAGAACTGGTCCCCGACTGCTCTGCGGCCCACGTGGTGAGGAGACCGGGGCGTTGACCTGGACGTGCATCGGGCTGCGGCTGCAACAACAACGGCCGTTGGTAGCGGTGAGGAGCCGGCCGGAGGGTGCCGTTGACTTGATGGGCCGCTGATGGCGATTAAGGCCCGGTCCACTTGGCGGTGACCCTTGAGGGGCAGTGTGGCGAGACAGGATCGGAGGGGGCGCATGACTCCTGCCCCCTCCCCAAACTTTTTACCCGGGCATAACCAAGGATTGACCCCGATATAGGCGGGCGACTCCCGGGGTGCGGCAGGGATTTTAGCCTTTTGGTGACTCTCCTTCGGGGAGCCCGCCTCACAGTTTTGAGCCCCGGTGGTACATCCCGTGGCGCCCCGCACTGGGGCCTGGTCCCTGAGTGAGGTGAAGAGGGACGGGGCCAAATTGACTATGATGGCGGCTGGTGCCCTCCTCTACGGTCCATGTCGGACGGCTGTCGCACGAGTGGGGCCGGGATGCTTGCAATGTACGCAGGAGCCCACATCCAAGGACGTATTGGCTGCCCTAACGGTTCTGCACGAGACCCTGATTTGTCTTGCCCAGGACCTGGGTAGAAGAATGGCCGCCATTGCTGTCTCGCCGTCTCTAGCGGTCACGGTCCGATCCCAAGGGACAGCCGACGAATCTGCAGCGGAGTCCGCGGAGGGAGTCCCGGCCCTGCCTAGGTACCAAGAGCCACTGAAAGACCCGGCTCCCGTGACCGAGAGGGCCCTCCTCCGCTTATTCTTTTTCTCATCTTCTTCTTTCTATATTTCGAGTCTCCATTAGGGCAACAGGCATGCTGCTGGGAGGGTAAGCCATGGCCTTCTGCGGGTGTGCAGGGTGGGGGGGTTGGGGGATGGGCGTTCGTTCGGTATTTGTTTCTATGGCCCTTTAGTCTTTCCTCTCTTTTTAGTGTTTTCGACGTTCATGGTCTCTGCAATATGTTTAGTTTTGAGGGTGGGGTTTAGACTCGCTACGTGCTCGGGTTTTGCCTGCATTTCTCCTGCTTTGTGTATCTTTCCCCCGATAATTCCTTCGTAGCTGTACTGTTTGTAGATATCCTGATTCGCGCGCAGTATTGTAGGACTGTGTACGACTGGGGGACATCTTTTTAGTTCCTGATTTGAAAATGAACCTCTCAAATCCTGATTTCAAGTTTGTGCACCTGATTACAAGATCTGTTCTGGTATTTTACGACCCCGGTTTTTCGAAATGCTATGACCTTGCATATTGATTGCTGTACTCTTGCTTAACTTAGCGGCCAGCCGGGATGGTTGTAGGCCCATACTTGTAATTGCTTATACTACTAATAAAGGTTCCAAAAAAAAAAAAAGTGTGCCACTGCTGGTAGGTGCGCCTGTACCCTTGATTTTGACTTCTTCTGGTCGAATGCCCGTTATTTGAACTTATTCATTGCCCTGACTGCTGCCTCATGATTGTCAAATGCCGCTAGCCCTGTCACTTTCTTTACAGTTTCGGCATTTGTTTCATAGCGCCTTGCTGTCTTTGGGGATAGAGTGTGCTCAGTTAAGTGGGACAGGTCAAATCTACCAATCCCCACATGCTGTGTGGGAATGGGGTCATCCTCTTCTCTGCCTCGGGTGCCAGCCTCCTGAACATTTTCATTAGGAAGCCAGAGAGTACATCTACTTGAGCGTCATTCACCCCCGGAATATTCCTTGCCTTATTGGCTAGGTTGCTCAAGAAATGCAGGAACAGCTCCAAAACCTGCAGGCACCTAGCTGCTCCCTTGATAATGGTGTTTACCATGGCCTGATTGTCTGTCCAAAGGATCAGCTTCATGTCCCTTAGCTGCACCCATCATACAGTTAATGCCACCACAATGAGAATAAGTTCCAGGAGTGTAATGCTCCTGGTGATGCCTGCCCTAACTCTCTCCTGGGACCATCTCTTCGCACACAATCTGTTCTTGAGGATAGCCCTGAAACCTAGACTGCTGAATGCATCCGTGAATAACTCTATCTGCCTGTCAGACACCCAGCGTTCTCTCGACATGAGGATTGCTTTGAGATCTTCCAGGAATGCCAGCTATGTTCTGAGGTCCTGCTTCACCTCTGGCCCTATTCTTGTGTGGTGGTGTTACTTCTGTAACTCCTTTTTAAACGCATGAGTCATCTCGCAAGAACCCTTTCTGCTTAGAACTTTGGGCTGCGAAGTTTAGTTACCCAATGAGCTCTTGGATCTTCCCGAATGTGGCCTTCTCCTTCCCAATCAAGGTCTTGATGACTTTTCTCATATCCTGTACTCTGGCATTCAGGATGTGCACGCTGTTAATTCCAGTTCCATGCCCAGGAAAACCAGTTTTGTAGTTAGGCTCACTGTCTTGTCTGCTGCTGGGGGATGCCTACCTTAGCTGTAGATGCTGGAAGACTCCCAGTAACTCTTCCACTCCGTTTATCTCTGTCCTTCCTATGAACAGGAAATTTTTGAAATAGTGTAGCTTTCCTCTTTGTAGGTGCCTCTTATGTAGGGCACACTATAGGAAGGCGCTGAACTGCTCAAAGTGAGCACATGATATGAAGCACCCCATAGGTAAAGCTTTATCAAACAAAGTATGTGTCCTCCTCAAACTTTAACCTCAGGAGATGATGGCTTTCTTGGTGCATCCGTAGCAATCTGAAAGCGGACTCAATGCTTGCTTTTGCCAACAGGGCCCCCTTCCCATCTGTATGGTGTCTTCAATAGAAGCGTTCCCCTCCACTTGGCCCTCTGGGTTGATCCCATCATTCACTGAACCCCCTCTGGGAAATTAGCCTGAATTGCCCTGGCTCTTTCTTGGGCACTATGCCAAGTGGTGAAATGATTAGGGCCGGGGGACCTCTGATCTGTAAGGGACCTTCTACTATCCCCAGCTCCCTTTCCTTCTCTATTTCCTCTATTTCCTTCACTGCTTTCTCCTGAGGTGTGAGCCGGGAGATTTTACTACTTTTCGTTCTGTTACTCTGCTTTTTTGCACATTGCGTTGTTTTAATTGCTTGCTGCTTTACTGCCTGTCATTACACTGCTAATTTGATGGGGGGATTGTTTTTTTAAACCGACACATTGAAGCTTTTAACTTTTTTAATATTCTGCCTACCTGTGGATAGATGGGCTGGAATTTGTTCTGGTGTGGCTGGGGAGGGCACCGGGACGCCCGAGCATTTGCGGCAGTGGTTGCTTTGGGCGACCGCCATCATGAAGGCACTGGGGGGTTAGCGGTCTATCTGCTTGCCAGGACAACATAAAAGGGAGCACTGACGCAGGCGCGTAAGGCTGCTTTCTCCTGAGGCGTGAGCCGGGAGATTTTACTACTTTTCGTTCTGTTACTCTACTCTTTTGCACATTGGGCTGTTTTAATTGCTTGCTGTTTTACTGCCTGTCATTACGCTGCTAATTTGGGCTGAGGGGGTTGTTTCTCAAAACCGACACATTAAAGCTTTTAACTTTTTTAATATTCCGCCTACCTGTGGATAGACGCCCGAGCATTTGCGGTGGTGGTTGCTTTGGGCGACCGCCATCTTGAAGACACTGGGACGTTAGCGGTCTAGCTGCTTGCCAGGACGACATAAATGGGAGCACTGATGCGGGCGCGGAGCGGATGCGCCGAAGACAAGCCCGTCTGTGCCCGTCCACACTCAGGACGCGCACAGTGCCAGAACCCCTGCATCTTACTCATTAGGTAAGAGGCCTACCTTGAGGTATTCTAGAGACCAACTATGCAAAAAGAGGCCCGTAGTTGAAAACCGCGGCTGTGTCTGCGTCCAGCTGGGCTCAAGATCCCATTCTTTAGATATCACTTGCTCTAACTGTGCTTGCTCGCTTCCAAGACTGGAATATCAGGTGATTAGGCATTTGAATAAGAAAAAGCCTAAAGGGGAGGTATCAGAGGAGTTGCTGTTAAAATGCACTCTGCTTGATGCTAGATCACTAGTGTTCTACCTTTCTAGAGGAGGAAAAGATTAAATTGGCCTTCATATCAGACATGGACGGATGAAGCTTCAGGGCCAGATATTGTGAAAGCCACATCTCCAGGATTTTTCTGCTATACTCTTAACAGACCAGGGAGGAGAGGTGGGGGCCTAGCAATTATCTACCATGACTCTTTGTAGGCTGGTTTTCAGATAGCCTGTGAGGCTCTATCTTTTACTTTTAACCTTACTAACCACTCTATGTTTAAGGGCATTTTATTATATAGTCCCCTTGCCCGGAAAACAACTTCCTAACCTCCATGGGGAACTTCCTGGAGGAGGGGCTCTGTGCCAACTCATTCCCCATCATTGGTTACTTCAATTATCATCTAGAAGCTCACTCTGAGTCAGACACAGTGACACTCCTAGATCTCATTAAGAGTGTAGACCTTAGCCAACGGGTGATAGGCCCGACTCATGAAGCAGGGCATACCCTAGGTGGAATTTTTTCAAACCATCAACAACTCAATTTTTCAGGGATCTTGCCCCTTACTTGGGACCGATTACTCCGCTGTGCAATTTGAGTTGGTTTGCTCAAGGCGTGGGCCGGAAAGGGTGGGTCTGAAAAGTTTAATTCAAAGTAGGGCCTGGAATAAAATTGAAGCTCCTGCATTAATTGATGCTCTTCTGACAAGTGTGGGCCAACCGCCTGCAGGATTAGATGAGGCTACTACACAATGCACCAATTGGATTGAGACTGCATGCAATGGTCTCGCTCCTGAAAAAGTGATGGTTCCTAGAAGATCTCATCCTACAGCCCCGTGGTATACAGAGGATCTAAGGGAACAGAAACTCATCTTGAAGTACTAGAAAAATATACCATGGAGCTATACTTACCAATAGCCCATATATCTCATTTACCATAAATGAATCAGTCGGCAATGGAAAAGGTTCAATCGTTTATTTCGCAAAGCACCCTGTAAAGGGGAGCCTCCCTCTGGTCACAGCTCGCAAAGGTGTGAAGACATTGCATATATACTTTCAACATACCTCATAGAAACCCCATACATGGTAAAGTACCAGTTCAGGAGAAGCCAACAGGAACACCCATAAAAAGCACAATAGATAGGCTTGAAACTCTGCTAAAGCTATTCCGGTGGTAGGTCAGTAAAGGTGCCTCCCTTTCGTTCTGGTGCATGGGAGTACAGGCATGGTGCCTGTAAGAATGTGCTCATCCTACAAAAAAGAGCAGATGTGACCTTGGGCTTCTAACGTTAGAAGCAATTGCTCTGTTCATAGCCTGGGCCGACCTTTCAGACTCTCCCCTCAACTGCATGTCACGTCTTTTCTCTACTAACGAGAGATAGCTCAGGAAACGAAACCAAGATGGCGTTTGCTCGATTTGGGCCTGATTCTCAATAGGTGCATGAGTCGAGCATATTTACAAGAGGCTTTCAGGAAATTGCAGAAATACATTGGATATGATATGACAACATTATATGGTATCGATTTTATATTCCTTCAGACCGCCCTTTTGGCATATCATAGCCAATATATGAAGGCTACCTTCTCAATCCAAGAACACACCCTCATCTAGCTGCATGAGGTCGGCCACCTCTTTCTGCACTAACTGCTTTTCAGTTTTAGCCTGTTGGGAAACTGTCAAGGAGGAAGTAAGTTTGGCTGCACAATAAGAGCAACATGCCGGGCCACAATGAAGTTATAGGCAACAAACAAATACCACTCCCAGTGCTCCAGCCAAAATCATAAAAATCTTCCAACCCCAGGTAGAGAGGAGATCCCAGAACCACCCGGTAAGAGACCAAGTGCCAGTGTCAGCATGAACTTCTGCAGCTAAGCGATGCAATTTCTGAATAGCTAAATATATAGTGGGAGCAGAATCTGGAATATATACACAGCAGGAGGTGCCGATCACGCGACATGCTCCTCCTCGATCAGCCATGATGCCGTCAAGCACCCTCCGATTTTGGAGCGAAACAAGCCTCGTAGCCTGAAGCTCTACGGTGAGGTTAGTTAAAATTCCAGCAGTAGTTTGAACTACATTTTCTACTACTCTAGAGAGACGCCTAACATCTCTGCTAGTGAACATGGGACCCCATATTGGAAAGAGACCCTTTGCTATATCCATAAACTGCCGAGCAGCAGTTTCAGTTTGATCAGTGCCTTCAGTACTAATACTCCTATATACTCGATAAGGACCTGGACTCCGTTTAGTCAGCTGGTGTGTTTTGTGGTAGTTAGAAGGAGCTATATAAACTGTAGGGTACAAGAAAGACAGGTAACATTTTCCGGCCCACCCTCTCGGAAGTCAAGTATAGGCATTCTCTCCACATATGAAATATACATTGGGAGGAGTAATTAGAGGTGGGGTACTGGTAGTATGCAGGATGTAAGTATAGTTACATCTACTATTCCCTACATTAACATGACCCTTCCCTTGGATAAAAAAGGAAGCAGTACTATTCAAAATAGGAACTGGCATTGCCTTATCAGTGACATTTCGATCCTGGAAATGCTGGAAATATTGGGTAGAATTGAATTGTTCAAAGTCCAACATTTCCTCTTTTAACCAAGTAGCATTTTCATAGATGGTGTACATATTCATACAAGCATCTGGGTCTAAAGATCCTTCCCCCTGGTTCCCCTGGGCATCAAATCCGTGATGTTGTTCTGTATATTTTAGAACGGCTTCATAATCCTTTTCAGTATACATTTTAGGGTCAGCCACATAATGCAAATACATTAGTGATAATAACTGAAACCAGGCTTCACAACTTGTCACATGCGATAAGGGTAAGGAAATGAACAAATCATGACGATGCATTACAGATGGCAAGAGACCACACACCCAACAGTTAGTCTTATTCGTAGTGCTATGAGCCTCATGCAACATTTCTATAAACGCATTTCTAACATAAGTTTCTCAATGTCGCTCTTTATGGGGAGGCAAGGTATAAAAGAAATGCTCAGGTGGGGCTGCGGTGGTGCCTAAAACATGATTAATTGGATATTGAAATTCTAAATATATAAACACGCTCATTAAGATTATCATAATTACTGCAACAGTTATTACAACGTCCACCTTCACTCTGGTAGCCCAAGCAGAAAACATAGGAACATTCTCAATGAAAGGTCGAGGTGCAAGAGGTCTCTCATCTTTGAAAGCAAATCGGGCAAAGGGATACATCCTAACTAAAAGTCCAAACTAATCTTGGGAAGGAACGCAGCCAACCGCCAGAGGGTTTCTTCTGCCTGTGTCCGTTTAGAGCCTCACAGGCCAGGCTCTTGCTATACATCCATACGATGATCTTCCAACAATTTCACCGTTGTAATTTAGGCCCCTTTTGAATTTACACAGTCTTTCTTTCTGAACAGAGCAATGTCAGTTCCAGGCTCTCAACGGGTTCAGTCCAGTGTCTCGCTCAATACCCCAGACAAGCTTTATCTTTCACCATACAACTCGAGTCTTTCCCTTTCTCCTATGATCCGAAACCGGGGTATTGGTGGTTTTCGTGGCCGTAAATTGTATCGCAAATGGCCAGGTTGCTCCTGATCATGGAACAACAAAGCTGCAGGAACATTTGGTGCAACACAGTTTCCAGAAGCCTCAGGAGAATCAGCTGTACTACAAATTTCAGAAACCGAGGCTGATTCACCTCCTTGCGGTATCGCCACCCTCTATCCTGCCCAATTTCAACGGCATCCAAGAAAGGCACAAACTTGCGTTAGAACTCCTTCTTGGTTCTGTTGATCAGATGGAAGTGGCAAGGGTAGCCTCTTTAGATGTGATGCATGGATCCAGTTTTTCTTCCCATCCACTTTCACTGCTGTCCAAGTGACCAAGAGTATCTGGTAGGGACGACTCCACCTCGGTTCCAGACTCGATTTCCGTTGGTAATTCCGTACTAGGACCCACTGTCCTGGTTCCTTCCAGGCGATGTCCGGGACCCTCCAGCAGCGGCTGCAGTACTGCTGAGACCTGTTTATGAATAGAACGCAGATCTTTAGTTAAAGCATACAGGTAATGTGTCATCATGGGGTAATCAAGATCACGAAAGGATTTGGGTCTTAGGACACCCCACACGTTGGCGGGCCGTCCAAAAACAACTTCATAGGGTGACAGCCCAGCCCGAGAATGGGGGGTTACCCGTATTGACATTAATGCTAGGGACAATGCATCAGGCCAACTTAAACCCGTACTCTCCTGTGTCTTTGCCATTTTCAGTTTTAATATGCCATTGTATTTCTCGACCAATCCTGCAGATTGTGGGTGTCGTGCTGCATGACATTTTTGTTTTATCTGCAACCCTGCACAAACATGCTTAACAATCTCCGCATTAAAATGGACCCGATTATCTGTCCATATAATTCAGGGTAGAAATTCTTTAATTAGGGCCTTGGCAGTAGCTAGGGCAGTGTTTTCCTTGGTGGGGTAGGCTTCAACCCATTTGCTAAATGCACAAAGCACCACCAGTACATATTTGAGATTGCTCACTCTGTCAAATTGAATGTAATCCATCTGTAATACTTCAAATGGTAAAGAAGAGGGAGCAAAATTTCCACTAAGAACTGTTGCTCTTCGTCCTGGATTATGCTGCAAGCAAACCATGCAATATTTAACTACATGAGCGGCAGTTTTAGGAATATTCGGGTTATTCCACACTGGGTCTAATAATGAACAAATACCTTTTGCTCCAATGTGGGCAGTGCCATGGGCCATCACTACTACTGCATACACCAAGGCATTAGGCAATAGCTATCTCTGTCTGTCTGTTAAATCAATCCAACAATCATTCTTGTCTAACCGCCCTATTTCCTGTTCCCATCTTAACAGTTCATCAGTCGTGGCTTCTTTCTGCAATTCCTTAACACTTTCAATAGTGTTATCAAATACTGTAGTCTCCGCCACCCATCGAGTCGCTACACTGGGGAACATCGTGGACGTTTTAGTTTGTGCTGTTTCCTTCGCTAATTGATCCGCAAAAGCATTTTCTTCTCCTGTAGTATCAATGATTTTCTTGTGGGCACTACACTTGATGATAGCTACTTTTTCCTGTAAAGTTAAAGCATTTAACAGTCTTTCAATCAACTGGCCATGTTGTATTCTTTGACCATGAGAAGTACGGATTCCCCGTTCCCTCCACAGCCGCCCAAAACTATGGGCCACGCCAAAGGCGTATTGGCTGTCAGTAAAGATATTCACTCTTAACCCTTCACTCAACTCACAGGCCCTTAATAATGCTATTAGTTCAGCTGCTTGCGCTGAGTGCTGGGAAAACCGAGCAGTCTCTACTACTGTTCTAAGAGTAGTTATAGCATAAGCAGCTGTGGTCGTGCCATCTGGTAGCTTGAAACAAGAGCCATCCACATACAATTCCCCTTGCGGGTCAGATAAAGGGGAATCAGTGAGGTCTACACGTCCCTTCGTTTCTTCTTCCATCCGAAATATACAATCATGGACATCGTCCTTTTGATCACTCGAAGGGAGGGGTAGTAACGTGGCTGGGTTCAGAGTGGCACATCTTTTAATTTTAATGTGGGGTGCAAATAAAGTTAATTCATAACCAGTCAATCGTGCACTTGTGAGGTGCTGGATTTTTGTTCTGTTCATTAATATATCCACAGCGTGAGGTACCATCACTGTGAGATCAGTATTCAAAACAATCCCTTCCGACTGTCGAATGGCCACCAAAATATCATCCACATATTGAATGAGAACATTACCGGAAGGGAGGACTAATTCATCCAACACGGTTTTCAGAGCCTGGCTATAAATACTAGGACTTTCAGTATAGCCTTGAGGTGCGTGACAGAATCTGAAGCTTCGGCCAGAAAATGAGAATCTGAAGATATGATGGCTGTCAGGATGTATGGGGATACTGAAGAAAGCGTTCTTCAGATAGATTACCGAAAAATAATGTGCGGTAGGAGGAATCATAGTTAAAATGTCAGTGATATCAGGGACCACAGGATACTGAGGAATCACTATTTTATTAACCTTTGAGAACCGGGCCTTATGGGCCGGGCGGCGCAGGGCACGCCTTAATCCCCGGGCTCACCTGCCTTGTTACTAACAGAGACACAAGACACTCCGTTGAGCGTGGAAACCAGGTTTATTAGCTGCAGCTAAGCACAGTTATCCCAGAAGCACATGTGAAGTGTATATTCTAAGGAGACTGCCACTTCAATCCGTGGTGTACAATCTCTTATACTAAACACATTTACGATATCCCACTCCCCGCACACACAAAACGAACAAATAGGAAAAGTTGGAAAACAAGCTATCAGGTATCCTAGTAAACACCTCTTTCTCGGACCCCGTGTGTGTCACCCCTCCCAACAAATTAATCAGTGATGGTGTTCACAATACCCTCTCGCAGGTGGCAGGACATGCTGGTGTGTTTCAATGGATGGTTGTGTAATAGGAGCATACAAGGAGACAATAGTGAAGGCCAGTTGGATAAGATAGTATAAGAGAAGAATAGGAGAGGGTAAATAGTCGGCTGAGACAGGGATCAATTGAGCCAGACATGGATTAATGAACTCTGCCAGACCCTGATATCGGGTTTCATGAACAATGACAATGGAGCTACTTTTTACCTGAAAGAAAACGTAGCAGATGGAAAAGCAAAAGCATCGCGTTCGCTGTGCCTCATGAGTGAGGGCAACACAAAATGGCGACAAGACACAAAATGTCAGCTAAATACGGGATGAAATCTGAAATCGCAGAACCTCAGACCCTCCTTTTGCCATTACTCAGGCAATTAACCAAGGATTCAAGTCAATCTGAATCGATATCAATGGCCATGAGGTCCTCGAGCTGTTGCTGTAACATCATTCTTATGTTCTCCGTTTTTCGTGATGCAGGCTTCGGGACACACATAGTGGCACACAGGCCACATATTGCAGGTCCACACTGCACACAAAGGCAACAAGAGAAGATGATCGCCAAAATCATTCCCAGGAAAGTTAATATCTTCCATCCCCATGTGGACAGTAGTCTCCAAAACTATCCCATCACAGCCCAATCTCCCGTGTCCCGATGCATAGACTCGGAGGAGGTATGTAGCTTAGAGATGGCTTGGTATACCGTAGGGGCATTATCAGGAATGTAAACACAGCAACTAGACCCGATCAATTTATAGACTCCACCCCAATCTGCAAGGATAATATCTCAAACTATCCGATTTTGTAAAGTCATAAGACGATCCGCCTGAAGATCAGCTGTTACATTACTCAAGGCTCCAGAAGTTTCATTTATGGTAGCCTCAACAACACGAGCTAAGTGTCTGATGTCTCTGCTATTGGCCATTGGGCCCCAGAAAGGAAGCAACCCTATGATGAAATCTGCTGCCTCCTGTCCTGCTGTGTCCTTTTAATCAAAGACTCCTCTACCAAGCCTCTTCTTGTGATGATTTGAAGGAGCAGTATAGGTTGGAGAAAGAAGAAACGCCACATAACATGTTCCCGAGAAATAAGTGGGAAGCCATGTATAGGCTCTATCATGACAGATGAAATATGTGCCTTGTGATGGCACTAACGGTGAGGGAATCTGAGGTGTATAGACATAGGTATAGGAACAGATACTCCTTTCTGGCTGATTCTTAACGTTCTGACCATTGATTTGTAAACAGAAATTACCTCGATGAGGCACAGTTCAAATAGGTGGAGAGCTCCTCAATTTGACTTTTTCGGTAAGGGTAGTAACATACTGTGTCATGTTCCATCCATCGTATGCTCTCTTTTCATCTGCAGGAATCTTACTAATCTGAGCAATCTTGGCCATAGTCACAATTCCCTTAATCAAAGTGCTATGACTAAAGTCAGCTCCACCACCATATGGACTGCCAGGAGGGTATCGCAACTGATTCTGGTAAAGATTAGAAAACATAGCCAGATATGGCCAAGTGGAACCTTCATAGGAGAATGGAAAAACCAAGTATGGCATGCCTCTTTCTGTATTATGAGGCACAAGCCCACATACCCAACAATCAGTAGTATTCATTACTAACTGGTGTTGATGTAATAACTGAATGAACGAATTGTTGAAATATTCGGTCCTCCTGATCTGCTCGGGTGGTGAAAATGTATAGAACCGGTGTGGGGAAGCAGTAGCAGAAAAAGATACGGGGACAGAAGTAGGAACAGGTAAAGGCTGCAAAACATAAACGATCCAGCTTCCACATGCTAATAGAGTACATAAGCATATTAAAATACATAGGGTTATCCCGCATGGACTAACCATACGTTTTCTAAATCGGTGTTTCATATTTACAGTCTGATCATTAACTTTCATTTCAACATCCATTACTCTAAAGGCGTTGCTCACGGTAATCTTCCTAGATCACTTAGCTGAGGTTGTTAGCCGTCCTATGACACTGCAAGTCCTGTGGAACCTAGGTCACTACTCAGGTCACAGCTTAAGACTCATACTGTGACCCTGCAACTTGATGGATCGTGGAAGAAAAATACATACATACAAACAAAGAGGTATGACCAGAAAAATCATAAAAAATTCAATTGTTCTCGACCCTTCTTGGTCGTAAAATATATCGAGTCTTGTTGGGAATTGTCTGGTCCTTAAACAACGTTTCTGCATTCACAGTGTTCAAACGCAGATGTGTTGGGACGGCCTCCTGTAACACATCGTCGTCCTCTTTCTCGCAGGTCATATGGTCCAGGCGTGCACTACTGAATGGTACAAATCTGGGCACTGTATCACTTTCGTTGTCCGCTATACCCTCTCGAACCCATTGGTCAAAAGGCAAGGGCAGGGGTATCTTTTTGCAGTGCACGCCGTGGACCCGGTTCTTCTTCCCAGAAACCTTCACAGCCGTCCTCGTAGTCAACAGTACTTGACTCGGCGGGCTCCAACGAGGTTCCAGATTCCGCTTTCGCTGAAAATTCTTGATGCAGACCCAGTCGCCAGGTTGGATGGAATGGCCTGGGTCTGCGGAAGCCTCGGGCAAAACGTTTTGAACCGGTTTGTGAAGAACACGCAATTTAGTGGTGAGGTCAGGCAAGTAGTCAATCAACAGAGGGTATGGAATATCAGAGTATTTTTTAGGGCGAGGACCTCCCCAGACATTTGCTGGTCGCCCAAAAACGACCTCATACAGACTTAGACCTAAGCGGGAATGAGCAGTGGTTCTTGTAGAAGAAGTGCTAATGGTAAGGCATCAGGCCAGGCGAGACCTGTGCTCGCCTAAATCTTTGCCAATTTGAGCTTGAGAGTACCATTATAATACTTTACCAATCCCGCTGACTGAGGGTGGTTTGCCGCATGAAATTTTTGTTTGATACCGAGACCTGCACATACTTTCTGCATGATCTCACCCACAAATTCCTTTCTATTGTCAGATCAGACAATGCGCGGCAAACCAAACCTTGGTAAAAACTCCTTCAGAAAAACTTTAGCAGTAGATAAAGCAGTATTGTCCTTTAGGGGGTAGGCCTCTATCCATCTTGAAAAGGCACAAACCACCACCAGAACATATTTGAGGTTATTGCAACGATCCATGTGAATGAAATCAATTTGCAATACCTCAAAAGGATACATAGGGGGAGCAAAATGACCTGCTGGAGTCGGAGTTCCCTTTCCTGGATTATGCATTAGACAAACAATGCAATGCTTCACTACGTTTTCTGCACATTTCGGAATTCCTTTATTCTGCCATACTGGGGCCAAAACTTTACAAATGCCCTTCGCACTAATATGTGCTGGACCATGCGCCATAGTAACTACAGGTAGTACATAGGTGTCTGGTAACAGCCATTGTTGATGCTCTGACAACTCCGTCCAACACCCAGTCGCGTCCAACATTCCAGTGCTTTCTTTCCACTTACTAAACTCTTTCTCAGTGGCCTCTTCTTTAATCATTCTCACACTTTCTATTGTGTCCTCACACATTCTTCCTTCTCTGATCCATCTCGCAGGACCCGCAACATACATTCGACTCTTGACATCTCTAGCTGTCTCTTTTGCTACCTCGTCTGCAAAAACATTCCCACGACCCACATCATCGATAATCTTTTTGTGAGCGCTACATTTGATTATTGTTATTTGTTTAGGCAAAGCAAGTGAATCAAGAAGGTCAGTCACTAACTGACCATGCTGTATTTTAGTCCCATGTGAAGTAAAGAATCCTCTTTCCTTCCACAAGCGACCAAAACTATGAGCTACACCAAAAGCATATTGGCTATCGTTGTAGATGTTTACCCTCCTTCCTTCCGCCAAAACACATGCCCTCGTTAAAGCAATTAACTCAGCTTCTTGGGCTGAATTCTGTGCAATATGTGCTGTCTCTACTACAGTATGCAAAGTAGTGACAGCATAAGCTGCAGTTTTGTCTCCATTCGGAAGCTGAAAACAAGACCCATCCACCCATAGGATCCCATCCGGATCCACGAGTGGTGTATCTTTTAGATCTATTCTGCCTTTCGTCTCCTCCTCTGTTCGGAGAAAAAGATCATGCTGTTCCTGAATGTCTTTCTCATCTGGTATGGGCAACAATGTTGCTGGGTTCAGAGTATTGCACCGCTTGATATGTATATGACTAGCCAAGAGTGTTAGCTCATATCCAGACAAGCGAGCACTCGTCAAGTGTTGTGTCTTAGTTCTGTTCAAAAGAGTATCTACTGTATGTGGTACCATGACAACAAGGGTGTTGTCCAATACCAATCCAGCAGACTGTCGAATAGAAATTGCTGCCGCTGCTGTGGCTCTGAGACAACTAGGCAATGCCTTGGCTACTGGATCCAATGTAGCCGAAAAATAGGCACATGGCCGTTGTTTGTCTCCAAATTGTTGTGTTAAAACTGACAATGCACAACCTTCTCTTTCGTGAACGTAGAGTGTAAAAGGCTTATTGTAATCCGGAGTACCTAACACAGGTGCGGAACACAAAGCATCACGTAAATCAGAAAAACTCTTGACATTCATCAGTCCAAGCGAGGGGTTGTGGCGTATCTTTCAACGTAAGCGTCAGCAAGGGCTTGGCTAACAAAGAAAAATTTGGGATCCATTGCCTACAATACAAGGTAATACCCAGAAAGGCACATACCTCCCTTTGTGTGGTTGGTTCAGACATTTGTGCAATCGCTTGAAATCGTTCTGGGGTCAATCGCCTTCCCTCCTTCGACAAGAGATGACCTAGGTAACCTCTTGGCGACAATATTGCAATTTAGAAGGAGACACTTTATGATGTAAGTCAGACAAATGACGCAACAAAGAAACAGTCACATCCTTACAAATATCTTCCGAATCGGCAGCAATCAGCAAGTCATCAACATATTGTATCAAAGTAGCACCTGAAGGCAAAGTAAACGCATCAAGCTGAGAGTTCAAAGCTTGTCTGTAGATAGAGGGACTCTCACAACAACCTTGAGGAGCACGCTTGAACCAGAAGCTTCGGCCTCCAAGAGAGAAGCCAAAGATATCTCTGCTTTCCTCAGCAATGGGAATACTAAAGAAAGCATTCTTCAGATCGATAACAGAAAACCATGCTGCTGAGGCGGGTATCATGGTAAGTAAAGCAGTAATATCTGGAACAGGAAACTGGGGGACAACAATCTTGTTGACCTCCCGAAGATCAATCACAAAACGATACACAGGTGGTTGAGAAGGATCGCTACGATTAAGAACAGGGAGAACAGGACTGTTGCAAACATTACCTCTTGTTTCCTCAACCAGGCCCTTCTGAACCAGATCATAAATAATAGCCATCAAGGCTCGCTCACCATGGTTAGAGATCTTGTATTGTGGAATACGTGGCAATTTGACATTAGAATGATAGTAACCACATAAGGAGGAATTTGTAATAAACCAACATCGTTCGGACCTGTAGCCCAAAGTGTGGAAGGAAGAGACTGCAACTCAGGTGGAAAACTATCCTTCGATAGATACATGGGAGAAACCAATTTCTCACCCAAAGTAAGACGCACACCAGAGGGGGAACAGTACAACGTTGCATGAAGACGCTTCAACAAATCCAGACCCAACAAATTCTCTACACAACCAGTCGTCAAAATAAGTGGAGCTTCCAGATCGTAAGGATCAATCGAAAGAGGCAAAGGACAAGAAACTGGGTTAGCAACTGGGGCGCCAGAGAATCTTATAGAAACGTTTGTTAAGCCAGACAAAGGTGCCCCAGGGAGTTTTGAATGAATCATAGAATTTCTCATTGCACCAGTATCCAAAAGAAATGTCTCTGCAACACCCAAAGCAACTACCTCAACACAAGTCCCATTTTGATCCACTGGAACTGATACGACTCCCTTTCTTTGTCCATGGCTGTCCTAACTAGAATGAAAATCCTGAACCTCACCTTCCACACAATAATCATCATTATAATACTGCGCAGACTGAGTATTCTGCTGATCAAAATAATTTGAAGAGTTCGGAGGGGAAAAGGAACGCTGCCCCTGAGGCAACGCACCTCGCCCTCTACCTCTAGGTGCTGGTTGAAAATTACCACAGCCTCGCGGCCCTTGAAATCCACCATTACGCTGCAATAAAACCAGACAACTATTTTTAAATGGCCTTCCTCTTTGCAATAGGCGCACTGATTAGGACCCAGAAAAGGTCGCGAAACAAAAGGCTCAGGTTTCTGCAGCAACCTTTGAGACTGAATAGGTTGCTGGAACTGACGCTGACCGGAATGAGGAGGATAAGCCTGCTGAAGAAGAAGCATCGTGTTCGCCGTGCCGTCTGAGTGAGGGCAGCACAAAATGGCGACAAGACACAAAATGGCGGCTAAATACGGGATGAAATCTGAAATCGCAGAACCTCAACCTCTCTAAGGTCAATTACAAAACGATAAGTATCTTTATAATCCGGATCACCATCTAAAGGGGCATTCTTCAGAATCGGTAAAATGGGACTATTAAAAATATTAGATGCTGTTTCCTCTACAACTCCCTTTTTTATCAAATCACGAATAACATGCAACAAAGCCTGTTCGCCTTCAGGCAAAATTCGATATTGAGGAATACGGGGTAAACGCACATTTGGTTTTAGGGTTATGGATACAGGTGGTATTTTCAACAAACCGACTTTGTGTCCCCCTATGCCCATAGAGTGGGTGGGATATCTGAGAACTCAGGTGGGAGCGGTGCAAACATTGAGATGCACATTCAGTAGGAGGCCGCAATGTTGGATACACACCATCAGGAGAACAATAAATACGAGCATGCAATCTTTTCAATATATCCAAACCTAGCAAATTCTCGCCGCAACTAGAGGTAAGCAGAAACTGTGATTCTACAGTAACGGGCCCAATGGTAAAGGGAAGTGGTTTTGAAACAGGGCTGACCACAGGGAATCCTGAAAATCCCACTGATACTTTTTTTTCTACCAGTCAGAGCATCCCCTGGGACCAATGTATGAGCTACAGAAGTATTCATAGCTCCAGTATCCACTAAAAATTTCTCAGATGTCCCCATCAAATTCCCCTGGACGTAAGGCCCCTGCTGGTCAACTGGTACTGATATGTGGTTCCTGCTCTGTCCGTGTCTGTCTCATGCATAATTATTTCCACAATAGGTGTCTTCATGATAGTCTTCATTATAGTATTGCCTCCCTTGAAAATCATCAAAATAGTTTTTCCCTGACTCACCGCCTGACCGGTCACCACGTTTCATGCTGCTTCGGTCAGTACCTTCTCTTCCCCGTCCCCTGCTGAAACCACCCCGCTCGTACAGTAATGGACACTGGGCTCGCCAGTGTCCCTCCTGTCTGCAATTGGAGCACTGATCATACCTCAAAGGGGGTCCTTGCCCTCCGCCTCCTCTCATCATTGCGCCCCTAGGAAAAGGGCCCCTACTCGCCCTTCTGCCATTTTGCCCTCGGCTAACTTGTTGCAGTAATACCCGAGTTTTCAAGTCCTTAACTTTTTTATCCGACTTATCCTTACTCTCATTTTTCCTATGCTCATAATACTGAGCCATGCTAAGGATACCTGAAGGGGGTGACGTAGTCCAAGTACTTTCGGCAGCTTGCAAACGTGTGTTTATTTCTGGCAATAAATTAGTAACAAATCTATTGACAAATAGCTGTATACCACCCTCGGTGGACAAATCCTGTCCGCTGAAATCAATAAAAACGTTCTCAAATCGAGTAAAGAAATCTGACACATTTTCATCCTTCTTTTGGATGCAGGCTGTTAACTTGTCCCAGTATACCTTCCTCGGGGAATAAGGGTTTGCATAAATGTAATAATCCGAGCTGGAATAGCTAAAATCTCATCTTTAGCTGTATTGCCAGGCTTTCGATCTTTGTCCCATGCCTTAATTTGGTCCAAGGTCCCTCCAAGTTCAGCAGCATGATCTGAATCATGCGCTTGTCTCCATATATCCACAGGGACTAGTAGACCGAGAAATAACTCAATTTCTGCTAGTGTCATGACGGCCGAATTAGCGGCTTCATTTAATTCTTTATAATAAGCCGTAGGATTCTTCCGAGGGTCAGGGAGTTGAGCTTTCAAAGTGAGAACTTCACTCCGCTTCCAAGGGGTATAAACCCATTCGTCTTGAAAATGTGCCTCTACCCGTGCTTTAGTGACATTACCGCCTCCATGCAATACTTCAGGGATGTAAGATGGGGTGCACTTCTCTCATAGGGTACTGTGTCCCCGCATCTGGGCATCTCTTAACCATTCGGTCCTGATAGTTTATTAAAGTTTCAACATTCTGGAATACCTCGTTAACATGTAATTTGAATTTAAACGCTCGCTCTCTAATATCGCACAATATTTGGGGGGGCCAGGCCTTCATGAAAGCATTGTTCCCATAAAGAAATCAGTCTAATTGCCATGTGTTCTAATGCTAATTGCTGCATGACTGGTTCATAATCTTTCATTGTACTCCAAATATCTTCTAGAGTATAAATGGGATTCCGCATCCATTGGGATGCCTGAATCACTACAGTCCGTCTTTCTTTCTCACCTAGAGATGATCGAGTAAAAACCCGACAGCCTTCCATCCCTCCCGCAGGACGTCGCGGAGTATCATCTGAAAAGGCAGCGGTCATTCCACTAGGGGCAACTGCTGCTCCCGTCGCTCCCTTTCGATCTACTGGAACTGCTGGGTACAAACCCTGGGGCGCATATGGGGGTGGAGGGCGAGTCTCCAACAGTTCCTCTATTTCATCTTCCGCTTCGGTTCGGGTCACATAACTTTTATCAGTCTGAAATCTAAACTGTCTATCTAATTGTTCGATATTCTTCTCTACTTTTTCCTTTTCGTATGCTACTGCCTTTTGGGTTACAGTCTGTCCTGCTTTCATTTTTTCTAATTTTTCTCCTCGTATTCGCCGTCGCTTCGCTTCCTTAACCCAAAAGGTCAAAGAGTCGAACATACTCTGACGGCTTGTCCTTAAAAATAATTTGTTTTGTAAGTAATTTATTTTCCTTTCATCAAAAGACCCTGTTCAAGGCCACTGTAATTCTACATTGTCTTTAGTATATTTGTTCCACAATGTATTGAAAGAAATGGGAGTAAGACCATGTTTCACGTACATATTAAAACTAGGACTGCCTTCCGGAGGAGCGGGCTGTCTTTCTTCCAGCTGCCCACCTTTCCGTCGACAGCACCCAAAACATAGTTTACTAAAACAAGACATTTTTGATAATATTCAACAAATTATAGCATTCCAACTGTAATCACACTTATAAACTCGTCTACTCAACATACACTCTCTCACGTTTTGTACTTACAACAAATCCATATACATAATATACTTAAAATGCATAAGTTTCGATCGAGAAAGAAAATGCTCCGGTCATGACTTTACAATTTCTTACGACATATCTCATACGCGAACAGAGCCCGTCGACTCCTGTTCGGGGAATCGATCACTCTGGATTCCAGACCACCTAAAGATTTCACAAAAGAGACAGTCCAGAGACTGCCCTGGGATCATCAGACAGGCGAACTACGGACCCTCTTACAGACTATCCCCCTGTCCTGTGCTGGTTGGGCTAGGCGTTATGGGCGCCACCCCAGACCCTGCGCTTACCCAGTTGCTCCTGGGGGCCTTTCCGAAAAGGATCCGGCCGTGTGAGCACCCACCGTGCAACACAAAGGCGTCCAACGTTCTCCCAATTATTCACCCAAAAAGTCTGTGGAGCATCTGCCCGTGCAGTCACCCCTCTGCCACGTCAGACCCCTAAATTCCCTTGTGGTTCACCAACCACCGTACCATAGGCAGTTAACTGTTCTTCTGAGCCACTTCTCAAAAAGTGCTCATTTCATACCATACAATTCACACACCTGGAGCACGCAGGTCTTATTGAACGTTCTCCACCGCCAACTTCCTTTATAGACCAACAGGGTCAGCTGTTCTCGGGTTAAGCCCGAAGGACTCCGGTGAAGGGTTATTTAGCAGCTGGGAAGGTCTCTGGGTCGAAGAGTGGAATGTTCCGCTTCTACCACAAACTCAATTAGGATCCTTTTTCAATCCACCCCTCAACCAGAACCCCTCCCCTTCCCTCTTCTCTGTTTACGGGAGGGGACAACCCTATCGCGGAGTCCCGGCGGAGTCGCCAACTGAAATACTAGAAAAATATACCATAGAGCTATACTTACCAATAGCCCATATATCTCATTTACCATACATAAATCAGTCGGCAATGGAAAAGGTTCAATCGTTTATTTCGCAAAGCGCCCTGTTCAGGGGAGCCACCCTCTGGTCACAGCTCGCAAAGGTGTGCAGAGGAGACTGCTGGATCTTGTTCAAAACATTGCATATATACTTTCAACATACCTCATAGAAACCCCATACATGGAAAAGTACCAGTTCAGGAGAAGCCAACAGGAACACCCATATAAGGCACAATAGATAGGCTTGAAACTCTGCTAAAGCTATTCCGGGGGTAGGTCAGGAAAGGTGCCTCCCTTTCATTCTGGTGCATGGGAGTACAGGCATCGCGCCTGCAAGAATGTGCTCATCCTACAAAAAAGAGCAGATGTGACCTTGGGCTTCTAACGTTAGAAGCAATTGCTCTGTTCATAGTCTGGGCCGACCTTTTAGACTCTCCCCTCAGCTGCATGTCACGTGTTTTCTCTACTAACGAGAGCGAGCTCAGGAAAAGAAACCAAGATGGCGTTTGCTCGATTTGGGCCTGATTCTCTATAGGTGCATGAGTTGAGCATATTTACAAGAGGCTTTCAGGAAATTGCAGACATACATTGGATATGATATGACAACATTATATGGTATTGATTTTATATTCCTTCAATCTGTAAATCTTATGAATGGACATGGAGAAGAGAGTATGAGGAAGAGGCCCAAAAAAGTTATAAATAAAGCCTCGCAACCTACAAAAAATAATTGAAAAAGCGAAAGGATTTTTTTCAAACCGTATCAGTCTTGCTGGGAATTATCCTACAGAAATCTTTAATATAGTCTCTGACTTGGTATCCCCTCGTCCCCAAAAAGTTGAATCAACACAAGAATTATGCGAGGATATCGCCTTGTTTTTTCAAAAAAAGGTTATGTAATTTTTTCAGCCTTTCAACTTTCAAGTGGGATGGGTTTGAGGGCAGCTCTGGAAGGCAGTTTCCACATCACCTTTCCATTGGTGGTTTTTGATAAATTTGAGCCAATCTCTTTTATGGAAACAGGGAGACTCTTGCTGACTGCCAGGTCAGGTTCCCCCTATGATCCCTGCCCGGTATCTGTAATCAAACGGGCTTCGGGTTCCCTTGCCTGCTCTCTTAGCTCCCTATTTGGCTTAATGTTTGAGGTAGGGGATTTCCCTAGGCGTTGGAAGATCGCCTCGATTCTCCCCCTTTTAAAAAACCCAATTTGGATCCCAAAAATCCTAATAATTTCCGCCCTAGATTTCGTCTTCCTCTACCAGCTAAATTGGTGGAAAAAGCCATGATTAGACAACTTATGACTTTTTTAGGTAAGACAAAAGGACTTGACCCAACACAATATGGATTTTGAGAGGGCCACAGTACTGGGTCCACTCTTATCAAGTCCACCGAAGAGATCAGAGAAGCGTTGGATAGGGGTGGTAAGGCCGCTTTGATTATGTTAGATCTGTCATCAGCCTTTTACATGGTCCATCATGATTTACTGATGGACCGGTTGTCAACATGGGGGTTCAGGGCATGGCCTGGAAGTTGATGAAATCCTTCCTTACAGATAGGTCTCAAATTGTGACACTGGATGAATTTTGTTCCCAACCTTTTTCCCTGCCCTGTTGAGTCTCACAGTGGTCCTCCCTCAGCCCAACACTTTTTAATGTTTGTTTCCTCTTTGGCATCTCTGATTGGTTCATATGGTTTTAACCTTACCTCCTATGCTGACTATACTCAAATTGTGGTCGCTCTGCATCCTGGGCAGAGAGTGAGCGTTGACAGTCAGTTTCACGACTGTATGGAGACCGAAGGGAAGTGGATGGCGCAAAACTGTCAAACTTAATTCAAGTAAGACGGAAGTCATTTTATTTGGAAATAACCCAAATTTCGGGGCCCCAAGTTGGTGGCCAGATTCTTTGGGCTCCCTCCCTACACCTTCTAGGAAGGTAAAGAATTTGGACGTAATAATTGATGATATGCTCAACTTTAGTGATCACATAAATGCAGTGACCTCAAGCATTCTTTGTACTTTGAGAGTGATCAAGAAGATTTTATACTTCCTGCCAGTAGACAATAGGCGGTCAGTGGTTACTGCACTTATCATGTCTATGTTAGACTATTGAACTTCAAGAACGTTCCATGAATAAATTGCAGTAGTTGCGCAATGATGCCTCTAGATTACTTACTAACACTCCGAAATTTATGCCGATCTCTAATGAAATAAAAAAAACTCCACTGGTTACCAGTGCATTTTAACGCCCTGTGTACAGTGTATAAGGCTCTGCAGGACATTGGCCCACAATATCTTAAGCAGCGTCTGCAATGGTACCAACCTAGGAAACACTGCGCTCCATGGGGGCTAAGCTGGTCTCAGTACCAACCATTAAAAAAGCCTCATGGGGTGGAAGGACCTTTATAGCATGTGCGGCAAGAGCCCGGAACAACCTCCCCTTTTATTTTAGAAACTCCATGGACTTGTTAACCTTTAGGAAGCATTTGAAGACCTGGCTTTTTAATGTATAATCTGTGTCCTTTTACGCCAAGAGAAAAGCAGTCAGCGCCAGGACACCCTTCGGTAACCGTTCGCGCTATAGAAATGCTGATGACGTAACATAACATACTTTCTTTCTGACCACCTCCGGATGATCGAGTACTGAGCGCAGTTGCTTTGCCTCTTAGGGCGCGATTAATCCATTTAAATTGGATTCCAAAACCTTGTTCAAAACCTTCGCTTGGCATCTTTGCACCCTCCCTGTTGTCATACTCGATGTCCAATTGTATTTATGGGGGACCTATCCAACTCAACATCCCCCCTCCACTTTAAAGCCCTATGCATATCTGGGCTGCTTCTTTTTCTCTTTCTCCTTCTCCCTATTGCGGGTAGATCCCCTGCCCTTCTGACATTCAGCTTCTAGGTCCTGACTCCCCCCCCCCCCCCCCCCCAACACATGTGCCTGAACTTGCACGTTGGTCCCCCGTGTCCACTCGTCTGTGTCATATTTAAAACATTTTGACAAAGTGCTTTTCCCAGTTGGTGTTGCCTTACAGTGTGTAATGTTGGCCTTAAAAAGGGGTTCTATATCTCCTGTTTACCTTCTGCAAAAGGGCTGCTTACCCTTTACAGACTAGCTCCTGGCCTCCCTACCTCTCATCATTTTATGCATAATCTCAGACATGTCGGCTTCATCCCATTCCATATCCCGATGAGCCTGCATTTTTAGCCTTACTTGTGAATCTTTGATTCATACAACCATAAATCAATGAAGAAACCTCTCCACTATGATGCAAGCCATAATCCTGAATGCGTCCTGTCAGTTGTCAAAATTCCTCTCCTTACTTACCCTATTCCTTTTCCTCTTCTTTCTTGTCACTTGTGGTGAGGTCTAAGCCTTTAACTTGTATCTCCAATAGCGAAAAATTTCATTGATTTATTGCACCAGATGGGCTCTTTTACTGTCAGTGTTATTAATCTGGTCAAGCCCAGGTGTTGTGAAGACAGGAAGTTTATTGTAAATGCAAAGTCAAGATCCCACAGACTTCGCGCAGCAAGCGTGAGAGCACGTCGCAGGCTTCGCACCGACTGTCCTAACCACATAGTCAAACTGTCAACTTTCGATCGGCTCGCGAGCCACTGGACAGCACGAGACCGTTATCTAAAGAGTGCCCATGCGCAAGGGACGCACTTGGACAGTACAATACAATACACAATATAACAGCATTTGTATAGCGCGCTACATACCCGTGAGGGTCTCAAGGCGCTAGGGGGTTGGGGTCTGCTACTGATCAAAGAGCCAGGTCTTGAGAAGTCTTCTGAAGGCCAGTGGGTCCTGGGTCTGTCGTAGGTCGGTAGTGCGAGTGTTCCATGTCTTGGCGGCGAGGTAGGATAAGGATCTGCAGCCGGCGGTGGTTTTGATCTCGGTGGTCTTGGAGCGGAAGGGTGGGAGGCGGCCGCTCTGGGTTCTGCCAGAGAGGAAGGATGTTGTCCAGGCCAGGGCATTCTCTTGGATTCCGGCGTCATGGAGGCTTGCTGTTAGGGTGCGGTGGCAGACCGTGTCGAAGGCTGCTGATAGGTCCAGAAGGATGAGGGCGGCTGTCTCTCCTTTGACAGCACACTACCTATATCTCTTTCCCTTGGAGAAAGGAAGGGAACAAGGAGGGAAAAGAAGGGAAGAGAGAGAGAGAAAGAGAACAAGAGAGAACTGGAAGGAAACTACCTGATCCTGACGGGTAATCTGACATCGCTGCAACTCCGAAAAAACAAAATGATAGAGAACGTGTGAGGTGAGGTCCTTTTCTCGTGCAATACGGATGCAATCAGCATTTCGTAATGTGCAGAGGATTTGTACATCCCTGAATACGGGTGACGAGGTTGTATTTGTTCCAACCTTTTCTTTCTTTTTTATACCTTTATCACGTATTACACTTATGCAGTAGCAATAACTTGTGGTCCTGAAGAAGGCCTGGGATTATTTACATCCACTTGGCTGAAACATGTTGACCCCTGTGTTTCACTTAGAGACAGTACTTGTTGAAAACTGGCATTGCACTGCTTTTAATTTGAGCAGTGGGAGATACCTATGAAAAACATTTTCTCTCACTGTTCAATTTTATTTCCCTACCTTTTACTCATATGCACTGCACCTACCACTCATACATATTTCTGGCGCACATCTGTAGGATCTAACATTGCGAGTTATATCGCTTCTATTGAAATATCAAAAAAACATCTGTGAGCTCCCCTTCCCTTTTGGAAGGGTCGCAGCCCTTGGTGACACTAGTGTGTCACTAGGAGGAGACCCAGATGATGAAGCATGTCACCGTGAGTGATGGGAATCCGTCTTTTTTAAAGATATTTTTGTGTCGGTAAAGTGGTTGATACTTCCTAGAGGCCTAGTGTGGTTCTTAGACATTAAAATAGTGATCTCTTGCTGATTAGACCCGTGGATATATTGTTGTGTATGTAGTATCTCTGCAACTCCTCCTGGGGGAAACAAGAGGGTTAATAATAAAATCCAAAACACTGTGACTTGGTAAAGAAGAATGTACTGAGACTGTATCAGAACATGGGACCGGTCTCTCACCAATCATATCATTGACCTTAACAATCTTGTTCATGTTCCACCAATTACACTATTTGACACGTACAACACTCCCACAGATTTTATCAATGGTAACCGGTTTGCTGCATTTAAAGTCCCTTTCTTAACAAAGTCTTGTTGCTTTATTCTCACTATGTCACCTACTGCAAACTTACTGTTGGAGACATGTTTCCTAGAGTCAAAATAAGTTGTTTGTTTAAATTGTACGTCGCTAATTTTGTTTCTAACCATAGCATCAAGCTTGTGGGCAGGGGTGCTACGCTTTAACCACTTAGACATTCATGCAGGTCTAAAATCAGAGCTGGCTTTTTTGCCTTTAAACAGTTCGAAGGGAAACACTCCCGTGGATGAGTGGGGCATGGTAGGTAGAACCGCAGCATGGTTCTTAACAGCCATAGGAATCGTTTTGTTGTGATCAATGGCCCACTGTATACAGTCCCCAAGGACTCTGGTAAGCCTCTCTACAAGCCCTTTGGTTTGGGGATGATAGAGAGAACTTTTGAGGTGGATGATAGAAAATTATTTGAAGAATTCTTCAATATCAGCAGATATAAACTGTACCCCGTTGTTAGAAATGATTGTCTTAGGAAATCCCTCCCGCATGAAAATTTGACTTCTGGCCATTTTGAGTAATAGTCAACTAAGACTATGGCAAACCCCGTCTGATGGAGTAAGGTGTGGAAGCGTCTCAACACATTTATTCCCAGTTTTTTCCAGGGATTGTCAGGCAGGAGAATGGGTGTAGGGGCAGGTTAGAAGTAGGTAAGGTCTTGTCACTACCAGCACAAATTGTGCATTCTTGGACCAAGGCGTCAATGTCTCTGTCCAGCTGGGTCCACCAGAATTATTCACAAACTCTACGTTTGGTGAGTGTAGCACCCAGATAACCTTCGTGAGCTATAGTCAAAAGAGGTTTCTTGACGTCTGAAGGAGGTACAATTTTATCTAGCCTGAAAAGAAGCCCATTTTCAACAGATAATTCATCATAGATTTTTACATAAAGTTGTACATCAACATTTAAACTTTTCTCTTTGGTCCAACCTTCGGTAATGCATTTTTTTACACATTTCAATACTTCATGACTGTCGATGGCAGCGTACAATCATTTTCATTAACAGAACAAACGTGTTGAAGTACTATGCCTGCAACTATGCAGTCCTCAAGTTCTTCATCGCTATTGGGTTTCTTGCTAAATTCTGACATGTTCGGAATGGGAGACCAGCGTGAAAGTGCATTTGCACGTAGATTCTTCTCCCCTAAGATGTGTACAACGTCGAAGTTGAACTGGAGGAGTTTGGAGGCGAGTCGGGCTATATGTGGCGTAGTGTTGCAATAGCTGGTGTTTCCTAAGATGGCCACTAGAAGTTTGTGGTCCGTTGGAAGGGTGACATTTCTGCCCCGTAGGCAACATTAAAATTTTTCGATGACCCATCAACAAGCAAGTAGTTCTTTTTCGATGACTGAGTAGTGTGATTCGGACTCTCTCAAGACTCAAGATGCAAAGCCTATTGTGTGTTTTTGAGTCCCTAGTTGCTGGGTCAGGACAGCACCAAGACTGTAACAGCTGGCATCCACAGTTAAGATGCAATGTATTGAAGGATCAAAAGGTTTCAACGCTTTGACCATTGTGGATTGAGTTTTGAGGCACTCAAAAGCATGCCTACATTCATCATCCCTCACAAAAACAGTTTGATGTTTTAACAAGTTGGAGATGGGGCGTGCTTTGGTTGCATAATCGGGAATGAAGCAAAAATAGAACTCAGTCAACCCAAGTAATGATTTCACTCTTTTGTCTTTGGGAGGAGAAGTATCTAAGATGGCTTGGACCAGACTAGGTTTGGGTGTTATACCTGCACTTGAGACTGTGTGACCAAGGTATTCTACAGAGTGTTCTGAGAACGCACATTTGTCTTGCTTGAGGACAACTTCATGTTCTTGAAATGTGGACAGCACTTGACACAATGTTTCATCATGTATTGACTGTCAGCGGTATGTATAAGGACATGATCTTGAAAAATGGTGACATTTTTAATCCCTTTAAGAAGATTGGCCATGAGGCGCTGAAAAACTGAAGCTGCCGGAGCCAGACCAAATTGCATACGACAAATGGTACATGCCTGATGGTGAGTTGAACATAGTGAGATGGCGTGAGTTTCTGTCAAGTTCAACCTGGTGATATGCGGAAGCAAGGTCGAGTTTAGAAAAACTCCTTCCTCCAGCCACCATGCCCAGCATTTCAGTGATATTGGGTAGAGGGTGAGAGTCTACCCATATTTGTTTATTTAGACAGCGCAAGTCAATGCATATACTGAGATTGTTGTTCTTTTTTTGCGCTATGACTAAAGGAGAGGACCAATCTGAAGATTCAACAGGTTTCATCACACCTCTTTACACAATGTTAAGAGTTCTTTCTCTAGATCTTCTCTGATGCTAAACGGCACACATAGCAGTTTGCGTTTTATGGGTATGGCACCATCTCTCACTTTTATTCTATGTTTGAAACCTTTTATTTTTCCTAAGTCGCCTGAGAAAACTTTAGGAAACGTGTTCAATAGATCTTCTTCTACTTGTGTGGAATCACGAATGGCTAAAACCTGTTCCTTAGCACCAGGACACAACATCATGTCGAACAACCCTTGGTGGAACTACCTTGGATATTCAAACCTTGGATGGCTACATAGATTTTACCTTGAATGCGCCTACCTTTAAACTCCATGATGTCTTCAAAATATCCTATGAGGACGATCTTACGCCCTTCATAGGATACAGAAGCACGATCAGTGGCCAGTAACTGTCTTTCGCCCCAATTGGCTGTAAAAAGTGACTCAGAAGTCATGGTAATGCTACACCTGAATCTACAAGGAAACGTAGCTTCTTTTCACCTACAAGTATGTTTGCATAGGGGTCAACACAATCTGAGGGATCCCTGGTCCTGATTTCACTGTCCGTGACTACAAGAATCATGTCTTTCATTTCGGATAAAGGATCGTCGTTCTCACTGTCACTAGTGTCTTTGACACGCCCTATTCTGACATTTTCTCTTTTGTGTCCCTGACACTTTATCAAAATGGCCCACTTCACCACAAGACCGGCAAACCACGTTTTTAGCTGGACATGGTCTGTCGTTTTTGGAATGAACTGGATTACCACACCTAAAGCATATGTCTGTTCTTCTAAAAAATAAAAATAAAAAAAACTGTTCTGAGAGATATCTCTGTTCTTTTTATTGTTTGCAATGCGTACAGGGGAAACAACCTCAACTGTCTTGTTTTCAAGTTTCTTCACTGAGACCTGTGAAGTTTCCATGCTTTTGGCAATACAAATGTGACAAGAGCTTCTGTCTGATTGTTCTGTCCGCACATTGGCTTATATATTGGTATTGTACCAACTGCTCACTAAAGTTTTCGAATTCACAATCCGCAATCATTTTATTAAGGGTAGTGATGTATGTGTCTACATCCTTGTCATTCTTCTGCACACGTTTGAAGAATTTGTGCCTTAATACAACAATATTAGGCTGGACATCATATCTTTTGGCAAATTTTCTAATAGTACTCAGATATTCATCAAGTTCTTCATTTTGTTCACCCACAACATCGGGTAAGTCTTTAAGAGTAGCCCTCCCTTCAAATCCTAAGGAATGTAATAGTAAGAACTTTATTCCTTTTGTTCGAAACCTGTGTGCACTTATAGGGCCTAAATCGGTTTCAAAGGCATCAAGCCAATGACGCCATTTAATGGGCGGTTCACCGGATGAGTCTAGAAACCTTGGTGGTGGTTGAACTGCTTGCATAGTGGCAAGGTGAAGGGATGATAACAACAAAAACTTTTGAAGGGAGAGTTTTTTGGAGCGAGGAAAAAAAAACATCATGGGAAAATACTATCAATTACACCTGGTGTGAGAGAAACAATAAGCATAAAGATTTAATACGATAATTCTAGCTAAAATAACTATTTTCTCGTGGAAGTATACATGAAAGTGAATAGCATGAGAAAGAAGAGATGTCACCGAGTGAATAAGTGCACACACAATATCATTACATAGGTTAACAAAGATGTGCGAGTCACTGTTAAATAGAAGTAGTCTTTCAGAGCAGGCGTGTGTGGCACAGACAGTCGGATGCACACGCCATTGACTTGATTTGACAAGTAATGTGTGTGTATCGCCATGTAGCTATGCGCACAAATCGCACCAAATTCATTAGTTGAACAAGGTGTGTGTATCACCATGAGGAGATGCGCACAGTGTCGAGTTTGAGCTTGGGAATTATACGAAAGAAAAACTACCTGAAGAAGTAGAAAACAGCTTAGACGGTACACAGGGCAAAGAAGAGTGTAAAGGCAGAGAGGCTGTAAGCAAATGGCACCTCAGGAGAAGCGGCAAGATAAGTCTGCGCGACATAATCGCGCTCCTCTGTCGATGCTGGAAAAAAAAAGGTTTAAGAGATGACAGGAGGCGTTGGTTGCCAGGAAGATGTCTGCATACGATGTCGAGTGAGGAAGGCCTTCCTCACATGAAGGCATTTCCTAATGACGCATCACGTCATAGAATCCATCAACTGGCAGGCGGGGCTCATAAACACAAGTTCCGGAATCATTTTTTGACAGAAGAGAAACGTAGAGCTGCTGAGAGGGCTGCTGCGAACTTTATGTAATCCACTCGCTGAGCTTTGTCACATCAGCGACACACACAGACACTTGGGTCCTGCAGGGTTGATATGGCTCAGGCAGGACGGAGGTGTAAGCCTACGCTTGATATAGACAACACACCTGCTTCAGGAGTACGCATTATATATGGATTTGCCGGTTGTCATCCATAAATATTCTGTGGTAAAGAAATGTCCTGTACCACGGCGTGGGTGCTGTGTTGGATCTTTGTTCTTCTTGCTCGTCGCCACAAAGAATGTAATGAAGACAGGAAGCATCCAAAGTTGAAGGTAAGTTTATTGTAAGTACAAAGTCAAGATCCCACAGCTTCGTGTAGCAACTGTCCTAACCACATAGTCAAACTGTCAACATTCGATCGGCTTGTGCGCCAACGGGCAGCACGAGACAGTTATCTTAAAAGTGTCCACGCGCGAGGGGTGCACATGGACTGCACACTGCACACTGCACACTGCACACTGCACACTGCACACTGCACACTGCACACTGCACACTGCACGACCTCTGTGCCTCGTGAATCTTTGATTTATACAACCATAAATCATTTGTGCAATGAGGAAACCTCTCTACTATAATGCAAGCCATAATCCTGAATACGTCCAGTCAGTGGTCGAAATTCCTCTCCTTCCCTACCCTATTCCTTTTCCTCCTCTTTTGTTGCCACTTGTGGGGAGGTCTAAGCCTTTCACTTGTATCTCCAATAGTGGAAATGTCATTGAATTATTGAACCAGATGCCCTCTTTTACTGTCAGTGTTCTTAAGCTGCCCAAGCCCATGGCCCTAGTAACCATGTAAGGTTGCTCTAGCATGCCTCCATGATATGCTTCTGGTGCTAGCTCCACCATGTGTGGGTTGCCTGGCCTCTCCCCTTTTTCCCCTGAATGCATGATTTCTCTTTCCTTGGCTCATGTGCCCTTGGACTGGGCGGATCTTTATTAAGGTAATGCCACAACGAGTCCATTTTGCGAGAATGTGTGAAGTAGGGGCGACATTTTTAAATACCAAAAACATCTCACACAATCGCTTGCTGCCAAAACCCAGGATACAACCAGGGAGTTTTAGATCTTCAGTTTAACGCTCTCCTTATTGAGCTATTTCAGCTCAACTGGATTTATTTTGTACTTAATTGCTTCACTCCCCTGGTTGCTTTAAGACCCTGCAAAAGCAGATGCGGGTACTGCTTGGTCCCGGTGCTCAGTAACAGGACCTGCAGGTTTAATTGCCTTGAAACAAGGGATCCCCTCTGTTCGGTCCTTGTGTGCTATTAATGGGCAGGGCACATGGGTGGGGTGTCTGTTACTGTCAGCTGCTCTACTGTGCCGTCTCACTTGTGAGGGCCCGGCAGCTCTTCTCTTGTGGCTGGTGTCCGAGGCGTTAAACATCATTTACAACGAAATCAATACAATGCATGCCATTATAACGCGGTCATTACAACGACAACGTTGTTACATTGCATACGATTACAACGTATACCATTGCAACGCAATTGTGTGCTGTACCCAGCATGGGTTCTTTTGATCTTCCGGCAATGTCCTGGTGCCGTGACGGTACTTTGCGCTTTGGTCTTGAGGCTGCTTCTTGACGTTGAGCTACTTCTCAACGTTGGGCTGGACCTTTGCCACACTGATTGCTGCTTGAAAAAAGCTGAAACTTCTCCCCCAGGGCCGCAGCAATGTTCCAGTGACAAAGGGGGAGACATGTGATCCACACTTCCTACCTGGCTGGTCTTGGTCAACTGGGGTTTATTTCAACGTGCTGCCCGACCACCCTAAAGAATGTAAGGGGTCCTCACCGAGGCATCTTCTTCTCAAGCCCCCCCCGCGTGAGCGAGTGTTTACCACTTTCTTAAGATTGGCACAAAATAAACAGCAAGTACGTATTAATGTGTTCTCTACTAACACTGTGGTCTCCCCACTCTTCTTTGATCTCATCCAATTAGGCTAGACTGCTTCCTGTTCTAACCCGATCATGTCTTTATTTGAGTTCAACATGGATTAATCCTATTATCCCTGTTTGCCGTCTGTTACCCCGGGCCACCTGGAGGCCATCAGTAACTGAAACCTCATTTGCATCCTCTGAGTGGGTGACGCTATTCTACTTTTGGTTTGCCATCAAGCAAATCCTGTGTTTGGTGCTTGAAATGTGCATGTTCAGCACCACATTATGGATGACTACAAGCTTCCTGAAAGCTAAATGTCCCTATAACAGCATGTGCTCCATAAGGTTAAAACCCTGTTATTGGAAACTCGGTTTTTGGTTGACAGCAGTATGCACCCTGTCCAAGCAGGACCCACAATCTTAGTAGGGGTAAGTCACAAACACAGCCTAAATTAGCCTGTGCTCACCCCCTGGTAGCTTGGCACGGAGCAGTCAGTCTTTACTTAAAAGGCAAAGTGTAAAGTATTTGTGCAAACCTTCAAACAGTAAAAACCCCACACAAAAATGTGCCACACTTTGTTAGAAAAATAGAGCTTAGTTCAATGAACAAAACAAAACATAAACGACAAAAATCCACTAAGTAGAATTGGAGTTATGAATTCCTATAGAATTAACTGAAATACAGTGCTTAAAAGCATAAAACACCAACCGGGGATATCTGGTTGTGTTAGACTGAGTCAAATCCAAAAGCTGTAGCTTACCGTGATTGAGCGCGCTTTGGATGCAGTCCCAGATAAGTCACATTGAGGTTTTACCTTCTCAGTAATTGTGCTAAGAGTCCCGTTCATGGGGAAGAAGTTCATTGGGAGCAAGGAGAATGTCGCTGGCGGTGGTCCGCCTGCCGCAAAACACTGCTGCGTGCCGTAGACGGATGACCAAAAGCCTTGTGATAGTGAGTGGCAATACTTGCTGTACGATGAGATGAACTTGCGGCCACTCTCACTGGATTTCTGGACGAGGGACGAAGTTCTGGACCAAACAGATATGTCCACGTTTGCGAAGAGCCCATAAGATTGACTTAACGAGCAAGAAGATAAAGACCCAGGACCTGAGAGACGCCTCTTGGGGGAAGGTAGCTTGTTGCAGATGGACGGGTCCAAGAGCTGTGGGGATCCTGGTATGTCCCGGAGGTTCAGATCAGGAGGCCAGCAGGCTAGCTCGATGAGTTACTCCGGGGTCTCGGGTTCAATATGGGTCAGGTTCATTTCTTCTTCCTCCGGCAAAGGGGCAGCAAGTCAGCAGCTCCTTCAGAGTAGCAGTCCAGCATAGTGGCAGTCCTTTCAGCAGCACAGCAGTCATATTTCCTGGCAGAGTATCCACAGGTCCAGAAATGTACTGAAATGGTGGTGTCTGAGGTCCAGTACATATGCCCAGTTGTGCCTGTTGAAGTTGCGGAGACTTGAAAGAGATGCCTTTGAAGTGCACAGAGTCCCTGACCTGGCTCCAGGCTCACTTTAGAGGGTTATGCAGCCCTTTGTGTGGGGACAGGACACAGCCTATTTAGGTGTAAGTGGGGATGTGCCCAACTCCTCCCTGCCATCCTGCCCAGGATGGCACATCAGGATATGGATGGCCTATTAAGTCACACCCATGTTCCCTTTCTTTGTGGCTGTCTAGAGGGAATGCCCAAAGCCCAGCTGTCGCCCACCCCAGACATGTATTTAGAGGGAAAACTTTAGTAAGAAATTGCCAACTTTCTAAAAGTGGCATTTCCAGAACTACAATTTAAAATCTAACTTCATCATAAGTTGTGATTTTAAATGGTGACAAAACTATTTTGAGGATGCACATCGCACCAGAAGGCGCAGGTGCAGCCTTTGCTTTGAGAGGGCGGGCCTCCCAACATCGCATGCAAAAGCGCCCTGCAATTCTGCAGAGTGGGACGTGCAGGCTGCGTCTGGGTCGAAGCACGGGCCAAGAGTGTGCCCATCCATGCCTGGAGGAGGCTGGGCTGGGACCCCTTCCTTGGTTTTGTACCTTTTCTGGCTATTATCTTGGCGATTGACCCAAAGAAAAAAAGCAGGTACTGTGCTTGTCCTATGCTCGAACGTTTGTGAGATATGTGCTCTTGCATGGGTAAATTATTTTGCAAGACAATGTGCAGAAATTTTGTATACGCTCTGAGCAATGGAGACTCAAAATCCTTTGCACGATCACAAAGCTGAGTTACGACCAAACCGAGACTGAAGGAATCTGAAAAGAGAAAGGGCTGTTACCGGTGCCAAAGTGAGGCGGCCAATCAGAAGTGAATTGAGGGAACACTAAGATGCGATCTACTTCTATTTTTTGCTTAAAGTCTCTGAGGTACTGACAGGGGTGGGGGAAACTGGGGTCACCCATTGGCAATTGTTGGCAACTCTTGGTAAAAGAAATTGTGATTCCAGAGACACCAAACTTGGCTGTCAAATCTCTGTAATCCCAATGTTATCCCATGAGAGATATAGACCTTGCAGTAGTGAAAAATAAATGTAAGAGTTTTTGACTATTAGGACATATAAAACTTAAAAGTAAGTGTCCCACTTTTAAGTACACTGCACCCTGCCCTTGAGCTGTCCAGGGCCTACTTATGGGTAACGTCTTTGTAGTAAAAAGGAAGGTCTGGGCCAGCCAACGGGTGAACTTGCCAGGTCGACATGGCAGTTTAAAACTGCGCACACAGGCTCTGCAACGGCGGGCCGGAGATGTTTCAAGAGCAACTTGAGTGGGTGGCACAATCAGTGCTGCAGGTCCACTAGTAGAATTTAATTTTCAGGCCCTGGGCACGAGTATTGCACATTAGTAGGGACTTATAAGTAAATTAAATATGCCAGTTGTGGATAAGCCAATGTTACCATGATTTTTACGACAAATCTTCTTTATTGATTATTATTAGTGAAACCGTCTTTGCTGTACACAGCATGCCGCCTACAACCCAAACCAGACCAGGTTTGGTCAGTGCAGGATTACCATGTTTTAAGCAGAGAGCACGTGCACTTTAGCTCTGATTAGCAGTGATAAAGTGCCCAGAGTCCTAAAGCCAACAAAACTAATTCAGCAAAAGGGGGAGCAGGAAGGCAAAAGTTTCGTGGATGGCCCTGCAGAAAGGGCCATTTTCAACACTTGTTATAAAATTCGTGGTTACCAAATTAGTCTTCTTATCCTGGGCCATATAAGATTCCCTCCGCATGCTGCTTAAAAGGAGAGGGCTCACCCTGCGCTAAAAAAAACAAGTCCATCAACACTGTTGAATGTCCAGGGTGTTATTTTTCCAATTACATCAGCATGAAAGCTTTTTTGAGCAACTGATGAAAGAAATGCAAGGTACAAAAATAACTATTTGCTGCGTCAACGCTATTTGTGCTTTTATTTCATATACATTGCTTATAGGATGAATAGGCGCTAAAACATCTACCAGATTTACGAGGGTAAATAGTGACAGCAATAAGTGCTTTTGCACTGGATTTGACGTGATAGTATTGAAAAATATGTGATGTATGTATCAAATCTGGCAGTAATTCCCAAGTAAGTATTGTCATGTTCCTTTTCAAAAGACGCCTTGCGACTGTGAGAAGATATGTTTTGATTTAGATTATGGTTTAAAGTTAGTAAGTAAGTATTGTCATGTTCCTGTTCAAAAGACGCCTTGCGACTGTGAGAAGATATGTTTTGATTTAGATTATGGTTTAAAGTTCATGGGAATAATTATTTAGGGCTGAACATTGCTTTTAAGAAAGAATATTACTGCAGATGTGAAAATAGATCTGCTTGGTAACAGCTGGGACATTAGTTGTGTAGCTAACCTAATGGTGTTGTCATCTTTAGTGTACATAGATCACACACGTTTGTATCTTTGACTTGAGAAGCGCTGCACACCCCTACGTTGAAGAATTGAGGTAATGGAATGAGGAATATTGAAGCTATGCATTATCATTGAAAAGAAATTGGGCAGCATTGTAATTAAAAATCAATTTGCACGTGAGAACTGTCTACCTGCTGCGTCCTCCGTGAGGAAGAACAGCTTTGCTGATGAATGAAATAATTTTGCAGGAGTTTAGAAACAATTTATTTTAAAAAAGTAATATCATGCACATGCACTTTGGTTGTTTATCATATGTCTGTATAATGATAATGTGATATGTGACACTATTTCATTTTCATATCCTTATGGGTAACCCATTTAAAAATCAAATTCAAAGACCACAACCACCCGACATACCTTAGAGCAATAGAACATCAGTTGAGTTCAGGGTTTTAGCTGGCTATGTATTCCTCGAGCATTTTAGATTCATTTTATGGTTATGAGTTTAATAGCGCACCCGAGAGATAAAGCATCTCTCTGATCTCTAATGTGCACTAATTCAAGACTGGTTTCAAACACTGAAGGCCTGGTTTTGATCTTGGCAATGGAGTTGACTCCATCGGGAAAGTGGAGGACCATATTTCTGCCACCCCAAGGAACCTCCACAAAATTTAGACTTGCCCATCGGCTCTACGGATAACTCTCAACATTGACAGGAACCTCCTTCATGAAGTATTCCATTGACCAAACTCTGTTGATTGAATACATCTGGTCTGCCTGTCTCTAACAGAGGCAACGGACCTGAGGATTTGGCAGGCAGGGTACTCCATCACTTCTTCGACAGAATACCCTCTCAGCCAAACTATAAGTTAGGCCCTGAATTCTTTAATATTTTATGTAAGGAAGGTCAAATTGTTGCATGGTTTTTACTGATGTTAAACACTATAGTATGCAGAGTTTTGATCTAAGATGCTTTTTCGCCTTTGTTGGGTTTCTAGCAAAGATAGAATGTAAACTCTGCATACAAAATCCTATTTGCTGGGACTAACATTATATCTAAGTAGGACTCCTAAGCAATAGGAAGCTTGGAGCCAGGTCTGCATTTTCACAGTGCATTTGCACATCTGTGATTGCGTTAGCAAGTGTAGTTCAGACTAGGCTAACTTTTAGGTGTTTGGACTAGGAAAATATATTGGAGAGAGAAGGTGAGAGCATTTACAGTGCTGCTTGAGTTTATTTTATAGGGCATTGCTTATATTGTCTTGAACTTGGCCAGAATATTTACATTTGTGTCTGAGAATTCACCTGTTGCCTTGTAAAAATATAAATGAGTTTCTCCGTTCTTTTGCTATCAAAATGTCTTTTTTGCAATTGTTGAAAGAAACCCAGATATGCCGGAGTTTTCTACAGAAGTTTTCATGAAGGATTGTTATAACATTGTATTATTTTATTTTGTATCCATGACTTTTTCTAGGATCTCTCCAACAACAGTCTTTCAACCATTCCATGCAGTTTTGCGGGTCTAACCAGTTTGGTGCAACTTAACCTATCTAATAACAAACTGAAGAGTTTACCTGCAGAAATCAGTAGGATGAAAAGTAAGTTGTTTCTACATTTTTGACCAGTGCTCTGTACGGAAACAATAATTTACAGTTTGATTGTGTAGTTCTTGGTTGAATTCTTAAACTTGCAAGTGCTTAGTGTTAACAAGGTATAATATAGTTCTGCTATGCCTAAAATAGGGGCAGTAATCGTGTTGCTATGCATTAGAGTGGTATAATAAATTGAGGTGAAACAAATCACACTTAAAAAGGAGCGACAACGAGCTAGACACAACTGATAGGCAAATCATTCTTAGTTGAACTAGCTGTGTTTTGTGGACATGACCAGGTAAACATTTGCATCAGCATAAACTACATAACTTATTCATTATGACCGCTCTTCTCACTGGTATACCATTTAATTATGCAATAAATACAAATTTCTTAGAAAATCTGATGTCTTGTTGCAGATAAGCAAAGCCTCTCCTCATAATCCACTAAGGGAGGCTGTGTGGTCCAGTGGATAGGATGACAGCATTGAAACCTGTAGATCTTGGCTATAATCAAAGTTCCGACACTTGCCTGAAAATCATGTGATTATGAGCAGAGTCAAATATCCGACTTGTCCCTAAAATTGTACATATGTGAATTTGAATACAACTATAAATAACATTTAGTTGTGTATTTTAAGTGTGTAAATTTCCACCTGAGGGACACTATCTTGAAAAGTTTACCAATCCACTCTTAGACACTACCAATACAATGCACAACTGTTACTTACACTTGTCAACGGATCTAGATGCATTTAAACTCTGGCTAAATCAAAAGCTTTGTTTCCATAGCTGCATGACATCTGTTTGCATCTCGCTGTCTGATGAGTTGGATATTTAAATTTCAATCACAGATTGTTTTCACACTTATAAGTAACAATGTTTTAATACCATTTGGGTTACTGGGGTTGTTTGCTGTATCGCAGAGTTTAATATTACCCTCTGGAAAATTACTATTAAACCCTCTCACTGTAATTCAAGCCATGCTATAAGAACAAGATTCTTGATTTTAAGGTATGTGAATTTAAGTGGTTCTACATCTGAATTAGATATTCGATGAGGAAGTATGTTGAAGGTTGGGTAACCTTCATAACCTCTAACAAAGAGGATGAGTGATGTATGAACACATTAGTGAGAGATAGGTTAAGTGAAACAAGCAAAAGAAGTGCAGAAAGAAGCAAGAGCAGTGCAAAAAGAACCAACAGATGTGCCGAAGGAGGCAAGAGATGTGCAGAAAGAAGCAACAAAGTTGCAGAAGGAGGCAAGAGAGGTGCAGAAGGAGGCATGAGGGGTGCAGAAGGAGGCATGAGGGGTGCAGAAGGAGGCATGAGGGGTGCAGAAGGAGGCAAGAGGGGTGCAGAAGGAGGCAAGAGGGGTGCAGAAAGAGGCGAGAGGGGTGCAGAAAGAGGCGAGGGGGGTGCAGAAAGAGGCGAGGGGGGTGCAGAAAAAGGCGAGGGGGTGCAGAAAGAGGCGAGAGGGGTGCAGAAAGAGGCGAGAGGGGTGCAGAAAGAAGCAAGAGAAGCGCAGAAAAAAGCAACCGGTACAGAAAGAGGCAAGAGAGGTACAGAAAGAGGCGAGAGGTGTAGAAAGAGGCAAGGGGAGTACAGAAAGTAGCAGGAGAGATACAGAAATGAAAGAGGGGTAAATAAAGAAGCAACAGAGGTGCAGAAGGAGGCAAGAGGGGTGCATAAGGAGGTAAGAGGGGTGCAGAAGGAGGTAAGAGTGGTGCAGAAGGAGGCGAGAGGGGTGCAGAAATGAGCGAGAGAGGTGCCGAAAGAAGTAACAGGTGCAGAAGGAAACAATAAAACTGCAGAAAGAGGCAAGAGAGGCACAGAACTAGGGAAGAGGGTAGAAAGAGACAAGAGGGGTGCAATGAGAGGCGCAGAACTAGGGAAGAGGGGGTGCAGAAAGAGGCAAGAGGGGTACAGAAAGAGGCAAGTGGGGTGCAAAAAGAAGCAAGAGGGGTGCAAAAAGAAACAAGAAAACTGCAGAAAGAGGCAAGGGTCGCAGAAAGAGGCAAGAGAGGTGCAGAAAAAGGGAACAGGGGTACAGAAAGAGGCAAGAAAGGTGCAGAAAGAGGCAAGAGGGCAGCGGAAAGAGGCAAGAGTGATGTAGAAAGAGGCAAGAGGTGTGCAGAAAGAAGCAAGAGCTGTGCAGAAAGAACCGACAGATGTGCGGAAGTAGGCAAGCGGAGTGCCGAAAGAGGCAAGAGGGGTGCCAAGATTTACAAGAGGGATACAGAATAAAGCAAGAGCAGTGCAGAAAGAACCAACAGCGGTGCAGAAACCGACATGAGGGGTGCAGAAAGAGGCAAGAGAACTGCAGAAAGAAGGAACAGAGGTCAGAAGTAGGCAACCACACTGCAGAAAGATGCAAGAGGGGTGCAGACATATGGAAGAAGGGTGCAGAAAGAGGCAAAGCGGGTAAACATAGTAGCAACAGAGGCAGAAAGAGGCAAGAGAAGTGCAGAGGGGGAAGGGGGCGCAGAAAGAAGCAAGATGGGTGCAGAAAGAAGCCAAAGAAATGCAGAAAAAGCAACAGGTGCAGAAAGAGGCAAGAGAGTTGCAGACACAGGCAATAGAGGTGCAGAAAGAAGCGAGAGCAGTGCAGAAAAAACCAGAAGAAGTGCAGAAAGTGGCAAGAGAGGTGCAAAGAGGGAAGAGGGGTACATAAAGATTGCAAGAAGGGTGCAGATAGAGGCAAGAGGGCTGCAGAAAGTAGCAAGAGAAGTGCAGAAAGTAGCAAGAAAAGGCAGAAAGTAGCAAGAGAAGTGAAGAAAGTAGCAAGCGAAGTGCAGAAAGTAGCAAGCAAAATGCAGAAAGCAAGCGAAGTGCAGAAAGTAGCAAGAAAAGTGCAGAAAGAGGCAAGAGAAGTGCAGAGAAAAGCAAGAACAGTACAAAATGAACCAACAGAGGTGCAGAATCTGACATGAGTGGTGCTGTAAGAGGCAAGAGAAGTGCAGAAGGAAGGAACAGAGGTGCACAAGGAGGCAACAGAACTGCAGAAAGAGGCAAGAGGGGTGCAGAAAGAGGGAAGAAGGGTGCAGAAAGAGGGAAGAAGGGTGCAGAAAGAGGCAAGAGGGTTGCAGAAAGAGGCAAGAGGGTTGCAGAAAGTAGCAAGAGAAGTGCAGAAAGTAGCAAGAAAAGTGCAAAAAGAGGCAAGAGAGGTGCAGAGAGGGAAGGGTGTGCAGAAAGAGGCAAAAGGGGTACAGAAAGAAGCAAGAGGCGCGCAGAAAGAGGTAAGAGGCGCAGAGGGAAGCAAGAGAAATGCAGAAAGAGGCAAGAGAGTTGCAGAAACAGGCAAAAGAGGTGCAGAGCGAAGCAAGAGCAGTACAAAAAGAACCAACAAAGGTGCAGAAGGAGGCAAGAGGTGTGCCAAAAGAGGCAAGAGAAGTGCAGAAAGAAGCAACCGAGGTGCAGAAGGAGGCAAGAGATCTGCAGAAAGAGGAAAGAGTGTTGGAGAAACAGGCAAGATAGGTGCAGAAAAAAGAAACCGTGGTGCAGAATGAGGCAAGAGTGGAGCAGAAAGAAGAAACGGAAGTACAGAAAGAAGTGAAGAAATGCAGAAAGAAGAAACAGCGGTGCAGAAAGAGGCATGAGAAGTGCAGAACGAAGTAACAGCGGTGCAGCACGAAGTAACAGCGGTGCAGCACGAAGTAACAGCGGTGCAGAACGAAGCAACAGCGGTGCAGAACGAAGCAACAGCGGTGCAGAACGAAGCAACAGCGGTGCAGAACGAAGCAACAGCGGTGCAGAACGAAGCAACAGCGGTGCAGAACGAGGCAAGAAGGGTGCAGAAAGAGGCAAGAGGGGTGCAGAAAGAGGCAAGAGGTGCAGGAAGAGGGTTGCGGAAAGATGGACGAGGGGTGTGGCTCGAGGGATGAGGGGTGTGGATAGAGGGATGAGGGGTGTGGGAAGAGGGGTTACGGAAAGAGGGAAGAGGGTTACAGAAAGAGGGAGGAAAGGTGCAGAAAGGGGCAAGAGGGGTACAGAAAGAATGAGTTATCAAGATTTGGGAGTAAAGAGGTGGTGCTCATCGGCACCTAGGTGGGCGCATCCTCCTCTGAAAGTACAAATAATCAAAAAGGTCCACCTGTTCCAGGTTACCTGTGTGTCCAGATGTTCTTGGCATACACAGTATTTGTTAACATACCCTTCACACACCAAAAGGGCCCTTGGTGTCATGCTTCATCATCAGGGTCTTCCCGTCCCGCTGCGAGACGGGGCGTGCTACGACGAGCGACTACGCTCGAGCACCTTATTTTGTGGGTGCTATGTGAGTGTTTTGGAGTGAGTGTCAGTAGGGTCAGGGGTGATAGGAAAAGTGAGTTTTAAAATAATACCTGGCCTAGTGAAAGAAAAAATATTTAATAGTCACTGGCTGGTATCACTGACAGGGGGATCTGACCCGGTCCTGACGAAGAGGCATTATGCCTCGAAACATGTTGACAAGAACAAGAGAGCAAGCCCATTAATAAGCTTTCTGTCTCTCCACCCGACTCCTTTTTAGTTCTCGGACCGACGGCTGGCTTGCCAGCCGGAAGTCGGAGAATTCTTGTCATTCAGTGGGTGCTTTAAACCCGCCTCCCTCCTCGTCTCTCCTCCATTGGCTGGCTTCCTAAACGGAGGCCAGCCATTGGAGGAGAGAGGTGTCCCTCGAAAGAAGCTCCGTCTCTTTCGTATTAGGGTGCGTACATTTTGCTGTTCTTTCGCCAGTGACGTCATCCGTCACTCAAAACAACAAATACACGCCCCCGAATCCGAAAATGGTCGGAAGCTTATGGCCGCCATTTTGCTGGTCGAGCAGCGTCTACCAGGACATGAGGTAAGCCTCTGCTCCCCTGTTTGTGCTGTTAGCAGCATTGCCATCTGCTGCCTGCTTCTGAGGGTCTACGCTGACGGGTTGCCCGCGCTCGGCACTACCTCTCTGCCCCCACCCCTAAGGGGAGGCTGGGGGAAGGTGAGACATGGCCGCTTTGGACAAGCGCTGCACAAATGTCAGCTTGGCTTTCCGGAGTGCGGGAGTCAGATGGTTCATTGAAGCCAAGAGTTGAGAGGCGGTTGCGCGGCACGTCACCTCTACCGTTCAGGGTGCGTGTGGTACCCGTGCTCATGCCCAGGCGCCGATAGCATAGTTATTATCTATACATTATAGCGGGCCCTGAGAGATCACATTGCTGGCACGTTACTCTTCAATTGTAGCTGAAGTGACCTTGAGGGGCCCGGGTTGCTCTGAACGTTTTTCCACGAAGAATGCGCCATGAAACTTTGGGCGAGGTTGAGGCGGGGAGTGGGAGACCCCGGGAAGGAATATCCCCGCTGGAAGGAATGCTGCTGGAATGCCCTTGTGAGTTTTCCGGCGCGCACAGTCTCCACCATGGCAGAAGCCGACATCCCAGACTCCTGGAGAAGTCTCAACCCCGGGCCTCGGTACAGCTTTGACTCCCCCGAGCTGGTGGCACCGGGTCTGGGTCCGGAGGAGCCTCGGTCCCAGGGCGCAGGGCCCGAGGTGGCCCAGGTGAACGCCCTGACCGTGCTGAACCTGCTGGAGAAGCTGGCCAGCATGCTGGACTCTGCGTAGCAGAAGCAGCTGCGCATGGCCCAGTGGCAGACGGGCATGGAGAACTCGGTGAGGCGGTTGCAGGGCCACGTGAGCCGGCTCTCCAAGGAGCACACCTCCACCAGCAACATGGTCAGCAAGCTGACGGACCGCTCGCTGCACCTCAGCGCCGACATGAAGGAGGCCCGCCAGCACGCCCTGGTGCGCAGCGGCCAGGTCAGCCGCCTGGAGTAGCGCCACAAGCTGCTCCTGAACAGGAGCCCCTTCAAGGTGTGCTGCTCTTCCAGGTGAGGGGTGGTGAGCAGCGCTGAGGCCTTCGAGGCGCTTCTCTTTCAGTCAGAGACAGGAGCCGCTATAGGCAGGATAAGAGGCCTTCTGAGTACTGCTCTAAGGACACAACACAGGGGGCTTTCAAAGTGCTATTCTAGGTGCGCGCTGAGACTGTCCCCAGAGAGAGGCCGTGGGAGCCTCTGTATGCTGCCCTTTCAGGGAGCGCCGGGGAGCACCACAGACAGGCCCGGGAGCACCACAGACAGGCCGAGGAGCACCACAGACAAGCCGAGGAGCACCACAGACAGGCCGGGGAGCACCACAGACAGGCCAGCACCACAGACAGGCCGGGGAGCACCACAGACAGGCCGGGGAGCACCACGGACAGGCCATGGCACTTGAAGGTGCTTCTCTTCCCTGTGAGCGCTCAGACACGGACCACGGGCCCCTTTTCCTCCAATTGAGTCTGGGGTGCCACAGACCCGCTCCGAGACCACACAGAGGCGCCCCTGTTCCCAGCGAGTGCCAGAGTTCACCACGGACAGCCACGTAGAGGTCACCAGACCCAGGCTCTAGCCACCCACAAGACAGAAAACTCGACATAAATCTAATTTGATTATTAGTCTCAATTTTTATAAAACAGTTTACAAAGTCCTGGTCCGCTCTCTCTAAGAAGAAATGGTGCCTCTGAGAGCAGCAGGTGCAAAGAGTTAACACTGGAATATTTTCTATTTGGAAAAAGTGTACAGTTGGCAGCGTTGGTCCTCCAAGGGGCGGGGCCCTGCAAGAAGGGGTTGAATGTGCTCACTCGAGGAAGGGCGTGCAGCTGTTATGAACAGGCTGCCGCTGGAATAAGAGGGGTCTGCATCATCCGACTGTAGTCTGCTGGCACGCGCAGGGTGGTCTGTAGGAACACAGACGTATATGCACCCGTACAGAGCCGTCTGTAAGGAAACGGAAATATATGCTGTAACACAGGGGGTCTGTCTGTAGAGAAACCAAGATACATGCACAAAATACTTTTAAATGGGTCTATAAGGGACGCATACGTATCCGACAAGACAGTGGTAAATTTGAGCGCCTGGAGACACATGCAGCACCACAGGAGGGTCTGTAGGTACCTGGAGATACAAGCGGCAGTACAAAGGGGTCTGTAGGAACGAGGAGAAATGCAGCAGGAAACAGGGGTCTGCAGGGAGACATATACAGAGGAGTCCTGTAGGAACAGATATGCGTGCTGCTGTGGAATATTCCCGCCACAAGGGGGTGCACCAGCCGAGAGTAGTCTGGAACTGAAAGGGTTCTGGAGCGGGGGAGACAGAGGGAGGAAGGGTGTGTCTCTGCAGCCGGGGAGGAGAGGGGTGTGCGGGGATGGGTCTGGAGCTGGACGGAGGTTCAGCAAGGGGAGCATTATACAGTGAATGGAAAAGGGTCTGTACCAGATGGCGGGAGGCCTTCGGCGGAAGGGCGGGGTCTATACTCTAGTAGGACGGGGTGATATACAGGGCTGTAGGGGGGCTCAGTGTAGGGCAGTATCAAAAAGAATACAGGGCGCGAGAACAGTCTGCACCAGGTATGGTTGAAGAGCATGGTCCCTCTACCTCCAAGAAGCCTTCTGGTTCCATTCGGGCCTGCTGGCGGTCCTCCGTTCATCTCCTTGTGGTGTGTAGATGGTGATTATCCAGCCTCCAGACTTTCAGGGTTCCTTCGAACTAACCTGTTGTATGTCGCACAGGAGCAGCCACTGATCGAGATGGGAGCCCCTCGCCCACAGGCCGCCCTGCTTTAGCTCTCTTAGTCTGTTTGGCTGATCATTATTAGAGGTGTAAATCAGTTGTTTTTTGTCCATGGCTGTACTAAGCCGCCTTTTAGCAGAAAATAGTTAACCTTACTTTATTCTTCAGTACTTAATTTGCACCAATGGTCTTTCTTCTGTATATTATAACGTCTCTACAGCGGACGAAACTCGCACAGTTCCCTTTTCCACTGCATTGACAATAGCGAGCAGAGTGAGGGTTCTGGTATGCTCGAGTTGTTTTTGTCTTCTGCCCATTTGATTTTGAAACCTAGGCTGTGTTTGGTTGTGAGTCAGTGTTCCATTTTGCAGTGACCATCTGCTTGCTGGAACTGTAGCAAGTGATAGCTCATGGAACTGCTGTGTGCTGCTAATGTGTGCTGTAAAGTTCTACACTATGCTTTGCTAGTGTGCTGTAAGGTGTACACTATGAGCTCCCTCTTACCACCCGTGCATCTTCACCACTAAGTAAATATGCCATCAATCCTCTTTGGATATCAAGCTTAAATTCGGATAAACGTAGACCCCTGGCTTTGTTTCATGTAAATCAGATCAGTGAATGTCGCCTTCCCATGAACAGTTCATAACTTGCACGAATGGGACCAGTAATGGAAACTGGGATGTGCGTGATGTATGGAAGCCATTTGCATCTACCACCTCCAGTAGTTGAGTCTTTCAGTTTACATGCATGGACCGTGCAACCCACTATAGTTCCACTACATGTTGATGGCAGTGAGCTCAGCAGAGCAAACAGTAGAAGCATTATAGATGAGTCTAAGATTTGTTGTTGAACGCTCCAGGAGTAGGCCACTGGCGGGCAGAAGATGGAGGAAGAGCAGGCATCTTGGGTAAGGTGGCAGTCGTTTCTCAATATCACCTTAGGCGTCAGTATGTCAACCCCAGAATGCATAGCTCAGCTCTGGTTTGTTGACCTGCCAGTGCATTGAAATGGGTTCCCTATTACCAGGATGTGCATCGTTTTTCGATGTTTATGGTCAAGCATGTAGATTTTCAGAGTCCTATGACAACAGCTACTTTTAAAAGGTGTAACCAGTCAGTCTCTGGGTGTGTGTGTGTGGGGGGGGGGCACTGTGTGAGTGTGGGGGGGGCTCTGTGTGAGTGTGGGGGGGGCTCTGTTTGTGGGGGGGGGTTCTGTTTGTGTGGGGGGCTCTGTGTGTGTGTGGGGGTCTCTGTGTGTCTGTGTGGGGCTCTGTGTGTCTGTGTGGGGCTCTGTGTGTGGGGGGGCTCTGCACGTGTGGGGGTCTCTGTGCGTGTGGGGCTCTGCATGTGTGGCTCTGTGTGTGTATGGGGGGCTCTGGGTGTGTGTGTGTGGGGGGGGGCTCTGGGTGTGTGTGGGGGGGCTCTGGGTGTGTGGGGGGGCTCTGGGTGTGTGTGGGGGCTCTGTTTGTGTGGGGCCCTGTGTTTGTGGGGCCCTGTGTGTGTGGGGCCCTGTGTGTGTGTGGCTGTGTGTGTGTGTGTGTGGCTCTGTGTGTGTGTGGGGGGCTCTCTGTGTGTGTGTGTGTGTGGCTCTGTATGTGTGTGGGGTTCTATGTGTGTGTGGGGCTCTGTGTGTGTGTGTGGGGCTCTTTGTGTGGTCACGCATGTAGATTTCCAGAGACCTGTGCAATAGGTCATGCATTTGCAAGCTATTGGCATTGTAAATGACAATGCCATTTATTTAACGATTAAGCTATTGGCAATGTAAATGACAATGCCATTTATTTAACAATTAAGCTATTGGCAATGTAAATGACAATGCAATTTATTTATGATAAAAAAAAAAAGTCATGAGCAAGGCCAATAGCTCTAACTTTAATAATGCTGAGACCATTGCATTGTAAATACTTGTTAACGATACCAGCCAGTGACTATTAAATATTTTTTCTTTCACTAGGCCAGGTATTATTTAAAACTCACTTTTCCTATCACCCCTGACCCTACTGACACTCACTCCAATACACTCACATAGCACCCACAAAATAAGGTGCTCCAGCGTAGTCGCTCGTCGTAGCACGCCCCGTCCCGCAGCGGGAATGGGAAGACCCCGATGATGAAGCATGACACCAAGGGCCCTTTTGGTGTGTGAGGGGTATTTTAACAAATACTGTGTATGCCAAGAACATCTGGAAACACAGGTAACCGGGTACAGAAAGAAGCCAGAGGGGTGCAGAAAGAAGTAAGAGCAGTGGCAAAGTAGGCAAGAGGGGTGGCGAAGTAGGCAAGAGGGGTGCCAAAAGAGGCAAGAGAGATACAGAAAGAAGCAAGAGGGGTGCAGAAAGAGGGAAGGAAGGTGCAGAAAGAGGCAAGAGGGACTCAGAACGTAGCAAGAGAAGTGCAGAAAGAGGCAAGAGGGTTGCAGAAAGAGAGAAGGGTGCAGAAAGGGGCAAGAGGGGTACAGAAAGAGGCCAGAGGGGTGCAGAAAGAAGTAAGAGCAGTGGCAAAGTAGGCAAGAGGGGTGGCGAAGTAGGCAAGAGGGGTGCCAAAAGAGGCAAGAGGGGTGCCAAAAGAGGCAAGAGAGATACAGAAAGAAGCAAGAGCAGTGCAGAAAGAACCGATAGGTGCAGAAAAAGACACGAGGTGTGCAGAAAGAGTCAAGATAACTGCAGAAAGAAGAAACAGAGGTGCAGAAGGAGGCAAGAGGGGTGCATAAAGAGGGAAGGAAGGTGCAGAAAGAGGCAAGAGAGATGCAGAATGTAGCAAGAGGGGAGCAGAAACAGGCAAGAGGTGCAGAGAGGGAAAGCAGTACAGAAGGAGGCAAAAGGGGTGCAGAAAGAAGCAAGCGAGGTACAGAAAGAGGGAAGAGGGGTGCAGAGAGAGGGAAGAGGGGTGCAGAAAGAGGCAAGAGGGGTGCAGAAAGAGGCAAGAGGTGCAGAGAGGGTGAGGGGTGCAGAAAGAGGCAAAAGGGGTGCAGAAAGACGCAAGAGGGGTGCAGAAAGACGCAAGAGGGGTGCAGAAAGAGGCAAGAGGGGTGCAGAAAGAGGCAAGAGGGGAGCAGAAACAGGCAAGAGGTGCAGAGAGGAAAAGGGGTACAGAAAGAGGCAAAAGGGTTGCAGAAAGAAGCAAGCGAGGTACAGAAAGAGGCAAGAGGGGTGCAGAAAGAGGCAAGAGGGGTGCAAAAAGAGGCAAGAGGGGTGCAGAAAGAGGCAAGAGGTGCAGAAAGAGGCAAGAGGGGTGCAGAAAGAGTCAAGAGGGGTGCAGAAAGAGGCAAGAGGTGCAGAGAGGGTAAGGGGTGCAGAAAGAGGCAAGAGGGGTACAGAAAAAGTAAGAAAGGTGCAGAAAGAAGCAAGAGAAATGCAGAAGAAGGCAAGAGAGATGCAGAAACAAGCAAGAGTGGCTTGCACATCATTAGTACCAATCTAACTCCCACATTTAGCAAAAAGGAAGATGTGACCATTCTAGGTTTGTAAAGGGCCTTCCACTACGCCATACCACTTGTCCCTGCATTTTTGGTAATGTTTCAGCGATTTGAGATAGAAACAAGTTTTTTTTTGTTCAAATCTGCAGATTATGCTGCAGATATGAATTATGTGGAAAATGTATAATAGTGCAAAAAATGGTGCAGCCAAACAGTCACATAATTCCTGTGGCCCTGCTGATTCCTTTGACTATGTCCAGAAGTGCTCGTCAGTTGTTCCTACTTTATTTTGTCTCATTGAGTTTATAGTTTAGCTTCTATGGAAACAAGGAAGACTACACCTGAGGCTACAGCTCCACAGCACAGACTACAATACCACATAATTACTCTCCATAAGACATAATTCCCATACGCTAAATACCACATACTTTCTATCCACATAATTTCACTGTTGAACATACCTCATAATTTCACTACACACAGCATACATCCACTCCACTCCAAAAAACATTAGTAAACAACTTTTACATTTAAAACGCTGATAGCCTTTACTCTTCCAAATGTGAGACCTATTACATTGCAAATGCTTCTTTATCTAGTAGTCGCATTTGCGTGGCGGAGAAAGGGGGTTGGGCCTCCGACCAGCACTCAGGAATTCTGCTGCGTAGGACTTACAGGAGGGCTTCTTGGCCTCCAAAGTCCCTGAGGAGTAAAGTGGACTTCATCCCCTGAAAAGTACTTTGTCAGGAGGTGCATTTGCAGAATACTGGATAAAGAGGAGCGTGGCCTCCGAAGACCTATTGGCAATCCGACTTTGTGGGACTTACTGGAGGTTACAGGAGGGATAGTTGGCCCCGATGGACAGCCTTGGGGGCCAGCTACCCCTTGTTTTACCTCCTGCTCTGTGGGACTTACCGGATTGATAAGTTCTCTCAACAGGCCACCCCCCTTTGCACACCAATCTAAAATACGCTCCCTGGCACGCTCTTGGATGGGGATTAAAGTCCCCTTCACTGCTGGGGGCCCTTAGGGGCTAACTACCTACCTGATACCTGCAGTAAGCTCAAGATAGTTGGATTGCTGAGAGGTGAACACAGGCCACACCTCCTTTCTCCACCACTCTGCAAAGTGCCTCCTGGCGTACTGCTGCTCGGTGAATGAAGTCCACTTTAGTCCTGAGGTCCTCGGACACAAGAGAACCTCATCACCCCATCAGCAGTGCGCCCGGAGGTGCGTTTGCAGAGCGGTGTAAAAAGATGCGTGGCCTCGGACCACCTCTCAGCAATCCCACTGTGTGGGGCTTTTTGGAGGTACCTGGTGGGCTAGTTGGCCCCCAGGGACCCTGAGGATTCAAGGGGACTTAATCCAGAACGTGCCAGGAGGCTTGTTTGCACAGCGGTCGGGGCCGGGCCTCCGGCGAGATGCCAGCTTCTGATTTTTTTTATATTATTGTTAGAAGGGGACTCTGTGCCCCCCTTCTCTTAATATTTGATGTGCCCTGGAGACCCCATCCCCCAGAACCTGACCCATTTAATTTGTTTTTTTTTTAAATGGGTAGGGGGGTCGCGCGGCCCCCCTTCTGAGTCCGATTTCTGCCCAAGGGACCCCATTCCCCGGGGCATAGCCTTGTTTATTTTTAAATTATGTACACGGAAGGGGAGCCGCCTGGCCCCCTTTCCGTGGGCCACTTTTGGCCCCAGGGACTCCATCCCCTGGCCTTATTTATTTGTATTTTTTATAATTCATACGGGAGGGGGCCGTGTGACCCCCCTTCCCTAGGCCACTTTTGGCCTAGCCTCAACGTTGTGGACCGCGGGGAGCCCCAATCCACCCCCTGACATGCAGCTCCCCTTGTCCAAAAGCAATTTGGTTCGCTTCATGGATTTATATCAACATGTAACCACTGCTAGTTGAAATCTTTTAATCTTGGAATCTTTAACTCCTTGTGATGCCGGGTGCAACCGCAATTCCAAACATAAAATACAAAGTGGTCAAGATACGGTGCACACTTACTGCTGGTGCCGGCGTTTTGGGGGTGACCTTGTCCCTTACGTTTGATGAACAACCAAAAGAAGAGACGTGCCACACTCCCAGGTTTTTCAGATTTGCTTTTTATTACTTGCACAAAGCTACTTGCAGCTCATCCAAGTCCACTGATGCATTTCAACGTTGAAGTCTTTTTCAAAGTGGGTTCCATTTTTCAACAGAAGTCTCACTGGATATGCAGCTCCCACCAGGAAAAAAAGAGAATAAGCTCCAGCGCTTCTGTAATGTTTAGCCCCTGGGTAGGCCAGGCCCCTGGGGCATGATAAATGATGAATAGAAGGGGCTGCATGGGGCCCCCTCCTTGGGACCACCACCTCTTCCCCCGGGGTACTGTCTTTAATGTATGCGGGGCCTGCTCTGCCCCGGAGATTAACAATAATGCTGTGCGACGGGTTTGGGTCATGTGCTTGGCACAATAAAAAGGCTGCGGAATCCATTGTGTGCTCCTGAATGTTACTGTTGGAGAGTTGTTGACAATGTTAAATGCATGCAGCCACTGGCACACTAAAGGAGGCACCCGATCAGAAAATTATTTGGCGGTCACAATGGTGGCCGAAACGCGTCATGGACATGTAACAGCCAAATAAAGCACTTACTAACTTGGAGTCCGTATCCGACTATTTTTGGATAATAGATAGATAAATCCTGGATTGTATTCTATCTATCTATTTTCCCTCCCTTCCTCGGGGGTCTGTCAAAAAAGTGTTTTTCCAATGCAGCTGTAGTGTAGGAGGTGCACTATACAGTTACCCAACTAGGTAGTACTTACTAATTAGCCAGCAGAAAGTACTCTAGTTGGGAAGAGGTGTTGCATAAAATGTTGGCTTCTTGGATAAATACACAGGGCAGGATTCATTCTGATAGTGCTCATTTCACAGAAATGAAACATCAACGGGAAGCACTTACAGATCTAAACAAAGCAAGTGCCCACGTTGAAGCTCCACTTCTCTAAATTAGTAATCACCCGAACTTCGTACACATGGCCAAGGCAAAGCAAGTGAATGTTCTCTCCATTTATACTGAAACGTTATCTGTAATCTGTGAAGGAGGTGTTTGCATCCTTACTTTTCTTAAGCGTCATATCTCACGTAGTGTCTGTGAGGAGGGGGTTCTTTCTTGTTATTTTCTGCTAAGACCAGAGATCGTGTTCTAAAGTTTTAAAAACTAAAAGTTTGTAAACTTGCCTCAGTCATGCCCATTTGCTCGCTTCCCATATACATCAGTGGTATGCAACATCTTCCTGCCCTTTTCTCAGGACGACGGACGGGTTAATAAAAGGCCCCATGAGCGCTTTAACTGCCGATATTGGAGACATGGTCTTGATGCCGAGGAATACGATTGCTTCTCCACCAAACAAAGAAGTACTTACTTCTGTAATATATAAACTATCCAAGTGTGTTTTCTCTGCCGTTCCACCTTGTGAAGTTCTCTTGAAAGTGCTTGAGCAACAATCACCTTGGCAAAGTTACAGACACACAAGGTCACTACATACATTTTCCTCTACCTTCTTTACACAGCTGTAGTTTAGGAGATGCGCTATACATTTACCCAGTGGGGTAGCACTTACTAGTTCGCCAGTAGAGAGTACTCCAGTTGGGAAAAGGTGTTGCACAAAACGGTGGCCTCTTCTTGGAAAAATATGGTGGGCTGTATTCATTCTGACAAGATGCTCATTTCGCAAAAATTAAATCTCAACAGGTTACAGTTGGGAAATAAAATTTTAAAAAACTGTTGAAATTCAATGAAAAAAACAAAGGTTACAGGCACATTATAGTTAGGAAATAGAATTACAAAATATTTAGAAATTCACTGACAGGGACGTTAAAGATGGGAAATAGAATTTAAAAACCTTACAAATTCTCCCAAAAAACCTTCTATGCTCAACCCTACATGTTAGCCTACTATTTTCTTTTGGAATCGAAAGTGCCTTGCTCTTTCTCTCTCTCTAGTTTGCATCAGGAGGAATCTTCCTGTCTTTCAAAATATTTCCTCCCAGACAGTTTCAGACATTGCCATGACATAAACATATATTTACATGACTAGTATTGCCGTGAGGCAGTTCCTCTTTTAATATGCCATCTATTACGTTATGCCCATGCATTGCTGCTGCATGCAAGGATAATAACTATCCAAGATTTATCATCATAGACCCATAAAGGCACATATAGCGTATGGAATGTATTGCAATTTTGTGAACAGTTAGTTTCACTGCCTTTCTGCAATTTACAATGCTATCTCTTACTGTTCTTACTCACACTAAACTTTGCACCGATTGGAGTTGGCTGGGCTGGCAAACGAGTTATGTAAATAACAAGTAGTTGTTCCTCCCTGATCAGAGGGCTGACTGCAATCCTGTCTAGTAGATGACCAGACACTGGATCTACACTTCTCTCTCTCTCTTCCTTTATCTCTCCTCATTTTGCTCAACAATCTCTTTTCTGTCTTTCTTTCTCTTTCATCTCTCTTTCTCCCTCTTTTTATCCTTTCCTCTTCCAGTTTTCCCAGTGTCTGGCTTGAACATGTGGTTTGTCAAAAAACAGATTCGTTAGTATCCCAGGACCTGTGACATAAGGACCTTAAATATGATAAAGGTGCACTAACTGAACTCAAGAATGATACTTCCATTCTAATCCGAATGTTTGTAAAATTACTTTGTACACTTTAACGTTTACTGCCCCATTTCTGCGTAGATTACAATATATACAGGAGAGATTGAAGAAACAGTTATACACGTTTGTTTGCCACTTCATCATTTCACATAAAACCTTTTCTTGCTACAGGTTTAAGGCAGTTGGATTGCACTTCAAATCTTTTGGAAACCATACCACCTGAACTGGCCGGCATGGAATCTTTAGAACAGTTGTATTTAAGGCACAATAAACTATGTTATCTACCAGAACTTCCTGCCTGCAAATTGCTGAAGGTATAGTAGTTATATATCAAATCAAATAAACCTTTGCATCTTTGGGTTTATGCGCACTAAAAGACCTACAATAGACCAGCAGAAAAAAACTAAAATTTTGTTTATCACAAATACAAATAAACAAAGTATTTTTTTCAGTTGTGAACTAAGCTAAGAAGATGTAGCTCATGAATGGTGATCTAGCCAGTAGTTCAAGAGTTGGGGCATTAATGATTTTTTTCTTTCTTTGCAAAACCAGGTTGGTAGGCTGAGACATTAATTGCACAGATTTGGGTTTATCAGAATATTTTCCAGAGCATTGTTGGACTAATCAGTATAAACTGACTAACTAATTCAGCTCAAAATCATTCTATGATCTAGTATGCATAATGAGTGCTCTTCAAAAAACAGTAGTGCATTAGCTTCTGGGTAGTGTGTAGTGCTTTCTCATAAGGTTCTCCATAGGATCCAGTGCTTTTTAAACCTAGTCGATGATTAAGAAACATATGTGAAGAGAATGGTTTTCATATTTGCTGATGACATACACACATGCCTCCCCCTCTCCCTTCGCCACTTAGTATGGTAGCAAACAGAGAGCAACATGAATTAATATTATCAATGTGTTTTTACTTAATTCTCTCTGCCACAGACTTAATCCATGCCAGAAGCTGCAGTGCTTTATTGATTTAATATCTGAGTAGATCCTAGTACTCCCACTTGAGCCTAAAACCTCAAATTGTTCTAATGTATTTTCACAGCCCTGGGCATCCCCCCGTCCCCTGTAATGATTAAATCACGAATCTTAAGGAATCAATTTTCTGTTTGATTACTAACAAAATGCACAAGGCTTGCTGCAACAACAAAAATATTTGGGTAAAAGTTTCAAGCTGCTTCATTCGTAAGAACCAGTGCCGACAACAGTAACACCTCAACCTACCTCGAGATACCGGATGGGTCTGCTCTTAGGTCATGTTAAGTCTTTGCTTTACAGGAGGGTCAAGCTTTGTGATAATGGTGCTGCCTTTCTTCTTTTTTTTTTTTTTGCATTTCTTTGTTGCGTTAAGAGCATAAAACACAAAAACATCCCAGTTAGAGTCCCGACAACATTCCCGCTCTATCCTCACAGCTATCACTGTAGCAATATATACAATAAGCACATTTACACACCCTCACTTGGACAACCCCTCCCAAACCAGACCCCGCACCAGAGAGGGCAGTTACTTCATATGTGTACAATAGCCCTGCAATCAGCAACAAACCCCAACTGTTCTATAGCCGTTCTACACACCACACCATCCCAATCCAAACCCAGCCAAGAACACGACACCCCAGCTTTTGGCACCCCGTTTTATGAATACCATAGAAAAACTTGAAAGGGTATAAAACAAGGTATCTAAGGGGTCGCGTCTCATCTTTCTCCTTCATATTCCTCAAATGTAGACAACATAGCTCGTTACAACCTGCCCAGAACTGCCCCCTCTCCCCCCGGCATGATTCTGCCAGGACATCAGATTCAGCCCTAGCCTATTTTAACATGTGGCGTCAGCACTTCATTTCTGGGACCACTGGAGACTTCCTCGCCACAGCTAGTTGCCGCTCACATATGATAAACATCGGGTCAAGAAACCTCTGAAGGGATTTATTCCCCTGCACCTAATGCCTAGCAAGCAAGATTCAGGGGTGGCCAACACAATATAGTTATACAGATATCTCCTTCCACGCACACCCAACCACTGGGCACTCTCACACCATATAAAGAAAACCCGTCTCAAGAACCCCGCAGCAGGGCACCCAAAACTTTTGTTGGGATACACACATATGCGATGCGGTGTGGTGTGAGATACAACTGATGCAAATAGTTAAATTGGGGAAAGTGAAAGCTGTGATCCTGAGAGCCTCCTACCCCCTATCCATGTCATGTTAAGAAATGGGACAGAGGGGGAACAAGCAGAACTTGGTCTAGTTCTCCCTGAGGCCCCACATCTCCCTAAAAGCATTCAATCAGTCCATCACTGTCGGAAGAAAATCCCACACCTCCTGCAGATAAACCAGAAGATTGTCAGCATATATGTGATGAGCCGCAATCGCCTCAATTCCCCATTGACTCGTCGACATGCGCAGCTGACACGCTAACTGTTCCATGGCTAAGGCAGATATCAACGGTGACAGAGAGCAGCCTTGTCTGGGGCACAGTGGATATCAAACTTGTCAGATATCAGCTGCCCCGCTTGACTCTCACCTTGGCTGCCTATAAAGGTCAGAATCCAGCCCAGGTTTCCTGGACCAACATGCATCTCCTCTAGCATCACAAACAAACAGTCCCATCCCAAAGTATCAAAAGCTTTTCAATATCCAGCGGCATCGCCACAGGCATCACCATGTCCGCCCGATCAACCGAAGAAGCCGACGTATATTAAGGAAGGTGTTACTCCCTAGGATAAACCCACTCTGATCCACATGAACCAAAGTACCAAGTATAGAGAGGAATCAATTTACGAGGTCCTTCCACAGTATCTTGTAGTCAAGCTTCAGCAGCAACATTGGCTGATAGGGCAGAAAATTCAAGGAGTCCCTGCGTGGTTTGGACAGCACCACTATGAGGGCCTCATGCATCATATCCGGGAGGTGGCCTTGTTCCCACGCTTCATTAAAGACCACAGCAGCTTTGGAGCCAGGGTCGCACTATAGACTGCCGAGTATTCTATGGGATGGCCGTCTGTACCTGAAGTCTAAGTTGTGAGCACTTTGGTAGATAGCCATACAGATCTCCTCTAACTGGAGAGGCTCGTCCAAGTCAGACCTCTACTTTGGATTCAGGTGATGAGTAGCATTCCCCGTAGATAACCATGTAGTGTGAGTCCCGAGGGACTTGGCACTGAGGCAGATGGTGATTAAAAAAACAAAACACAAAGGCATCATTAATATCCGTTTGAGTATTCAAGACGGTGCCCCTATCCAATCGAATATCCATAGAGGGGGCAACAATTGGTCTGTATGAACTGGCCATGCGACCATTCTATTGGCTTGTTTTCCCTTGCCATGTATTAGAGCCAGATAATGCTTGTAATCAAGTCTCCCCAATCAAGTCATTAATTCCCGGTGCTCTGCTCATACCTGGTGTAACTGCAACCCTCTCAGAACAAAACACCAAAAATAAAATCTGTTGAACCGGAGATATGCAATTTTAAAGGTTTGTGAAAACAATTTTTAGAAGCACAAAGTGCCAGCTGTGGTTACCTGGTTGCACCAGACCGGGACGAAGACATTTAGGCCAACTGCAATGGAGTGCAGACCTTATACAGAGACCAAGTTAGGCCAGCTGCATAAGGTACGTTAAATCCAGGTTGCGAGCAATGTACGGTCCAGCGTCAAGGATGCATGCGCATCGTCGACTGTGGGGTCCTGCGTTGAGGATGAGTCGTGCAGCAACCATCTCATCGACATCAAGAGCGAGGAATGGTCTGACAGCGTGCTCACCTGATAATCTGTATGGAGTATCAAGGTGCTGATTGATTCACTACACAGTACAAGGTCCAGTTCAGTGTGGACATCGTGCACCGGTGAATAAATTGAGAATTTTCTTTCTTTCGGGTGCTGGAGGTGCAACATATAGCATACTCTGTGACTAGTCAGCCAGTCCCGAAAATGTTGTGTGCTTCTGCAGCAGGCCGACCTCTAACAGCGGGACTGAGTGGTGTGAGAAAGTGCCCTCTTTCTGCATGGTTGCCCTCACTTTTTGCTGAAATGCTGAAGTGAAGATTTGACATGGCACACTCTGTGTGCCATGCCTTCAACCCACTGCCCTGGCCTAGGTCAGTCACCCCTCTAGCTGGGTGCACTATACCAGAGGTGAGGATTCAGGTACATGAGCCCTGTACCCCTACAGTGTCTAAGACATTGTAAGTACAAGGCTGCCAATAAGAGTATATGGTGCTAGGAGTTTATCATTACAAAGTCCACAGCACCATAATGGCTACACTGAAAACTGAGAAGTTTGGTATCATTCTTCTCAGCACATTAAACCCACACTGATGCCAGGGTGGTGTTTAAAGAAAAATGCACAAAGAGGGCCTCTTGGAGATGCCCCCTGAAAACTAACCTACCAGTAGTGTCCAGGCTAGGTGGTTGCTTTCAGCTGCCACCACCAGACATGTTTCTGGATCCTTTGGTAGAGAGCCTGCTGCTCTCTGGGGCCTGAAACTATGCACATCCTGGGACTAGGTGCCAAGCCTTCTCCCCCAGGATGGGCAGGGTTCACGAAGGGGAAGCTTCAAAGTCTTGCCGCCTTTGTGAGCTTCCCCAGACCCCTTGCTGCTCTCAGCAACTGGTCCCCACTGGTTCTGTCCCCCAATTTGGGTGAGAGAACCGGCAGGAAAAGCAAGTTGGGAATAGAGGTGTGCCCACCTCTGCCAATCCACCCCTCAGGTGGGGGAGGCGAGGTGAAGCACAACTCTGTCTACGCAATCTTGAAGTTGGGGGGGACTCAGCCAACCCCTCCCACTGGAGGGTGACCTAATAGGGGATGTACCCACCCCAGGGAAGGGACCCATTGGTCCCTACCTTTTACCTACTTGTAACACCACTAAATCTAGTATTTAGGGGCACCACTGATCCTTGTTTCCTCAGACAAGAAGAATCTACAAGAAGGACCGAACAGCCGTACTGCAGCAAACAATAGGAAGACGCCCACTGATTTGGCCGGCCCCCGGCCTGTCTACCCCTCAAACCTGCTCTTGCGAAATCCCGGGGTGTCCTGCAGCCAGCAACCTCGAAAACCACAGAGGACCTGCCTGCCTTGAACCCCAAAGACTTTGTCTCCTGTGAACACCAGATTTGTTCATCTGCAACCTCTGGCCCCAGCCAGAAACCGCACTTCCGCACCACTCTGCACCCTCCGTCCACAGCCCGAGCTCAAGTGGGCAAACACCACAACGAGGTCCCCCCCAGCGACCCTCACCCGAGATCCGTCGACCCCTGACCTGCCTCAAGCCTCCAGCCAACGCCTGGAGCCTAAATCCAGAAGATCCCCCCAACTGCGACCAGGAGCCAACCCCAAAAAGGCAACCCTGCTCATGACGCCCCACGGCCTTGTGTGCCTGAACCAACGGTGCCTAACCAGCCCCTAAATTCACAACTTACCTCTCAAAGTGGTGGTCGCACCCAGAAGAGCTTCGTCCCCAAGCCTGCAGTGCCTTTGAAAACCGGAGGTTCCCCATTGAAAACAACAGGGTGCCCAACGTCTAAACAGCACCCTGCACCCGGCCGCCCTAGTGCCGATGAGGATGCATCTTCGGTGCTACTTTGTTTCCCCATTTGCCCTGAGCTTAAGTGCAGGAGCTTTGCTCCCACAACCAAGTGACATGCTCGTCAGCAGCCAGCACTCTGCACCTGGCTGCCCTAGTGCCACTGAGGGTGTAACGAGAGTGCATCCTTGACCCTGGGGGACCCCTAAGTCTACCCTCAGAACCTCAACTCCCACTACCAAATACTTACATTTAAACCGATAACACTATTTTCCTCCATAGGATAACATTGACTGAGTGGAGTTTGAAAACATAAAGAAATTCTTTAAAATTGCACCATCTAAAAAAAGGTTTTAATTACCTGTTTGCAAGAAATGTCCCAGAGTAGTAACCAGATATATTACTCTGGGTAAGAAAAGTAATCTCAAAAGTAATTTACCTGTAATTTTACTGAAAAGCCCATTCAAGTCTATGTACTGTATTTACAAAGTATTTCATATCTCTGGAACCATACTGTAGGTCAAAACAAAGTGCTTATTCTATTACAAATCCAAACTGTATTACAACTGCATATTTACTACAAAGTACTTCTGCGCCAGGCTTGCTTGGTTCGAGAAAATAAAATAACAAAAAGAATATTTTAATACAAAAACAATTGGTCTGAAGTTTAGTCTTTGAGTGTGTGAATTTGTTTGCTGGCAGAGTGTGTACAACAAATGCTTAACACTGCCCACTGATACTGCCTTACTGCTCGACCACACTACCACAAATGGAGAGTGAGGTGCATACTTTTCCTCTATCTACCTTTGGAGATCCACTGAACTCTGTGCACACTATACCTCACTTTGGTATAGTATATACAGATGCAAAAGAAACAATTGATGGACGGAATGCTGGACAATGTAAACATTCACCCCCAGTCACAACGATCTGGGTTTAATCCATCATTCTTTTCCTCACCACACCACCCCAGTTTGGGCCCAGCCATATGCGAATCAGTCCTTATGGGAACAGTCCAACCTGAACTGCCAAGCCAGGTCCTCCCTGGACCGGAAACAAGCATCCGGGCTGGACTGTTCCCATGGGGCACAGGGTCAGGACTGATTTGCATATAACTGGGTCCAAACTGGATTGGCATGGTGACCAAAAGAACCGATGGATTTTGGCCCAGATCTCTGTACTGGGGTGAATGTATGACATTGTTCTGCATTCTGTCCATCAATTGTTCTTTTTGCATTTGTCACCCCGAGTGGGGAGGGTATGGCCAGACGGGGGTCCCATGCTCTCCATGCCACTGGAGTCAAGCTATCCTGGCTGATGAGGGCTGAACGCCCGATACTGGTCCTAGGATGCTTGTTTCCAGTCCAGGGAGGACTTAGCCTGGCAGTTATGGCTGGACTGTTCCCATGGGGCACAGGCTCAAGACTGATTTGCATATGGCTGGGTCCAAACTGGAATGGCATGGTGAGCAAAACAAAATGATGGATTTAGGCCCAGATCTCTGTAATGGGGTGAATGTATGACATTGTTCTGCATTCTGTCCATCGATTGTTCATTTTGCGTGGTATATACGGAGCCAGCTTCCTAAAAGTGGTCTCTCTGCAAATCCGGCATGCAGTTTAAGTCCCCATCCCGTATAGTGGAGGTGTGGGGTCTCACAACAAAGTTGCACTTAGGAGGTCCATGAAAGCGGAGTGCTCAGTGTTAGGAGCATACATAGGCAAGAGTGGCCTACTGTCCAAATGCCCCTCCACCGCAACATATCTTCCCTCTAACTCTACCATGTGAGACTCTTGCACAAACTGAACCGTGGGGGACATCAAGGCCAGTACCTCCTTTGCATAGTCCTAGACCCTGGTTCCATACCCCTGACCCCTCATTTCAAGTGGCGCTGGTGTAGTTCTGTATGTTAGGGGGCGTCTCCTGTAGGAATGCCGCGTGTGTGTCTTTGCTTAAGGTAAGTGTGAATGCGGTATCGCTTGACCGGAGTGGCCATGCCCCTCACATTCCAGGTCCAGAGGTTGTACTGTGGAGTCCCATTCCTATCAGTGGGGGCAACTGTCGTGTTTAGTGTCATTTGGAAGGCGGAGGTCGCACTCCACCCGCACCGCAACACTCCGCAGGAAGCCCTCCAATTCCACCCCACAGTTAATAGGCGAGGAACAATAGTGAGCCTGAGTACCAGGACAGTGTGGATGGGAAACTCCAATACCCAACTAAAAACCCAAGCAACTACAAACCCCCTCCTTCTACTGGCAGAGGAAACCCCCAATGCCACGCCACTTGTATACAGAAACAGCATTGAAACAACAACACATACCAATGAAGGACTCATGTCCATTATGGTAGTTGAGGTCCATGTGAGGCAACAGTCATTGGCATTCAGCCCTCTAGCCCGCCCATGTGTCAAATGCCCATCTTCCATCCCCCTTCCCCTCCTTCAAACGCCTCTAAAAGTAAGAGCAGTCAAAGACAGACGGGTCCATCACCCGTGCGAGGCAGAGGTTCTTCAGAGCAAGTCATTTGCCAGCGGCGGTGTCCGCACCAGACCATGAGACCCATCGCTGGCGGAGACCACAGTCTCACTAGAGTCTGAGTCTAAGATGGAACCTGTTTTCAGGACCCCTAAGGAGTTGCGGGTGTGCATCAACACTTCCTTTTCCACTAGTGCACGTTCTTTAGCCACCTGCTCAGACGAGGGTTTGTTACACGATCTTCTGGAACACCGATTATTCGGATGTGGGGTCAGTCCCTCCTCTGAGCCCTGGGTCAGTGCCGGCCAGTCCGCCAGACCCTTGGCTTGCAACTAGGTCCAAACCTGCTCAGGAGTTAGAAAGAAGTGCTGAAATCCCAATCAATCACCGTAATTTTGGCTGGGAACAAAATACCGTACTTAATCCCTAAGCTCCGCAGCTGAGTCTTCACAGCACCATGGAACCTCCGCTGTAAAATCTGGATTTGCTTTGATGATGTTACCTTCAAACTGCCTGGGACCCTTTTTTTCGGAAAAGCTGGAGAAGCAATTCTCGGTCTCGGACTTAACAATTACTGCCTGCAGTTGCGCCCAAGGTATGGGAGGTTGTCCCAGCAGTTGGTGAACCCGTTGATTCATAAAGAATTTCAGAACCCTGTTAGCCAGTACCGTATCTATCAACCATTTGGAAGTGCTGAATGTTTAAGCCTTCGGAGCTCTCCTGGAACCCCATGAAGCAAACATTAATGCACCGCGAGCGACCCTCAACATCCGCCACCCTCCGCTGCAGGGGATGTCAGCTCTCATCCCTCACACCAACCCTCTCTGCCAGCCAAAGATAATTGGCTTGTAGCAGCCCAACGTGCAAGGATCTGCATCTATTTTCGATTCCAATTTAGTTTTTGTGTTCAAGTTCACCTGTAGAATCCTTTCAAACTGGCTTGAATGTTCATCTATTGTGACCTGGAGGTTTCACCACCCCCTCAGCCGGTTCCGTATCCTGGGAACAGGGCGTCCCATCAGTTTGGGAGGAAATCTTAGGCTACTGTGGTTTCACTGTCCTTACAGACCATGGCAGGGTCCTGGCAATCACAGGCCTCAGCTGCTGAAGCACAGACGGTGGGTCCTCCCAGGTACTCCTAGGGCCACGAATTAGCCACGAATTAGCCCATTTTCCCTTGCATACCAAAAGCGATTTTACCAGTCACTATGGGCCACTCTGCAAGAGTGGCTCCTCTCAGCCACCAGCTTCTCAAACTATTCTCAGGGAGCACTAACAATTGGTCTATCAGAGCAGGAGTGACAAGGGGCACCTTATACCTTCAAGCCATCAAATGAGTTACACCAGAACAACAGCAATCTGTGCCGCTCAGGACTCCAGAACCATCCCCCGGCGCTGGGCATGTCACTTCGCCGACAACCATGCATGGCCTGGATCCCCCCTCACAAGGCCCACTCTTTACGGGCCCCCAGTTAACAGCCCAGCATAAGCTGAGTACTTTGTTGTGGACTCTTCAGTCGAAACTCCACAATTAGGGCCCAGGCTCACCCCAAACCCAGTAATCCAGTTACGGAGGTGGAGGCCGAAAGGGCAGCAACACCGATTTCCACAGGCTGGGGCTTGCAATACAAAATGCCCCACTTGTCGCTCCTCCTCTGCAGTTCCTCCGGGTCCAGTCTACAGCTTTGGAGAGTGAGACGCACTGGGCCTGATCATCATCATCTCCGCCACTCCCTGCTCTCAAGGCGACAGGGTAGGTACGTCTGTCTTGCTCTTTCAGTGGACTTGCGGGCAGGTGACCAGGGCCCATGGAGCCGTTGTGTGCGTTTGTGCCTCCCAGCTCTTCTGAAGGTGCACCCTTGACCAGGAGACACTTCACGGTGACAGTCCAGACAGAGCCTCCCCACGTCACAGGCAGCACTGCCACATCATTTCAGCAGCTGGGATGAGCATGGGCACAGAGGATGCAGTCGGATTTAGCCGGTGCAGGCTGGAGCTCATTCTGTGAAGACTGCTCTGGCTACCATCTTGACCATGCCTCCACTGGTTCCTGCCTTTCTTGAAGGGCAGGGCTAATTAGACAGCATGTTCCTGTTGGACATCTTTTATCTTCAGTCCCATGATTGCATGAAACCTGCTGCTCAATAGAGGTCTACAGAGTCTCCTTTGCAGACTGTATTGCCATAATTCTGACTGTGAAAAGAAAGTAAACCTTATTCTGGAACACAAACATTGTTTTATCAGTTCTAGTTTCACTCACCCAGTGGACACCCATCCAAAAGCTTTGTGGTACGCTATCTACCTGTGGTGTTTTTTCATCATGTTTTTTGGTTGCTCCTGAGGTATGACATCCCAATATTCGATAGGGTTGCCTTATTTTAGGCTTCTAGTCACAGCTGTTTGTGCTGTGCATTTTTCAGTGGTCTCTTTTGGATGAGCTGTTGGGCTTAAAATTTTAAACTCCAGTTAGAGCATGTAAAAAATCAGGTTACTTGTTGAGGGGGTGAATCCTACTCTAGTAGCAACTACAATTCCCGTAAGGGTGAAATATAAGCAAACCCTAAATGAGCCTGTGCTCAACCCTCTGGTAGGCTGGCACAATTTATTCAGGCTTCATTTAGCTGCATTGTGTAAAGTATTTATGCAGCACTTCAAACCGTGATAAAGTGACAACACAACATAAGAAAAATCCCACATCAATTTAGAAAGAGTAAAATGTAGTAAATTATTTGAGAACAAAACGACAAAAATCCAATCAGTAGAACCAGAGATATGCAGTTTAAAGGTTTGTGAAAACAATGTTTAGAAACGCTGCTGTGGTTACCTGGTCGCACCAGACCGGGACTAAGTCACAAACCATGGATTGCGGGCCATATACAGAGACCAAGTTAGGCCTGCTGAACAAAGTACCTTAAATGCAGGTTGCGAGCATTGTGAGGTCCAGCGACTAGGATGCGACGCGCATCAATGACGTTGGGGTCCTAAGTTGGATGGGAGTGGCAATTCTTGGGGGCAAGACTCACAGCAGGCAGAGTCCAGGTGCTGGAGTCAAGGTAGTTAGAACCTTTTTCTTTCCCTGAGCTTCTGGTTAGGGCCCCAGCCAACTAGCCCTTGGAGTCACTCTAGTGGTCTTGGGTTCAAGATATAGGTCCTGTCTTTCTCACTCAGGCAGCAGAATAGCAGTCCTTCTTGCAGAGCAGTACAGCAGTTCTTCTGAGCTTTCCACAGGTCAAACGGTGTACCCAAGAGTTCGTTCTGAGGGTCCAATATTTATATCTGGTGCCATCTTGGAAGTAGGAGAAAGTTCTGAAGGTTTCGGCCTCCAGAGGTGTTTGAAATTGAGTGCCACCCTGCCCTGGCCCTAGTTTGTCTGATTCCACAAGCGACTAGTGTCAGACCCTTTGAGAGTGTGCACAGGCAGAGGCTTTGTGATGTGCAAGTGTTGTAGGGGACAGCTCCTCCGCCACATCAAGTCAGATGGCCCATGCTACCAACACCTATTCCCCTTTGTCTCACTGTCAGGAGAAATGTACAAAGACCAACTGCCAGGCACACCTAGTCATGTGACTCAGGATTTAGACTGCAGGCACCAAATGGTTTGGATCAGAAAATGGCAACTTTGTAAAAGTAGCTTTTTCAGCATTGTGACTTACAATATGACTGTACCATTAAAGAGGGTTTTAAATTAGAATTCTTTAGGCAACAACCTCACCAATCCTACATGCTCCCAATTGTAAGTTATCACTTATTAAATGTAGTAGTCACCCAATGCTATCCTATGGTAGAGACAGTTCTTGCAGTAGTGAAAAATGAATGCAAGTATATTTTTTTTACTACCAGGACATGTCAACGTTAAAGGTACATGAACCACTTTTTAAATACACTACACCCTGGACTAGGGGTGACAGTATTCTGCCATCCGGTCACTAGATATCACTCACAAGGGCCCTTTACGAACCTTCCTTTACGCTGGTATAGTCAATCTACACATCAACACTTATCATACATAGTTTTGATTCACCTTTTAACCCAAGTTTCTGCGCCATGTCCATGATACATTATGGTCCTTGTACTTCTGTCTGTTCTCTAACCCCTTCCTAGATCACGTCCTGGTGGTGGTTATCTGTTCACTAGCTTGATTCTTGGATCCTACTGTTATTCTGACCCCTTTATATTTGCATTCTGGACCCTTCTCTGTTTGTGCCAGTCCATATTCAATTCCAGGCTTTCCTATTCCATTTCTCATGTCTCCTGGTTATCCTGGTATTTCCTTCTCTAGGTCCCAGTTCAGCCTTTACTTTATTGGTGGTTCCCTGATTCCCAGCACCTGGTTAGGTACTTGCATCGGACTCACTCTCTGCACGTGTGCACTTCCCCTGAGCCTCCAGCCATTTCAGCCCTGTGAGCTCAGAATGCAGAATCTTGCAACTAAGTTCGATTGAGTCTCTGTGTGAGCTGTGTTACTGCTGCTATTATAGGCTTGTCCTTTGATTCTCTTTCCTTTTTTCCCTGTACCCATTTTCCTGTTTTTTGGTTTAGTAGTATCTGTTTCTGTCCCTTGCTTTCCTGCATCTCTTTTCCTGTGTTAGCCAAAGTTCACAGTCTCCTCTTTGCACTCTCCTTGACCTGCCCTTACATATGGATATTCCTTGTCTGTTGTCTTGTGTTCTGTGTTCCTGTTGTCTGCATAGTTCTGTCTTACTTTGTTTGAGTGCAGATCTTTCCTATCCTTGTTTTCAGTTCTGTTCCTGGCTGATTCCAGTCCTGCTTTTGCCTGAGCCCAGTTTCTGTTTTGGTGTTCCTTGTTCTGTTCCCTCTTGTTCTCATCCAGGGGATACTCATCAATAGTCATAATCTATGAATAATCCCCGCCCATGTGCGGGATCCCGGGGCATTTAGAAAATACATTTAAATATATATGTATATATATATGTGAAAACATATATTAGCAGCCCAATACACTTCCCAACTGGCAAAACAGCCGCAAAATTACATTTATTAGCATACATACAATAGTACTATCCTAACCCCTAAGGAAGAGAGAAATAGCAGTTAACATTTGCATACAACAATGCTTTATTGCCATAGGAAAAACCTGTAATTGCAGGCATTTGCCAGTAGGCTGCAGTAGAGTATAAAGAACCAAAGAAAAACTGACACCTTGCCTTAAAGGCATTAGAGAAGGTGTACCGTACCTTTAAGATCTGAAGGCGACCCCCTGCTCCCATGGTGCACCACAGGTGGCAGTTGGGTCAGTTCTTTTTACTTCTGTGAGGGTCCTGGAGCTTGAGCTCTTCACTTTGTGACTGAAATTGTTAATTTGACTGAATTTTCTCAGACAATTCGACATCTTCTGGGGTTTTAAGGCTTCTGCTTTGTTTTTTGTGGTGTTCCACAAATTTTTTTCTGTCAGAATGCCTGCTTTGTTCCGGAAGTGTACTTGTGACAAGAAGATGGCCCTGGTTGACCCACACGCAGTGTGCATCGTGTGCCTTCCATCTGCACACGACCCTGACCAGTGCCATCACTGTCAGAAGTTCTCTAGGCGGACTCTTCGCGACAGAGAACGCATTAGACTTCATGCCCTCTTGGAGAAAGACAAAAGCCATCAGGTGGGTGATCATTGAGGCCCCAGAACATCTTCTTCAAGCAAGCATGCTCAAAAACTGCGACGTTCCACATCTCCTGCCTCCAGAAAAGGGAAGGAAGGAAGAAGATTTCCGTCAAAGTCGCCGTCGAAGAGGCCCAGGCGCCCTTCTTGCTCACCATTGCGACGTCGAAAGTCTCCGTCGCAGCCAAGTAAGTAGACGTCGAGATGCCACACTTCGGGCTCGAAGACTGTGGCTGCTGACGTATCCAAGTCTCTGTCGACGGCGAGGCTTCCGTCGACGTAGAGACACTCTCCGCCGTCCTCGAGAGGGTCAGCGCTGAGAGTTATGACGGCTTCAAGATTGCAGACGGCTGGCGTGCCGCCGTCGAGAGGGTCGTCCAGATCTCACCATTCGACGTCAAGGAGGTCGACACCTAGGCGATGTCAAGAGGACTCGCCGTCGACACGACGTCGAAGATGGTCAACCCAACGTCTAAGGTCGTCGTCGACAGGACGCCAAGGAGGTTCGCCTTCTACTCGACGTCGAGGTCAACGACTCGACGCCGAAGATAGTAGTCGAGATCGCCAAGGCGTGGACGATCGACGTCGAGAACATCAAGGCCTCAATAGACGCCATTGGTCACACAAACGTATTCGACGTCGAAGCTTTCGCCGTCGAGGGAACAGGACATGGTGATTGTGGAGTCCCCTGGCTCCAGGCCATCAGGGGACAGATCTTCATCTCCTGAGTTGAACATCGTGGAGATCTCACCAGAAGCGTCCCCCAGGTCTGCGGACAGATCACGCAGTGTGTCATCTCACCGTCCTCAGGGAGTTGTTTTGGGTGGTCGCAGCACTCCGGGCTCGGATTACTCCCGCACGTTCTCTCCGTCTGCTCTGAGGACAAGTACTCCAGTCAGACCAGCTAAGTCCCACGGAGGCCACGACCCTCACCCAGACCAAGATCTCCGCCTAGACATCGATCTAGATCCAGGGGTCGGCACAGCCATCTTCGAGACAGGTCTCATCACAGAGGACGCACTAGATCTCCAACTTGGTCCTCTTCCACGAGGTCTATGGTCCCGGACTATTCTCCGACCTTCTCCTCCACTCCTCCTTCAAGAGTCTCACCTATTGATGACATCGCAACCTTCACAGATGTGCTGGGCAGGGGAGCAAAGAAGCTGAACATCTCTCTGCATACTCCTGTGGTCCCTACCTCTATAATTTTTGACACTCTTCATCACCGGACAGCGCCTAGACCTCTGGTGCCCGGCTTCAATGAACCGGCGATGGCTACCTTCCTCACGCCTGCAGTGGTGGGCTCTGTTCCATCAAGACTTGCCAAAAAGTACAAGGCGCCAGCAGAGGACCCCTTGATCCTAAGATCGGATCCTCCGGCTGACTCCGTTATCGTGGCAGCTGCCATGAGGTCTCATTCGGCCTCTACTTCATCCTCGGTACCCACAGAGAAAGATAACAAACTCATGGATTCGTTTGGCAGGAAGGTATGCAGCACCTCTGCTTCATATATGAAGGTGGCCAGTGCTTCACAGAGAAGCTTCCGAAAGAAGACCGACAGGATTTTGTCGAAATCCTACAGGAGGGACGACTCGTAGCCAACCAGGTCATTAGTGCCGCAGCAGACGCCTCTGACCTCGCGGCCCATGGCTACTCTCATGGAATCTGTTGAGGACGTTCGGCGTGGCTCCCCCTCATGGGCCTCAAACCGGATGCTCAAAAGAAAATCTTGAACCTCCCCTTTAATGGTTTTTCTCTCTTTGGTTCTCACGCTGACGATGAGATGACCAAAATGAAATCCGAAATGTACAATTGTTTCAATGTCTCTATGTATACTTTTTTGCTCGTCCGCGAGACTTTGGGTATGAGCTTGCTAATCTATTCATAGATTATGACTATTGATGAGTATCTCCTGGATGAGAAGGATTAGTTATTTACCTGTAATCCTAGTTCTCATCCAGGGGTATACTCATCAAAGTCATAAGCTCCCGCCCACCTCCCCAGACGAGCATGTTCATAAAGTTATGAGATGTTACTGTGGATCTACTCAGGTGTTATGCACCTCCAAAAAGAACTGACCCAACTGCCACCTGTGGTGCACCATGGGAGCAGGGGGTCGCCTTCAGGTCTTAAAAGCACGGTACCCCTACTCTAATGCCTTAAAGGCAAGGTGTCAGTTTTTCTTTGTTTCTTTATACTCTACTGCAGCCTACTTACAAACATCCCACTGCTTTTCGTTACCTCACCCCGTGCCTTCATTTTTGCCATCCTCGAGTTTTCTCATTTCCCTACACCCTGTTTTCTAAGGTGTAATTTTGTGTAACTTATTGTACTGCTGTGGTTACTCTTGTAAAGCGCTCCGATTGGTGTTGTGACTGCGTCCCCCCTCCGACCCCACTTAATGGAACTCTGCTCTCCTGGTTTTTTGGGTCTTGACCTGAGAAAATCTACTATTTGTATATCTTTGTATATAGAGATAACTCTAATCACTAGTATATGCAGTAGACCTTTGTACTATCTCCCATTCCTATGTGACTCCTAGAGTATATCCATTTGTATCCCTTCCCTATGTATATAGAGATAACTCTAATCACTAGTATATGCAGTAGACCTTTGTACTCTCTCCCATTTCTATGTGACTCTTAGAGTATATCCATTCGTATCCCTTCCTTGAGTGCTCCTCCTTGTGTGACTATAACTTGTACATTTGCAATTTTTTTTCTGTTTGTATCTTTTATGCAACGCACGTTATCCTGAGTCCTTATGTATCGCAACTGGTTCTTATGTAAAGCGCTCTGACACCTTCGGGTAATGTTTGCGCTATATAAAATCGCATTAAAAAATAAATAAATAAATACTGGCAAATGCCTGCAATTACAGCTTTTTCCATGGCAATAAAGCATTGTTGTATGCAAATGTTTACTGTTCTTTCTCTCTTCCTTAGGGGTTGGGAGAGTGCTATTTCGTGTCTGCTAATTCATGTAATTTTGTGGCAGTTTTGCCAGTTGGGAAATGTGTTGGGCTGCAAATATAGGTTTTCACATATATATACATTTATATTTATATGTATTTTCTATATGCTCTGGGATCCTGCATATTGCCGGGTATTATTCATAGATTATGACTTTGATGAGTATACCCCTGGATGAGAACTAGGATTACAGGTAAGTAACTAATCCTTCTGTGTTGTGTTGTCCTGATATATCCTGATTTTTATTGCTTCGAAGAGTGCCAGTTAGATTCCAAGGCTTGTGCCTTTGGAGAAGGTGAGCTGGATGGGTCTCTGTGACAAAGGAACTGCTAGATGTCTCCCAGAACTCTGTGAGATTAATCGGCTCCTTGCTTTCATATAAGATCTTTTCTCCTCACAGAGATACAATTTCCGAGGAGTAAACAAACTGTCTTTTATGACAGTTTGTTTGTCTTTTCCCTGCTTTACTTTCCTGTTTTTTTGTACTTGTGTTTTCCCTAGGACTTCTAGTTCCCTGTTAATTGCCTGTTCTAACCTGCTTCTGTCCTCAGCCTCTGTCTTACTTCTCTTTCTGCCTTCAGGTACTCTCTTGTTTATATTACACTCTACTTATCCAATCTTGCCCCAGCTAGTCCCCGGAAAGACCATCCTGCTAGCTTCCTGCTAGACCCCTGACAAGGGTCTGTGTAGGGCCTATCGTAGGGGTGACTTATGTGTTTAAAAAGTAAGGTTTATTTTACCAGGTGAAAATGGCAGTTTAAAACTGCACACACAGGCTGCAATGGCCTGTTATATGTCTAAAAGGCTACTTAGTGGGTGGGATCATAAGTGCTGCAGGCACACTAGTAGTATTTCATTACCAGGCCTGGGTACATGTAGTGCCACTTTAATAGGGACTATCAAGTACATTAAATGTGCCATTTGGGTGTTAGTCAATATACCATGTTTTAGGAAGTGAGCACACACACTTTAGCACTGGTTACAGTGTTAATGTGCACAAAGTCCTAAGGCCAACAATCATGAGGTCACCAAAAATGGAGGCGTAAGTCATAGGTTTCGGGGAAGACCACCCTAAGACTGGCAGGGCTTACATGTGTGCCACCCCCAGCTGAAAGGGGAGGGAAGACTCCCAAACTCATGGGAGCTCTCATCATTAAGGAAGTAGAACCTGGAGAGGCCATCAGCATTGGCGTGGTCCGACCCAAGACAGTGTTCCACTGTAAATTCCATTCCCTTTAGGAAGATAGACTACCTCAACAGCTTGGAATTCTCACCCCTTGTTTGCATGAGCCATCTGATGGGCTTGTGGTCTGTCTGAACCCAGAAGTGAGTAGTCCCAAACAGATATTGTCTCAGCCTCTTCAATGCCCAGACCACAGCGAAGCCATTGCTCTATAGTACTCCACCTCTGTTCCCGGAGCCTCCTGCTAATGAAGGACACAGGTTTGGTCTAGGACCTTCTCATTTAACTGTTCTAAGACGGCCCCTATGCCAAGCTCTGAGGCATTTGTCTGCACAATGAAGTACTAGTAGAAGTCAGGAGCCTTGAGTATAGGATGCTCTACACAAGGCTTCCTTGAGAGAGTCAAATGCTTTCCCACAGACCTCTGTCCAAATCACCTTTTTAGGCTGCTTCTCTGATCCAGAAAGCCCTCACCTCAGTCTGTGTTTCGGGGAGTTGTCAGGCCAAAATAGTTTCAATCTTGGCCTAGAAGGGCTGCACCTTGCCCCCACCCATCTTGTGGCCCAGATATACCACAGCACCCTGCTCTATCTGGCACTTACTGGCCTTGATAGTCAGGCCTGCCTGCTGCAGGGCATGAAGCACCTCCTAGAGGTGGTGCAGGTGTTCTTCCAAGCTGAAGACAGCTATTTACTCTAGGTAGGCAGCACAGAATGCCTCATTCCCAGGTAGGGCTCGTTCACTGACCTCTGAAAGGTGGCATGGGTATTCTCTAAGCCATAGTGCATCACCCTGAACTGGAAGTGGCCATCTGGTGTCTAGGATACTGACCTCTGTTTCCTCCTAAATGTATCTGCCAGTACCCTGATGTGAGATCTGAATTACTGAGAAATGTGTCAGAGCCCAGTCTGTCTATGAGCTCATCAGCTTGGGAGATGGGGTAAGCATCAGTCATGGTGACTGAATTGAGTCCCTGGTAATCCACACAGTCAAAGGTCTGTAGTAGTATGCGTTGGAGCGGCCTTGATTAACAGCACCGCCAGGCTTGACCAGGAACTACTGGAGGACTTAAACACCCCTAATGACAGCATCTTCGATTGCTCCTCCTTGATGCTAGCTCTCACCTTGTCCTACAACCTGTCATTTATGTCCTTAACCGGCATACTGCCTCCAGTTTCTTTGTCGTGGGTACACAAATGAGTAAGCCCTGGGTGAGGGAGAACAGAGAAGAAAACTGCCTAGTATCTGGTGACAGTCACTCTGCTGTTCGGGGGTCAGATTGGAGGAGAGGTTAATACCCTGTACTGACCCATCATGCTTCTGGGTAGACTGGAGGTCAGGGAGAGATTCCTTTTCCTCTTCCACTCTGTCATCTGTCACCAGGAGCATGATGACTTCCGACAACTCAAAGGGCGGTTTATGTGAAGCACTCTTAGGGGTTTGTACGGGTCTTGAGATACATTAGGTAGTTGGTCTCCCCCGCTCCTTCACCTCTCATGGGCCGGTCCCATGATCCTGAAGAGCTCTGGGCTCCACAGGCACCATGACCCACACCTGCTGGCCATGCTGAAACTCCACCAGTAGCCTTCTGGTCATACCTGAGTTTTATCACTTCTTGACTGGCCTCAAGATAGTCTTTAGCCTTCTTCCAGAAGCGCTGCATCTGGTCTGGAAAGCCAGCATGTAGCTGACTACATTCTTGCCCCCATCCCTCTCTCACAAGGCTGAAAGTTCCCCTAAAAGGGTTTCCAAATAGGATCTCAAATAGGTAAACCCAACACCCTTCTGTGGTAACTACTGGCAGGCGAACAGCAGGCATGGCAAGAGGACATCACAATTCTACCTCATGGGCTCAGGCAGGCCCACTATCATGCCCTTCAAGGTATTTCTGAATCTCTCAACAAGCCCATTTGTTTTAAGGGTGGTAAAGCGTGGAAGACTTGTAGGTTACCCCACACACCTCCCACATGGACTTCATGTACATTGACATGAAGTTTGTACCTCTGTCAGACACCACTTCCTTGGGTAACCCTACGTGGGTAAAAGTCCCCATCAAGGCCCTAGTCACTGACCACAGAGGGGGTGGCCTCTTGGAAACCGTGTTGCGTGATCCACCAAGACCAAGATGAACCTCTTACCTATAGCTGTCGGGGTCAAAGGGAACACCAATCTCAATGCCCACCCATTTAAAGAGTGGCAATGACGGGCAAGGGAACCAGGGGAGCCTTCAGCTTTTTCCCTGTTTTCCCTCTGGCCTGGGAGGTAGGACAGGACCTGCAGAATTTACCTGAGGCTGTCTTCTTTCGGGGCGAATAGAAGTGAGGGCCAAACCCGGCATATGTCTTACCCTGCCCCAGATGTCCTGCTAGGAGTAGGTCATGAGCCAACCCCAGTAGGAAGACCCTATAACACTGAGGGGTCACCAGCACACAGGCTGCCCCAGGTCCATGAACCTTAGGCTCACTGTATGGAGGTAATTCTCCCAGTAGATAAGGTGCTCTCCAGAGCATCATCTGCTTCCTGGGCCTCTGCTTGCAACCTCAAGGCCTCTACATTTGGGCACTATTTTGTGTGCTTTGCAGAATTCCCTCCCTCAACTTGCCATCCAGCAAGCTCACGCAAGTTTCCCATTGTGGCAATGTAAACCCTGATATCCTCTGTGGTGGCTTCCTCAGGCGCCATGTCAACTGGGACTGTTAGAACTTTAGTGGCTGGTTTATGTGCCCTACACCCTTCCTCTTCTTGGCTGCTGCCTGGGTCATTTCTCCCGGCTCTAGGCTTCCTTAACTCCCCTCACGGGCAACCCGTTGTGATTTTACTTCTATATAATGTGCTCTAGGTTGTTGCCTTTCACAAAGGACAAGGGAGACCCTACTCACAAGGAACCAGGGCGTTTACTTATATCAAAAACATTGGTTCCAGTGGCATATTCTGAATTAATAACTATTAATTGTTGTGCTCAATGGCAATGATTATTACAAAAATACAAAATATTGATTCCTCTATTGAAGTACCACTCTTTGCATTTAAGAGAGCTAAGAACTTAAAAGATCATTTGGTGCATTCTTCCAATGAAAATTCAAGAGAAGCAAGGGGTACATTGGAGTCTGTCTGGAACTTACCACCGGTGATAGGCCACCATCCGTGTGGAAATTGTGTGGCCTGTCCCTTTACTTTTAAGACAACTCTGTTCCAACATGGGAATGTTACACACACATTGCAGACATTCTCAAATTGTAACACACGAAGTGTTGTTTATTGCATTTGGTGCCCTTGTGGCCTGCCCTATATTGGGCAGACACAACAGCCTATAAAAGCCAGAATAGGCCAACACAGAAGTCGGATCAGAAAACTTATCCTGACTGCACCTCTTGTAACACATTACAAAGAATTCAATCATAACGCTGATCAAATCAGATGGCAAGTGATAGATAACATATCAGTACCAGAGAGAGGTGGCGATATCTCAAACATCTTACAACGCAGAGAATGCCATTGGATAGATAGAATTGACTCGATCAACCATGGCTTGAATTCAGCAGATGAATGGAGAGGGTATGTTTCAAACATGACATACTAGCCTGCTTTATACTGATATGCTGCTCTAAAAGATTGTGTTACACTACTATACCTTTTTAATGTTGAATAGAATGATGATGCTCCGCCTGATCAATGTTAATTTCTATGTACATGTGTGATGTAATTACTCTTTCACATGGATGTAATATTTTGAATGTATGTATATAACTGTGATATGATACAAAAATGACACATCTGAGTGTGTAGTCTCTTGCAAGTGACTAATTTGCCTTTTAGTCCCACATTGGCTTGATAGTACATAATATTGCGCTATCATCCGCTCCAGCGTTCTCTAAACGTTAATTTCGATTATTAAATGCTGACTGTCATCTTGTACATATAATAGTCCAATTTTGCCATACTAACGATTTCCTTCACAAAAGGCAAAAATCGTTTTGAATAATAACACTCTAAAAAATAATTCAGAACTTGCTTCAAATGTTGCGTTACGAAATAAAAGGGAGACAAAACCCTTTTTTTAAAAAAAACCCCGAGTCGGTCTTCCACAAACCAGGAGGTAGCGTTTGATTTATTCACCTGACCGCGCTCGAGTCCTCGGAACTCGCGCCGTCAGGTCTTAAATGAAACAGTAAAAACAAGAGCGGGAGGAGCCGTGTAACACGGAAGCGGGAAGCTGTTAGACGCGACTGGGCTCTACAGCAACAAGGTACGTCCTAGTACTCCGCGCAGAATTCCTTTGGCATTGCGAGATACTAACCATTCTGGTAGTTTGTACAATAAGTCCCCCTTCCTTTTTTTGTATTAATATAGGTATCACCCTTGCTAAAATTGTAAACGGACCAAATCTGATATATAATCTGCAACACGGAATTGGATATCCTTGAGATATCTCATATATGGTACACCCATTGCAGGTAATTACTTCTATATTATGGGGTTAGATGAACCATTATCTCTAAACGCAATGTACTTATGGCATATATTATTTTAATAGGTGTTACCCACATCATCATACGTTTTAAACCCTATTACTGCGCGCCACATACTGCGCTTTCCCGACCACTACATGTGGTAAGTACCAAATTTATGTATGGTGCTTGTCTGCCTAAATTACTCAAATGGCATTAACTTTTCACTGACTACTCCTTTCTTCTCTTGTTTTTCGAAAAATCCAACAGTGCCCGGCTGGGTCACTTGTAAGTGTTTGAATCTTTTTCCTTTCACCACGCATGGGTGTTCATAGGAATAAAAACCAGGTACTCAGGTCCCCACTTTTTCCATAATTTTCTTAAATTAATTAAATTAATATATATTATGGTCATACAATGACTCATAGCCCCTTTTGTATCTTAATTTTTAGATGTCCTATAATTTCCTGTCCTGACGAGACCCCAATCCCATAGGGTCGAAACGCCGTCGACGCCCACGTGAAAAAGAACCCTTATAAGAGAGTGCCTATGACTGTGTAGATTCACTCATTACATTTGTTGTAATTTTTCTGGGTCTTTTTCCAATATATATATTTAGTTAGAAACCATTGTGCCTTTGGAGCTTTCATGTTTTATGTACTGTGAGTTTGGTTGTTGTTTTTTTACCCACTTGGGACACACTGCACCTTTATGTACTGTTTGTGTTTTTCCTATGAATCATTATGTATTATAAAAATTGTCCTCAGTAAGAGTCTATAAAGTTTAAAGTATACAATATAATTGTGAGTGCACTTCTTTCCGCCATTCTTAATCCTCAGTTGTAATAATCATTGCCATTGAGCACAACAATTAATAGTTATTAATTCAGAATATGCCACTGGAACCAATGTTTTTGATCTAGGTTGTTGCCTAACAGACAATCTACCTGTCACAGTTGTCTGTGAATATGACCTGGTAGAATATGTTAGGGAGGACCTGATCTGAAGATACCTGATGACACCTCACAGTAGTGATATTGGCTCCTGTGTCTCTCCGAGCCCCCACCCTGTGCCCATTGATGGTGACCCACTGCCTATATTTGGAAGTATTTGAAGGCATAGGGCTCTTGGCACCATCTCTCTATCCCCTAGGGACACTATGGCAAACTCTGTTCTCTCCCTCAGGCTAACCAGGACCACCACCTCCCCAAGCGCTACGCTGGCCAACACTGGTGTCTGCAAACTGGTGGGTGTCTGTGCCCTCTTGGGACATCTGGTATCTCCCTAGGAGTGCCCATTCTTTTAAGCACTAATTTCACAGGGAACATACCTCCCTTTTTGCTTGTCAAAGAAACCATTCATCTTTGTTTCAGATTGGAACTGGTTACTTTTCCCATGGGAATTATTTTAGGGGCCTTTAGAAAACTCCTTCTTTTTAACCCCTTCACTGTGGCGGCTATTCCGCCGCAGTGCTAAGGGGGCGGGGCGGCCGCGCAGCAGCCGCATGCTGGTGACGGAACCGCTCCGTCACCAGCCTCGGTTGAGCTGTGCTCATGATGGAGCGGTTCCGTCATGGCCCGCCCCGCTCAATGGAACCTCCAGCGCAGGCGCGGAATTCGTGCCGCACAGGCGTTCCGAGCGGGCCATGACGGAACCGCTCCGTCATCAGCATGGCGCACCCGCAACTGATGACGGAGCGGTTCCGTCATCAGCATCCAAGGAGTTAAGCCCCCATCCTTCTTCTGGTGCGGACCCTAACCCTTCTTTTGGTGACGCCCCCACACCGAGATACCTTATTGGGCACTTTGGTGCTAACATAGAAGCCTGCCTCCTTAGCAAGCTTCCTGGGATCAGTGAGCTTACTATCAATCAGGTGCTGGCACAGCTCTGTGAAACTCATATTGACTATGTGTTCTCTCTAAACAACCTAGTAAAATGATAAACCTAGTTGGCTTGCACCCATCCTATCAATACCTTGCTAGCGTAATCAAAAATGTTTACCCAACACCCGGTTGTGCATCTTTTGGCTAATCCTGGATCTAATGTGGTACTTCTCTTGGGTGATTCTAAACTTTTTGACAACTATGGTTTTCTTTGGAGTGCACTTTGTCTGATTCCCACCTCCAGAGTAAACAAGGTATCCCTCCCCACTTCCAGCATGTGTTACCAGAGTGATGCCCCCCAAAACTCTTCTGGGACTCTATGCATTTTGAGGGTCACCTCATAGGCAGAACACCAACACTTATCAATGTCCCCACCTACCACATATCTGGGCACCAGATCTTTGGGTATGTGAACCTTCTTGTCCCCTTCAGACACTGGTGGCATGCTTTTACCTTTATTGCTGGACTCTGCCTGGCTTTGATTTCCAGCTATCTGAGACAACTCCAATGCACCATTTCCTCTCCTCTCCTCTCCCTCCATTTGGGGAGTGCCCATGTTTAGCCTGAACTCTCTTGAGGCCTGCCTGTTCGCCAGCTCCACTGGGGATAGGCCATGTGAAGATACAATGCTTCCTGCTCGGAGAGGCAGTTCCCAAGACAGGGGTTGAAACCTCCCCCTCCACTTAGTGCTGCTTTTCAGGACCTGCACCCAAGTCCTCATCTTGTCCCTCCATATCAGCATCATCATCATCATCCTCCTCATCTGCTGTAATCATTGATTGGTGAACTTCCAACCAGGCCTTAAGCGCCTTTTTGGAGCTCCAGCTTTCTGGTATTCATCATGGCTGGAAGTGACCTCCTCTTGCAGAACTCCATTATATCGGCCACAATGTAGACATCCATGTTGACAATCTCAAACTCTATCCTTACAAGTGTGGCCATAGGCACAGACAGTCAGGGAGAATGGGATAAATGTTGAAAAAAAGCAAAGAGAAAATTTAAAAGAATTAAAAACCCTCTAAATGGTATCAAATTATACATCTGGGATTTTTTGGGTGAAACAAAATCACTGCATGGCACTGCACAAACAAAAGTCTTAATACCACCACTGAACATCAGTGTAGGAAATTGGGTTATTGGTTGAGGGGAGTGACATCCTATTCTAGTAGTAATCACTTTTCTTTTTTTTTTCTTTTTTATTGGAAGAATTCACAAGTGCATCAAAATATCATCTTTACACTGTTTAAAAAATACTATTACAGCTAATTTCTCCTGTTCACATTAAAGTTCATCTTAAACAATGCTAATAAGCAAGTCATTCTGCTATATCCTGTTTTATACCTCATCATCATGCATTCTCTAAAAATGGTTAATTTTAAAATTACTAAGATAAGTTGAATGCCACTTATACGATACTCCTCCAAAGTGTCTGAAATTGTGTATATGAGCCAGGCTTCAATGCATATTGTTTCTCACGTTCTTAATTTTTTCCAGTTTCACCCTCGAATGATCAAATGTTAGTATTCATTTTGTTTCCAGAATTAATGACCTTGTAACTAAAGTAACTATAAATCAATATTTTTTACGACTGGCACACAATTCCATACCTAAAGAATACCTTAGCAGTATTTATTGCAGATCCCCTGGAAAAACCAGATGGTATATAATAGAACAGTTCAGTAACGACAGATTGATTCCCAGTTCTCCGATAACAGCGGCCCAGAATGAAGACCGCCTCAGAAGACTTCTTCAGGTCCCTTATCACCTGCCAGAATAATAGGAAATCAGGGCAACAGGACAAAACTCCTCTGATCCCCTTACCAGTCGTTCGCACCCCATTTAAATGGGTGGGAATCAACATCATTGGACCATTGGACCCCAAAACAGTCTTAGGCAACAGGTTTTTCCTGGTCTTGGTGGACCAGGCCACCCACTACCCAGATGCCATCCGATGTCAGTGACTGCACCTGTGGTGGCTAGAGATCTGATGGGAATGTTTACCCATGTTGGGTTCCCCAAAAAAGGTAGTGTCTGACAGAGGCCCTAACTTTGTCTGTGTACATGAAGTTCAAGTGGGATGAGTCTTTTGGAGAGATTCAACAAGACCTTAGAAGGTGTGATGATGGGCCTCCCTGAGCCCATGAGGTGTTAGTTTGACATCCTCTTTGCCTACAGGGAGGTGCCACAGAAAGGAGTTAGGTTCAGCCTCTGTGAACTCCTATATGGCCGGTTAGGGGACCTCTGAGCCTTGTCAAACAAGGGTGGGAAAAAGCTCCCAAGAAATCCTCAAAGGATGTGGTCAGCTACATGCTGGCCTTTCTAAACCAGATGCTTCGCTTCTGGAAGAAGTCAAAACAGTCTAGAGGCCAGCCACTAAGTCATGAAACTCTGGTGTGACCAGAAGGCCACTCTGGTGGAGTTTTACCCTGTACCCTGGTCAGAAGTGTGGCTCATGAAACCAGTAGAGACCAGGGCTCTCCAGTATTGCTGGACCTGCCCATACAAAATCAAGGAGCTTAAGGGGGAGGCCACCTATTTGGTGCATCTCCAGACCGCTAGGATCACCCTAAAGGTGTTCCATATAAACAGACTTAAGCCTCACTTTGAGAGGTCTGAAGTGAGTATGCTCCTTTTGACCGATGAGGGAATGAAAAGAGTAGAGTGACCCTCTCCCTGACCTCCTCTCTGCACAGGAACATGATGGGTCAGTGGAGTGTATCAACCTCTCTTACCCTGACCCCAGAACAGCATAGTGACTGTTAACAGTTGCTGGGACAGTTTGCCTCACTGTTCTCACTCACCCCTAGACTCACATATCTGTGTGTCCATGACGTTGATACGAGAGACTGTCTCCACATGAAGAACATCACTTACAGGCAAGGTGAGATCCAGCATCAAGTAGGAAGACTCAAAGATGTTGGCACTAGGGTTTGATTGGGCCCTCCTATAGTCCCTGGTCCAGCCCTATGGTGTTTGTACCAAAGGCTGCACCACCTGGTACCGAGCCAGAACTCTGGTTCTGCGTAGACTGCAGAAAACTCAACTCAGTCACCAGGACTAATGCACACCGCATCCCCTGAGCTGATGAGCTCATTGACCGACTGGGCGCTGCCAAATTCCTCAGAACTTTTGATTGAACATCCGGGTACTGGTAGATCGCTCTGACTGAGGGAGCTAAAGAAAATTCTGCATTTTCAATCCCAGAGGGCCACTTCCTGCTTCGGGAGATGCCCTTTGGTTTGAAAGATGCTCCTGCTACCTTCTAAAGGTTGGTTAACAGGGTCCTGCCTTGGAAGGAGGCCTTCTATTCCACCTTCCTAAACGACATTGCTGTCTACAGTTACAGCTATTAGGAACACCTGCATGACAACCATGAGGTGCTTCAGCCCTTGAACAGGCAGGCCTGACCATCAATGCTAGTAATTGCCTGATTGGGCAGGGTTCCGTGGTGAATCTGGTAGGTGGGGACAAGGTCCCCTTTCAGGCCAAGATTGAGACAATCATGGCCTGGCAACCACCTAAAACCAAAACAGCAGTAAGAGCCTTCCTAGGTCTCAAAGGCTACTACAGAAGATGTGTTAAGGGTTATGACACCATTGTTGACCACTTAAAGAAGTAGCCCTGATTGGTAATCTGGACAGAGGTTTGTCAAATAGCCTTTAATTCCCTCAAAGAAGCCATGTGTACAGCCCCTGTACTCAAAGCACCTGACTTCTCCAAACAATTTATTCTGCAAACAGATGCTTCAGAGCATGGCATAGGCGCAGTCTTAGAGTAGGTAAACTAAGAGAGCCTAGACCATCCGGTAGCATTCATTAGTAGGAGGTTACTCCCACAGTAACAGAGGTGGAGCAAGACCACTAACTCATTGTCATTGAAATTGCTCTCCCCCGTGCAGCTCCGCCATCAAGTGAGGCCTTCCCCCGAGTCCCTGCACTCTCGAGTGCTGTTCTTTGAGGCTCTCCTCCACCTGCAGGTTTTACCTGTGCCTCATCCCTGGCAGTCCAGTGGATCTCTGTCTCCTTACTCTCGCTCTGCTTTTTCTCTCCGTTTTAACTTGTTTTTTTACTGATTTCAATCTCCCCCTTTCACTCCCCCTCTGTGTCTCTCCATTTTCACTCATTTTTTACTGATTTCAATCTCCCTGTATCACTCCCCCTCTGACTTTCCTCCGTTTTCACTCAATTTTCACTTATTTAATCTTCCCCTTTCACTCTCCTTCTGTATCTTACCCCCACTTTTCTTGCACCTTTCACTGCCTCGTTTCTACTCTTTCCTCTCTTTTGCCTCTTCTGCCTGTCTTTCCCTGCCGCTGCTGCTCCCGCGACCTCCCCCCCCAGCACGACCAACAGGACCGGCCCATTCCAGCTCCCCTCTCCGCTCCTGCCTCCCAGCTGTCCCGTCGTCCCCGACCCCTACTTAATTGTGGCCTCTGCGGGGACAGGTGAGCAAGACCACTGACTCATTGTCAGTGAAATTGCTCTCCCCCCCGCAGCTCCACCATGAAGTGAGGCCTTCCCCTGAGCCCCTGCACTCTCGAGTGCTGGTGTTCGAGGCCCTCCTCCACCCGCAGGTTTTACCTGCACCTCATCCCTGCATGTCCAGTGGACCTCTGTCTCCTTTCTCTCGCTCTGCTCGTTCTCTCTGTTTTTTACTGATTTCATTCTCCCCCTTTCACTCCCCCTCTGTGTCTTTCCTCTATTTTCTCTCGTTTTTACTGATTTCATTCTCCCCCTTTCACTCGCCACGTGTCTCGCCTCAGTTTTCACTAGTTTTTGACTGCTTTCAATCTCCCCCTTTCACTCCCCTCCTGTCTTTTCTCCATTTTCACTCATTTTTCACCGATTTAATTTACCCCTCTCACTCTCCTTCTGTGTCTTTCGCCCACTTTTCTTGCACCTTTCACTGCCTCATTTCCACTTTCCTCTCTTTTGCCTTTTCTGCCTGTTTTTCCCTGCCGCTGCGGCCACTACCCCCAGCACGACCAACGCGACCGGCCAAATCCAGATCCCCTCCTCGCTCCCAGCTGTCCAGCCCTCCCGACCCCTACTTAATGGCAGCTGCTGCGGGGACAGGCGAGCAAGACCACTGACTCATTGTCAGTGAAATTTCCCCTCCCCTCGCAGCTCCACCATCAAGTGAGGCCTTCCTCCGAGCCCCTGCACTCTCGAGTGCTGGTGTTCGAGGCCCTCCTCCACCCGCAGGTTTTACCTGCACCTCATCCCTGCATGTCCAGTGGACCTCTGTCTCCTTTCTCTCGCTCTGCCCGTTCTCTCTGTTTTCACTTGTTTTTCACTGATTTCAATCTCCCTCTTTTACTCTCCTGTCTTTCCTTTGTTTTCTCTCGTTTTTTACTGATTTGAATCTCTCCCTTTCACTCTCCTATTGTGTCTTTCCTCCATTTTCTCCCATTTTCTCCCCCTGTGTCTCTCTTCAGTTTTCACTCCTTTTTTTACTAATTTCAATCTCTCCCTTTCACTCCCCCTCTGTCATTCCTCCATTTTCACTTGTTTTTTAGTGATTTAAATCTCCCCTTTCCCCTTTTCACCCGTGTCTCGCCTCAGTTTTCACTAGTTTTTGACTGATTTCAATCTCCCCCTTTCACTCCCCTTCTGTCTTTTCTCCATTGTCACTCATTTTTCACCGATTTAATTTTCCCCTCTCACTCTCCTTCTGTGTCTTTCGCCCACTTTTCTTGAACCTTTCACTGCCTCATTTCCACTTTCCTCTCTTTTGCCTTTTCTGCCTGTTTTTTCCGGTCACTGCGGCCACTACCCCCAGCACGACCAACGCGACTGGCCCAGTCCAGCTCCCCTCCCCGTTTCCCAGCTGTCCAGCCCTCCCCGACCCCTACTTAAGGGTGGCCGCTGCGCATCTGCGGGCAGTGGGCGCGCCGCTGGCGCGCCAAAGGCAAGCCCGTCTGCGCCCGACCGAGACCCGACCGCGACCAGCGCCAGGAACCCTGGACCACCTCAATGCCAAAGCTACGACCCAGCGGCACTCCACACTCTCAACCCAGGATACAACAACAACTGCAAGCTAGCATTCCCAGCCAACACCCATGGACCCTTCAGCTGTCACCGCTGCCGGCACATCTGCAACACCGCCAAGACAACGGACCTAGTGCAACCCACCAGCAAGACCACAACCCAACCGAAGACCCTGCAATGCATCCTCCATAATGTCCGATCCCTCCACAAACACGCCACCGAAATCTGGGACCTCCTCAACAGCACCACCCCGGACGTAGCGTTCTTCACCGAAACATGGACCAATACCACCTCTGGACCGGACATTGCCATCGCCATTCACCAAGCATACAAGATCTCCAGGAAGGACCGCCCCACCCGCCAGGGCGGAGTAATCGCCATTTTCCACAAATCCAACCTCTGCCTGAGCACACTCCCTGACAAGCCCACAGACCTGATCGAACACCTTCATTTCAAGATACTGGCAAGCCCCACCACCACCCTCCAAGGAACCCTCTTCTACCGACCCCCTGGACACCATGGACCTTTCGCCAACTCCATCACGGACATCATCTCCCCACATACCCTCGCGTCCACCAGCTACACCTTACTGGGAGACCTCAACTTCCACAACCAACTGGACCCCAGCACCACATCCCTCCTGGACAACCTCCACAACATTGGACTCCGCCAGATCATGACTGAACCCACGCACATGCAGGACACACCCTCGACCCCCTCTTCACAACAGGTAACTCAATCGCCTTCAGCCACGCCACCGAACTCCATGGACTGACCATCGATGTGTCCACTTCACCCTCAGAACACCCACCATCCACAGGCACCTGCACCTGCTCCCAAGAAGAAACTAGACCAGAATCACTCACCGACGACCAGCTAACCTCATTACTCTGCAACTCCACCCCAACCATCCCGGAAAAAATACAACCCCAACACCGCAGCCCGAACCATGCACAGATGGATCTCCGGCAGCACCGACATCATAGCCCCCCTTCAAGAAAAACAACAACACCCACTCCAAGAAAGCCAGATGGTTTAACACCAAACTTCGAGAGTCCAGACGCACTTGCCACTGCCTCGAAAAGGCCTGGAGGAACACCAAATCCACAGAAGCCTGCAACAACTTTAGAGCCGCCACCTACGCTCACCACCAACTCATCAGAAAAATGAGGAAAAAAACGATTGACAGAATTTCCACTAACGCGCCCAACAGCAAAGAACTCTTCAACATCTTAAAGGAGTTCGCCCAACCCACCATCAAGTCGACTGACATCCCTCCCTCACAACACCTCTGCGACAAACTCCGCACCTTTTTCCACCATAAAATCAAGAGCATCTACGACAACTTCGACGAAGACAACCAACACACTGAACCCTCACCAACCACCCCGACACCCTGAAGCCAGCGATCGACAACTGGACAGCCCTCACCACCGAAGACACAATGAAGACGATGTAATCAATCCACTCCGGTGCCCCCACGGACCCCTGCCCCCACCACATTTTCAACCGAGCTGCCAACACCATTGCACCCATGCTCTGCCACACCATCAACCGCTCCCTGGAAACCGCCTTGTTTCCTGACTACTGGAAACACGCTGAGATCAACCCCCTCCTGAGAAACCCGAGGCGGACCCCATCAACCTCAAAAACTATAGACCCATCTCCCTGCTCCCATTCCCAGCGAAAGTCATTGAGAAAGCCATCAACAGCCAACTCGCCACATTCATAGAAGAGCACAACATCCCCGACTCCTCCCAATCCGGCATAAGAAACAAACACAGTATGGAAACCGCCCTCCTCGCTGCAACAGACGACATATGGACTCTACTGGACAAAGGAGAAACAGCAGACCTCATCCTCCTGGACCTCTCAGCGGCGTTCGACACAGTCTCTCATTGCACCCTAATATGCAGACTCCACGACCAGTGAAGCCTCTGAATAAACTTTATTTGCATGGTTACTCAAAACTATTACAATAAAATAAAAATAAAAGAAGTGCACTGCATTTAAAGAAAACAAAATTAAAATCTAGAGGTCTAAAATCCAAAATCTTCAACAAGATAAATCTCTGTAAATGGCAAGTGGTAACATTTTCTTTTACATGCTTCAATAAAACCAATCAAGTGATAAAAGGTAATGGGCCACATCCGCACAAGAGCCTTCCTGATTGCTTAGGGGGGAGTGTCCATCAATTTTGTGCGCGTATATTGTACAAATTTGCCAAAGGCAGCCATATGCTTCACTAAGTCCAGCATGTAAAGTCGATGGACTGCGTCCTTTGCGGTGCGAGTACCCCATTGTAGTAGGATGGCCTATGGTAGATGCTGCGAGCTAGACTCCGAACTGGGCAACAAAGTAAAATGTGGGCCAAAGACTCAAGTTTGTATTTGCAGAGCCGGCACTCCGTGATCGCTGTCTTGCTGACCCGGTGGTGTATAATTCTTTGAGGGGGAGAGGATGTAGTCTAGCTGTTAAGATCTTATGTTGGGCTTGTCTCCCCACGGCCTGCGTGAGATGAGGTTTGAGGTTGTGCACTGTATGTGGGAGGTTTGGGAACTCATGAAATCCTCTTGTTGCCAGGGATTCCATGTCCAAGGTACGGGAGTGTAGATGTACTTGCTTTTTATTGTGCTTTTGATAGTGGCATACTTGACTATCCTGTCCCAGTTCTCTGTTACATGTTGCAAAAGGTCCTTGGCGGAGGCGAGACCGGCAGACCAGGATTTGCCGGATTCTTGAAACATTGCCTATCTGAGCTCGCTGGTTCTACGTTCCGCCACTCAACATAAGTTCCAGGTGCCTAGGATCAATCGAGTTAGACAGGGTGGTCGCTCCTTCTCCTATCTGGCCCCCTCACTGTGGAACTCCCTTCCAATTCAGCTTCGTACAAATGAATGCTATTTGCAATGCCGTAAGAACCTGAAAACATGGTTGTTTAACCAATAACTCGATTTTCATTAACTCACTATTTCTCCTTTTGTTACTTTGTTTCAGTTTCATTTTTTAGCGCCGGGAAACCTTAGGGTAGCTGTTGCGCTCTATAAAAAATAAATATAATATAATTATAATAATAGTGGCCTTCATTGTGTTCTCTGGTGCCACCGTTGTTAAGTAGAAGTATTTGCTCAGAGAGGCCATCTCTACAAGTTTCTGTTGGTTGTGGTTGAATTCCAGACGAATCAAATTATTCCTGGTACAGGCTGGTAAGGGAAATAGCTTTTTGTAAGCAGTGCATTGAATTTTTTCTAGATCTTTTGCAAATTTCCCTGGGAATGTCTATTGTGCATAATTGTGAGATGGTATTAATTTCGCCCTCGGGACTCTTTGGATAGCCGTTGTTGTAGGACTATGCATGGTGGCATATAGTTTACAGTGGGCATGCTTTTCCCTTTCATCTGCATTTTGTGGAGATGGACACCTGGGTGGCCTGTTTCGCTAAACCAAACCCCCAGGTAATTGTAATGATGTATGCATCCCAGGGTCAGCTGACCCAGCCTCCATTTTGACAATTTCCTTTTTGGGTAGTGCCCAAAAATCACTATTTTGGACTTTGTTGGGTTGGCAACCAGCTTGTTTTTAGCATTAAAGAGCCGTGAGTGCTTTTTGTAAGCCGATTTTGGTGTGGTCTAAGAGTACCAGGTCGTCGGCATATTGCAGCAGTTGAATCTTGGTACACCCAATCCCGGGTGTGGCTAGTGTAGCTCCGGTCAAGGCTTGGCCCATGTCTGCAGTGTATAAATAGAAGAGCATCCGGCCCAGGACACAGCCTTGCTTTAGCCTGCAGTCCGTGGCAATTTTCTCTGTGGCAAACTCACTCAAGAGTTTGATTCTTAGCCAAGTTTGCGAGTACAGCGATCTAATGGCTTGCAGTAAAGATGGGTTGATGTTCCAGCGTGCCAGCTTTTGCCAGAGAATAGTACGATCTACTCCGTTCGAAGGCTGCCGAGTAGTGAATGAAACAGGCAAAAATCGACACCCAAATGAGCCGCAGCTTGTTGGGCTAGATGTGACAGGGCGGTTATGTTCACTTCGAGGCCCCAGCTCTGAACCCAGTTTGATAGAAGGGCAGGAGGCCTTCAGTGCTGGCCCAGTCTGCTAGTTCCGCCAGGATGGTGCTTGCGTAAACCTTGCCCTCGATGTCCAACAGGGCAATCATAATGTAGTTTTTGGGGTAAGATTTTGACCCTTTCTTGTATATTGTATGCAGTAACGATCCTCTCCAGGAGTCCGGAACGTCCCCCATGAACCTGCATTCTGCATACAACTGGGTCAGGTTTTTGCGTCCAGAAGTCTGTGTCGTCCCTGAAAAGGGAACCAGGCAGGCCATTGGGACCCGGTGCCCCATTGTGTCGAATCTTTTTTTAAAGTGTACGGACGAAGTTTTCACCTCGAGGAACTGGGTCATCCGACATTTAGCGTGTCGCTGTAGTGCTATCTGTTCCATCCCTTGTACTTGAGGATTTATTTAGAGAAATTGTACTTTGATCATCCTTGTACAGCGTTTTCACGTTGGCTACCCAGGTACCTGTATCAAGTGAATTCTCTCTGTTAGTGGCCCCTTGGGTTTAATTATTTAAATATCGCCAGAACTCTTGGGATTTACATGGTCTCAGCAGCTCGAAGATCTTCTGCCATTTCGCCTCTACGAATTTGCGTTTTGCGTCCCAGACCTGCTTCGAGTGGCTTTTTGCGGCTTCTTTGAGATACTTTTTGGCAGATACTGATCCTGTTTTCCGATGAGCCCTGCGTTTGGCATTTAATTGTTTGGCACTTTCTTTGATTGCCGGAACAAGTCCTAGAATATATGATGAGTCTAAGGGGGTTCTACGACCCAGGGATCCAAGACAAGGCCCTCAATTGGATCTGCTCCTTCCTCTCCGTCTGAACGCAGCGGGTCAGACTCCCCCTCCCTCTTTCCTCTCCAACCCTACACTTACCACCTGCGGAGTCCCCCATGGGTCCTCCCTCAGCCCTACACTCTTCAAGGTCTACATGGCTCTGCTCGACCCCATAGTCAGAACCTACGGACTCAACATTGTGTCATACGCAGGCGACACCCAACTCATCCTCTCCCTATCCAACGAACCCAATTCCGCCAGACACAATTTTCGAGAAGGCATGGAAGCCGTCGCCAAATGGTTAAAAAACAGCGGCCTACAACTAAAAACCAACAAAACAGAAGTACTCATCATGGGCCCAAATCCCGACGCATGGAACAACACCTGGTGGCCCCTCGCCCTCGGAAGCCTGCCTACCTCCATAAACCACGCACGCAACTTGGGAATCATCCTGGACTCTGAGCTCAAAATGGACCACCAGATCAACTCCGTCTCGTCCTCTTGCTTCCACACCCTCAGCCTCCTACGTAAGACCTTCAAATGGATCCCCCACGAACACAGAAATAACGTCACTCACGCCCTTGTCACCATCAGACTCGACTATGGCAACACACTCTACGCTGGAATAAACAAAAACCCCACCTGCAAGCTACAGAACATCCAGAAAGCTGCCGCAAGACTGGTCCTCGACCGGCCAAGACACTGCCACATATCCCAGCACCTGCGCACACTCCACTGGCTCCCCAACAAAGCTAGAGTCACCTTCAAGATGCTCACCCATGCCCACAAGGCCCTCCACGACTCCGGACCAGCATACATGAACAGCCACCCAAATTCCACGCACCCTAGAGGACCCCACGATCTGCCTAGCTCTCTTACCCTGGGGTCTCCCGCACCAGAAAGACCAGATCGAGAGGCCGCTCCTTCTCCTTCCTTGCGGCCCGAGTCTGGAACGCTCTATCTCCACCTCAGACAGACAACATTGCTCCCCATCTTCGCAAGAAACCTCAAAACCTAGCTCTTCGACAGACCCACTCCTTGATGGACTGGAGCCTGCTAAACCCCCCCCCGCCATGCCCCACAAACGCCTTGAGACACTTACGGGTGAGTAGTTGCGCTTAACAAACGCCTGATTGATTGTTTACTTTGGAGTCTCATTAAAAGGGAAGCTTTAGCTGTGGTCTGGGCACTGAAGAAGTTGAGGCCATACCTATTTGGGACTCTCTTTCTGGTTCAGAAAGACCACAGTTCCCACAGATGGCTCATACAGATGAAGGATGAGAATCCCAAACTGTCGAGGTGGTCCATCTCCTTACAGGGAATGGACTTTACTCAGAACACCATCTGGGGTCAGACCAAGGCAATGTGGATGGACTTTTTGGGATTTTCGGCCTTAGTGAAGAGCACTCCTAAGGGGTTGGATAGCTTTCCCCACTTTCAGCTGAGGGGTACACATGTTCGACCTGACAGACTTAGGGTGGTTCCTCCCCCCCAACTTTTTGACTACCTTCTTCTGACCTCGTTTTTGATAGCTTTAGGATTCTGTGAACTTTGCCACTTCTAACCAGTGCTAAAGTGATAGTGTTATCTACTCTAAACATGGTAATATTGTCTCATCCTCAATTGGCATATTTAAGTTACTAATAAGTCCCTAGTAAAGTGCTCTACATGTGCCCAGGGCCTGTAAGTTAAACGCTACTAGTGGGCCTGAAGCACTCATTGTGCCACCCTCTTAAGTAGCCCTCTAACTATGGCTCAGGCCTGCCATTGCAGAGCCTGTATGTGCAGTGTACCCTGCCATTTCAACGTTGCAAGGTAAATCTCTTGCTAGGCCTAAACCTTCCCTTTTTATACATACAAGGCACCTCTAAGGTTGGCCCTTGGTAACCCAGAGAGTATTTAAAGGGCAGGACATGTACTTTAAAATTGTATTTGCCCTAGTAGCGAAAAACTCCCAAATTCCTTTTTTCACTACTGCAAGGCCTGTCTCTCCTGTAGGATAACATTTTAAGTGCAATTGCCAATTGTGAAGAGATAGACTTTTTAAGTTTTGTGTGTCTTGACTCACAATTTAAAATCACAACTTGCTGTGAAGTCAATTTTAAGTTGCAAGTCTGAAAATTACACTTTTAGAAAGTTGGCATTTTCTTACTTTAGCCTTTTTGTGCCTGCTGTCTATCTCTGAATATGGATCTGGGGTGGGTGACAGCTGGGCTTTGTGCATTCCCTTTTAGACAGCCATACACAATGGGTGCTTAGGTGTGACTTGATGGGAAATCCACATCTTGATGTGTCATCCTGGGCAGGAAGGGACGGAGGAGCTACACTTGAATAGGCTGCGTCCTGTCCTCACACAAAGGGCTGCATACCCCTGTAGTAAGCCTGGAGCCAGGACAGGAAGAGAGGACCTCTATGCTAGTGTGGATTCTTTTTGTGTTTTTTTCCCACTGTTTTACTGTTTGAAGTGGCACACACATTTTTTACACAGTGCCTCTAAATTAATCCTGACTTCTCTGTGCAGGCTACAAGAGGGCGGGCTAAGGTTAATTTATGGTGTGCCTTACACTTACCCTGACTTATGGATTATAGTTGTTTTCTGACTTGCGCTCATACCCTAGTCAGCCAACAACCCAAATTCTAAAAATATTCTCTCTGCTTGTCATTGTAAGTTATAAAAAATAAAGCAGACGATAGAAAAGCAAAGTTGTTTTAAACAACTGCTTCAGTTATTCTCACTTTCACCTTTGCTGCTGACTCTGGCAGCAGGCATTGTGATGTCAGAACTCGACTGCCATTACTTATTAGTCGAGTTCTGACGTATTTTCAGTGCGTCACAAGTTGCCGAATATAAAGAAATTAGACACTGGTGTTTATAAATGATTTTCAGAATCCCATGTGTTATATGATCTACTTTTCTTGAACCGAAGACTGTACAGCCTGCTCCTCCAATGGGTGGGTGCCCTGCTTGCATGCATGTACTGCTGCGTTACTATTAAATGCAGTCCTTTTGTGAAGACATGGTTGAACATGTGCACTCCAGTGAGACAAAGTGCATTTATTTGTGCGTATTCCACTGTTGTTTCCAATCTGATATGAACCTTCTTTAGTTTTTTATACTGTCAGTCGTCTTTTTCTAATGTATTGTGTTGTAGCAACAAACAGTGAACCAGTGAAAAAGGACTTTGCATATTACTGATCCATATACAGAATATTTCATATATCTGGAATCCTACTTCATGCATAAGCAAAATTTTGATCACAATAAGTCGAACATATCAAATATGTCTTAAAATGTCCATTAAAATGTGACCATAAAATATGTATTGAATCGTGTATACTCTTATGCAATAGGTCACGTGGGTCAGACTATTATGGACTCGGAGGCGAGGATTATGCCTTCTTTCTTCACTTTATTCCATAGCAGCTAAGTGTGTAAGAAGAGACTACAATTCCCATGAACATAAGGGAAAAGGTAGTCCAACAAAAAACACATGGTAATAATAAATCATCTCACAGGAGACCAATGTCCAGTCAGGGGCCCACCAGCCCAACATAGTCCCTCAACAGTGTCCTCTCACCTGACGCACGTAGGCAGCCTCCCTCAGCTCTTCAGGAATCTTGTTTGTGTGTATCCGAGCCTGAGGACAACAAGTACATGTTACTGGAGGAACCACTACAATAGTTCACTTAAGAGAAAACCATACATAGCAACAACTGAACTGACATTGTCATCTGAATGGTAAAACCATTACTTACTGTAGTACGGGGAGGGGTCTCCTCCAGGAGCTAAGGGCGGGATAATCCTCGCCTCCAAGTCCTTAATAGAATTGAAACTTTCTGTTATGTTAGCTAGGAAATGTTTCATTCTATGTCAGGATTGGAGGTGAGGATTATGTTTGTTTAAAGCTTGCCCACAACCAAATAAGCCATGTTCAGAATCGGTTTGAAGTAAAGCCGTTTAAAAGTGGAATCTGATGACCAATCCGCTGCGTTGAGTATATCCTCTAAACGCGCTACTAGGCTGAAAGCCTTCAAAGCCATCGCTCCCCTTGTGGAATGCGCTCCAAACTGACTAAGACTTATGCCCGCTGCCTGCATCACCCAGCGAACCCATCTGGCAATGATGGGTGAGAAACCCGCTTTAAAGGGTTTCAGAAAGCGAAATGAGGAGTTGCCTCTTTCCTGGAGGGCGACCCTCTTCTGTCATTTCTTTATATGCCTTAAGGCAGCGAACTACACAGAGCTTTGGGGAATCTGGAAACTGTGGATAGGTAATCAACCTGGAATGGCACTTAGTGCGTCTGGGTAACGTGAAAGTAACCACATCCGGGGTGAAACCCCTGCTGGAAATGTCCAAAGCCCGTACGTCAGACACTTGTCTGCAAGAAATCAGGCAAAGCAACATGGGTAATTTTGCTGACAGTTCTTTCCTGGCCAGGAACCTATGTGGTTGCCAAGATAAGAACAAGTTAATGACCTGATTAACATCCCAGAGAGCAGAAGATCGAGGCTCGGCGGAAGGGACAGGCGAATGCCCCGCAACAGCCGACAAAGCAAGGGGTGTTCACCCACCGGCGCTTCGTTCACCGGAACGTGGCCAGAAGAAACGGCTGATCTAAAGGTATTAATGGACCGATAGGCCGAACCCTCAGACGCTAATTGAGCCTAGAAATTGACTATTTGGACCACCTCTGCGACCAAGGGATCAAAACTCTTTCGCAGACACCAACAGGTCCATCTGCCCCACGCGGACCTGTACCTCTTGACAGTACTGTCCGCCCATGCTTTAGAGATAAACATCTCATGTTCTCGCGAAAGGCCCAGGGCTTCCCATCTACCTCGGAAATCCACCACGCCATGAGCCGCAATGAACTCGTGGACACTAGAGGATGAGGAGACCCATCCAGACTCATTAGGAGGGTCGGAAATTGGGGAGTAGGATTGGAAAATCCCAAGAAAGTTCCAGAAGAACTGGAAACCACACTTGAGACTTCCACAGCGGGGTGATCATGATCAGGTCCGTCTCTTGCCTACGAACTTGCACCGTTGCCCTCGTGATCATCTCAAACGGAAGGAACGCGTAACCCAGCTACCCACTCCAATTTTGCGGAAAAGCATCCTTGGCCACTGCCAGAGGATCCGGCTGCCAGCTGAAGAACCACGGAATCTGGTGGTCCAGCCTGGATGCAAAGAGGTCCACCGAGAAGGGGCCCCAAAGGCCGTTCAGCCTCTCGAACACTGACTGGTCCAGGTTTCCAAAGACTGGCATCCCAGAAGTGATGCAATTGGAAATTTGCTTCCAAATTGTCCCGGCCCGGGAGATACTTCTCTGTGACGGTGACCTGACTGTCGAGGCAGTACTGCCTAAAACTTTCCACCAGATCCGAGAGGACTTTCGATCTGGTGCTCCCCAGATGATTCACGTAAAGGACCGCCAAAACGTTGTCCATCTTCAGAAGCACAGAGTAGTGCACTGAATCCTTCGTCCAGCAACATACTGCAAAGGATCCCGTCAGAAGTTCTAAGCAATTTATGTGTAGCTTCTGTTCCTCGGGAGACCACAACCCTCCTGTAGAGAGTTCTCCGCACCTGGCCCCCCAATTAAGCCTGCTGGCTTCCGACTCTATAACCATGTCCGGAACTGAACCAAAAATCGCTCTTCCGTTCCATGCCCCCATGTGGTCCACCCACCATTGAATTTTGGATCTTGCCTCGGCAGATAGGGCGACTTTGTGAGAATAGGGATACCCTTTGCGTAAAAAGTAACCTTTGAGGCGTTGTAGAGCTCTGTAATGGAGGGGGGCTCGGGAAGATGGCTTGGATCAAGGCAGACCGGAGACCCACAACCCATGCTAACTGGCGGAGAGAAATCTGATGCTTGGTGAGAATGCTACGCAACTCGTGCCGTATCTTGGATACCTTCCTCCCCGCAAGGCTGAGAGTGGATGACGTGGAGTCTATGACGAACCCCAAGAATGTAATGTTCTGGGAAGGTTGCAAAAGAGATTTCTTCTAGTTTATGACAAAACCCAGGCTTTGAAGAAGGGACACCTCCATCTGAAGATGTTGCATCAGAAGACAGGGCAAGACGCCATCAAGAGTAGGTCGTACAGACACACAATCATTCTCCCCTGGACCTTAGGTACTCTACCACCGGTCTGAGAACCTTAGTAAAACACTAAGGAGCTGAAGAGAGACCGAAAGGGAGAGACTTGAACTCGTACGATATGGTGACCCCAGATGATTTGGAGAAACCAACGGTGTGGCGGGAAAATCTGAACCACCAGGTAGGCGTCCTTGAGGTCCAGACGGACCATCCATTCTAAAGGACGAAGAATGTCCCTGAGGCGATAGATTTCCTCCATCTTGAAGTGTCGGTAAAGTAACCACTGGTTGAACTCGCTCAAATTTCTCACAGGTCTCTTGCCGCCATCAATCTTGTCGACCAGGAAGATATTGCTTAAGAAGCCCCCGGGGTGTGGAGAAGTAAGAGTGATAGCGCCTTTCCTGAGGAGAGAAGACACCTCCTCATCTATCAGGAGGGCGTCTTGTGCTGAAAACTGAATCGGACGGGGAGGTGTTCTTTGTACCTGGTTGCCCAGGAACTCTATGTGGAAACCCCTCACCGTCTGCAGAACCCAGGCAACTTGAGTGAAGGTCAACCAAGTGTCGAAGCAACCCTTTAACCGCCCCCCCCCCCCCCCCTATGTCCTGTGGGGAAGAAGGGAGAAGTATCACCTGGACTAGAGGTTGTCGTTCCTCCTTGGAATCCTTTCCCTTTCCCCCTCCGTCCACAGATGGGATAAAAGTTGCCGAACCTGAACTGGTCCTGGTACTGTCTGGAGCCTCTTTGATTGGTCTGGCGCTGCTGTCGACCAGCCAAGCGGCCCCTGCCTCGGCCGGCACCGCGAAAAACACGTGGAAACACCTTTTTAATTGTAGACTCTGCTCGATCCAGCGACGTGAAGGTGTTAACAAACTTACCGAGCTCCTTCACAAAGGGCTAGCCAAACAGACCACCTTAGGCAATAGCGCCCGCCTCTGAATCCGCCAGGTCACCTAACTTCGGGTCAATTTGTTTTTTTCAGAACAAAATTTTATTTTGGTGTTGATAAATTGCATAACAAGCACAGCACCCCGGGAATCGGAGGAGTTGTGAGCATCAGAATAGTAATCACAGTAGAGCAATTCAACCAACATTTCAGGAGGAAAAGATGCAACCAAGGCCCCCCTCCCTCCACCCTCCCACTCCCCCAACCCAGACCCCCCCCCCCCCCTGTACAGCGTTGAAAACCTATTTCAAATACAGATACAGTAAGAAGCGTACAGTGTGTATGGCTCATGGCCCGGGCCCATCATCCAAGTGTCCCTCCACAGGCCGATCAGGCGGTGGTGGTTCCAGCCACAGTCCACGATAATTCGCCCATCGCTTCCAAATTTTATAATGTTTCCGGGGGCAGCCCCTGGCCATGAAAATCGGGCGTTCCAATCCCATGTAAAAGTCCAATCCCCTTTTCCACACTCCCACCAGAGGGGCTCTAGGGTCTTTCCAGGCCCGGGCAATGTCTCTCTTGGCCACAATTAGGCCCAACAAAAGCAAATGTCGTTTATAAATGTTCCCACCAACCTGTTCCATGACATGGAGGAGACCCAACTGTGGCGAGAACGGGAGCTCCCAGCCCAGCACCTCAGACAGGCAGTCCCACACTCCAGACCAGAACCTCTGCAGTGCAGCACACGACTACACAGTATGGAAAAAGGTGCCCACATCCCTGCTGCATCTCAAACAATCCGGGGACCCAATCAGGCCCGCTTTCCACAGTCGTTCCCTCGTGTAGTAGGCCCTGTGGAGGTACTTGAACTGAATGAATCGTAGACGTACCGCAATGGCAGCTCCTCTCGGGGCCTCAAGTGCTTCCCTCCAGTCCTCCTCCTCAAAGGGACCAACTTCTCCCTCCCATTTATTCCGTAGGTCATCTAGGGAAGTTGAGCAATGCGTCACTAGTGTTTGATAAATACTGGATATCTTTTTACTTTCTGAATCTCCCATGAATACTTTGGCCTCCAGTGGGCTGAATTCCGGTAGGGAGTCTAGGCCCCTAAGAGAGGGTGTAATGGCGTGTCTAAGCTGTAGGTATCTAAAAAACTGGGTCTGGGGCATATCCTATTCCTCACGAAGTTCCTGGAATGACTTGAGGGTCGTGCCCCTGACAATGTGCCCCAGGGCCGATATTCCAATTGCATCCCAGCCCTGAAACCCCGGCAGGGACGCCAATGATGGTAGTAGCCCATTTCGCCAGAGAGGAGTCTCCCTTGTAAGTTTGTTCCACCACCCCATGCGTCGGAGGGCAGCACGCCATATACGAAACACTGTTTGGGTGACCACTGGGAGGCCCCTTCTCCTAGGTGCAGAGTAGAGTATGGTGTGCAGCGTATCCGGGTCCATCAGGTACCTTTCCAGGGCATAGGCCGGGTCGCCCCGGTCTCCATACCACCACTCATTTAGGATCAGAAGATGGGAGGCCTGATAATAGGACAGGATATCCGACGTCGCCAGGCCGCCACAGTATGTGGAAAGGAAACACGTGCGTAGCGCTACTCTCGCCACCCCCCCGTACCAAAGAAACTGATTAAGTGCTGAATTGACCTGTCTGAACCATTGTGGTGAGATGGGATAAGGGTGGTTTTGTAACTGGTACAACAGGCGAGGGAGGGCCACCATCTTGAATATGGCCGAGCGGCCAGACACATTAAGAGTCATGCGGGACCAGGTGGCCATGTCCGAACGCACGCACTCCCACACTGGCACAACATTGCGCGACCAGGAGACACCACTCAAATCAGTCAAAAACACACCCAGGTATTGAAGGCCGCCCGTCGCTTCCTGTAGCGTCCCCGCCCAAGGCCCTAGGCCATTGCGCTCTCCCAGCACCCACAACACCGATTTACGTTGGTTCAGACGGAGGCCCGACACCTCACCAAATATCCGCATGATGTCTAGAACCCGCGGTCCCGATTTATTCAGGTCAGTAAGAAAGAATAGGACGTCGTCCGCATACAGTGCGATTCTATCGGAGGGGCCCGCCTGCCACTCGACACCCCACATCTGAGCATCTATTCTCACCCATGCTGCCAACGGCTCCATGGCCAGGGCAAATAAGTAGGGCGACAGAGGGCACCCTTGTCTGGTGCCTCGGCCTATAGGGAAGGGATCGGACACCGCGCCAGCCACTCTCACGGACGCAGTCAGGTCTGTATATAGGAGATGTAGGTACGATAGAAAGCGGGGCCCGAGGTTCAGGGAGGACAGAAGTGCGCGAAGTTAGACCCAGCTCACTGAATCAAAAGCCTTATCTATGTCGGCCAGTAAGAGCGCCGCAGGAATCCCCGCTGCCCGGGCCGCTTCCACCACCACCTGGGCGCGTCTGATATTATGCCGCGTCGCTCTATGGGGCATGAAGCCGGCCTGGTCGGGATGAACAAGGTCGGTGATGTATGGGAGAAGATGGTTGGCCAGCGCCTTCGCCAAGATTTTCGATTCTGTGTTCAATAGCGAAATCGGTCTGTAAGACTCTGGTAGGTCAGGGGGCAAAAAAACACTATCTTCGCATGTCGCCAGTCCCTCGGAAGCCGGCCACTCTCCCTGGCTGCCTCCAGAGCTCTACCGTAGTGTGTACCCAACTGGAGATGGAATTCTTTGAAGAATTCACAGGGGAACCCATTGGGTCCAGGGGCCTTGCCCGCGTTTAATTCACCGAGGGCTGTTCCCAACTCCTCTGCCGACAACGGGAGGTCTAGGCGAGCGCGCCCCTCGTCAGAGATTGCTCGCGGCAGGAGGTCAGCGAGAAATTTGTCCACTTCCTCCGCCTGGAGGAGTTCCCGGGGGGCGTATTGGGCCGCGTAATACCGTGCAAAACTGTCCACCAGGGCCACCGGGGCAGTCATGGGCGTACCCTCTTCATCTCGAAGGCACGGCAGGGACTGGGGATGGAAGGTGCTCTGGCAAAGACTGTATAGCATCGAGCCGGATTTATCGCCCCACTGGTAAATTCTACTTTGGGTCGCCAGCCACAACTGCTTGGCCTCATCCAACTGCAGGGAGGCGTACGCCTGATGTAACAGCAGCAGTTGACCCACGTCCTCCTCACTCATACGGCAACGTTCCTCCTGGGCCCGAACACGGTCAGCGGATGTCACAATATCTGTTGCGCGCGCCCTACGGGCAGCCCCACACCAAGCAATGTCTACCCCTCGAAGTGTAGGCTTCAGGGCCTCCCAGAGTGTCCCGGCGTCTATGTCAGGGTTATCGTTCTCATTCCAGTAGTGTGCAATAGCCTCCCTCATGTGTGTTTGGTAAGGTTCCTGCTGCAAATGCCATGTGGAGAGGCGCCATCGAAACGGCTGCCGTCGTTTGTCTAAGAGTAGGTCCATCACTACCGGGGAGTTGTCCGACAGACCGTGGGGCAATATAGATGTGGTACCTACCCTCCCGACCCAAGCATGGGGGACAAATAGGTAGTCGATCCTAGAGAAGGACTTATGTACCGCTGAAACATAGGTGTACTCGCGACATTGGGCGTGTTGGTGGCGCCACACGTCTACCCACCCCATTCCTCTCACCATGCCGTTTAGTTTAGTGGGTGTGTCCGGGGGCAACTCGCCTCCTAGCCTGCATCTATCCATCCGCGCATTCATCACGTTGTTCCAGTCACCACCAACTACTGCCATAACATCCGGCATCCCGGCCCACACACCAAACAATTTTTCAATAAGGGCTCCCTGCAGAGGGGGCGGGGCATACACACTCCCAAAAATCACTGATTCAGTGCCTATCTTACCCTGGATGAACACATATCTACCTTGAGTGTCAAGCCATTGAGTTTCATGAACGTAGGACAGCCTACGGTGCACCAAGACGGCCACTCCTCGAGATCCCCTCGCAAAACTGGCATGGTACACTTGCTGAAAGCCATACCGCTGCAGGCTAAGGGTCTTAGTACCCATAAGGTGAGTCTCCTGCAGCAATAATACGTCTGCCCCGTCCTTCTTCCCCTGTCGGAGGACCGCCCCCCTCTTAATCCTGTCCAACATCCCCCTCACATTCCAGCTCACAACATGCAGCAAAGCCCTCTGCAGGCCTGATTCAGGGGTATTAACCGCCATCTATGGGCAGAAAAATGAACATTCCGAGCATATGAGACCACACACACACACACACACACACCTCGCCTCAATAGTACATGAAAGAACACTGTGCAATTCAATGCCTCCCGCCTACCCGTGCCCCTCCTCCACAACCCCTCAACAAGCCCCCCAACCTCCCCCCCCTCCCAGGTCCCACCAACAACAGCCCCACTCCCCCCCACCCCATACCTCAAAAACGCTGAAGTATCTGTCGCGGTATAGGCCAACTCCGGCCCCCAACGGGAGGCCAGAGATCCGCTATGCCAATGGATCCCCATGAACTACCAACTTCGCCCCCTCTCAACCCTCCCCAACAAAACTCCTCTAAAATGAGGGGTTACCGCCTTACAGTCCACCCCCCCCAACCCGCACCCCGCGACTGTAAATCCACGAGTAGTCGCCAGTGTTAATGTTACCATTAGTGTAGACCACCTCCATGCAGGCCGGCAATTGCCACTACGGGGCCTGTACCACAATCGGCAAGTCAAAGAGTCACCCCTCACCACTTCACTCCTCACGGATCCACCATCGAAGAGTCTGGGGCTTAGTCTCTTCTGCAGTCCCCTTCTTAGCCGGGGAGCGTTTCTTGGAGTGTGATCTCCAGTTGCTTCTGCTGCGCGAGCGCCGGGGCGTCCGCGGCGCCGCCGAAGAGGATGAGTCTGAGTCTATAGCTGGCGGCGTGTGATGCTGAATACGTACAGTTTCATCTGTCCAAGTAAAGACTTCTTCAGGAAAATTAAAGAAGAGAGTGCGAGATTGAAAGATTACTCGCAGCCGAGCTGGGTAAAGCAGAGCGTATTGGATCCTAAGGCCCCGCAGGCGGGCTTTTGCGGCCGCGAAGGACTGCCGCTGCTGTTGCACCAACCGTGTGTAGTCTGTGAAGATCATGATCCGTTGATTATTCCACATGAGGCGTTCTTTTAGATGGGCCTGTTTCAGGATCGTGTCCCGATCGTGGTAGTTGAGCAGTTTAGCTATCACCGGCCGCGGTCGTTCACCCACTGGTGGCTTCTGAGCGAGTGCCCTATGAGCCCGCTCGATGATGAAGCAGCGGGAGAGGGGCTCCGCCGGGATCCAGCCCTCCATCCACTCAGTAAGAAAGGCTTCCATGTTTCCCTTCTCACAGTCCTCCGGAAAGCCGACAAAGCGCAGGTTGTTGCGTCGAGCTCACCCTTCGGCATCCTCAGCTCGGAGAGCTAGGCCCTTTTGTATGCCCTCCATATTGGCCACTCGTTTCTTCAAGGCCGCCATTTCGCCCTCCACTCCTGTGATCCCGGTTTCGGCTTCCGTGATACGGGCCACTGCGTTGCGCAGATCTTGTCGCAGCAGGGTCACATCGGCCCCAACGGCCCCAATTTTAGCGTCCAATGTATCGCGCGACTGGGTGATCGCCGCCAGGAGGGCGGCATTGTCCGGCCCAGCGGTCTGTTGGCCTCCCGAAGCCCTGGAGTTACCACTCGTGCCCGTGAATTTGTCGAGTGTTCCTTGTTTCGAGGTCCTGCTGGCGTTCCCGCCTCTGGTCATGGTGGGCGGTAGGGAGGGTAGTCGTCAGGTCACCACCCCAGGTCACTACAATAGGCAGCAGTGGGTCGTGAGGCCTATGCGTGGATCCGCCGCCCACCGCCTGTTCCGGCCGCTAGTGTGTCGGGCCTCACAGAAAGGGCGCCAGGGGAACTCCACCGGCCTCGAACGCGGCGCACTCACTCGTAGATATCAGGCGGCCGTCGCGGTCCGATCCGACCGCCGGATCTCCACAGGTCGTTCCTCACTCTGCAGCTCCTCGCATCCCCACCACAGAGGACACTCCGCCGGGAGTCCGGCCCGCTTCAAGGCCCTCGCCCAAACCTTCGGGCAGTCGGTCGATGTCGTGCTAGCAGCAGGCGGGCCTTCCCGGCATAGCTCGCCCTCCGGCACAGGGTATCTTCAGCAGGCAGGCACCCTCCAGCAGCCGCACCTCGGGAGGGGTCAGGCCACCATGCAGCCCCGCTCCGCTGTCTGTCGTCCGCGGTCCGGTGGCGCCCACCTCGGACGCTCTCAAAATCAAGGTCCCGGCTTCACCTCGCGGCACAGCCCGCTCCGCCTCCGGGGCCGATTGCACCCGCGCCTAGTCCTCGGCGCGGCCGAAAATCTCGCTACACCCGCTGGACACCTTCCGCCACTCTTCCTCGTCACGGGATGGGCACTGGCGAGGGGGGAAGGCAGGATAAATGGTCAGTTGAAGGAACGGCGGGACGGAGCTACACTAGGCTACGTCCGCCATGTTCGCCGTCTTGGCCACACCCCCACTTCGGGTCACTTTTAATCAGAAGGGACTGGCACCGCTCGGTGGAAAGGGCACAATTAGCATTGCCCATGAAAATAATATCTTGTTGTGCCCATCCAGACAAGGTTTCAGGAGAAATAATGGAACCAGATTCCTTCGCCTCCTCTGCCATATCTAATATCTGTGTAATGGGGCCGAGGGCGTCCATGAGTTTATCCTGGCACGCCCTCCAGGACCTACCTACCCCCTTCTTGGGGTCTCTGATAGATCCCTGAATGGGCACCTTCCTCCAGAATTTTATCTGAGGTGTAAGGGAGACCTTACCCTCCAAGGTGGGACGGGGGCACTCTGCCCAGAGACAGTTTCTAGGGGGCGTCTGATATGGGCGGCTACATAAGAAGCCACTTTCTTCGCTGGTGTCCACTCTGAGGATCTTGGATGGATGATATCATTCAGATCCAGCATGTCTGAGGTGCTCGGAGTAGACTGGGAAGTACTGGGGAGAGATTGAGAGGATGCATCAGCAAAAGGGGGAACCTTGTCCCCTAGGGAAAGCACTGGCACCTTGGCGGGGGCACTCCAGCTGGAACTGCTGGGCGACTAGCCAGGAAGGCCTGTCTAAGGCGATCGAATGTGTCCTTATTCACACCAGCTTCGCAGGGGCGTTTAGGCGGCGGAGGACCCAGAGGGTCAGGAGGCGCAGCAGCTGGGGCATGGGGGGGTGGAACGAAGTTGCTGAGTGAGTTGGACAAATGCCTGCTGAATCTGGTTGGAGAGCCTATCTTCTAATGGAGATATGGCTTGATCAACCGCCCTGTAGATTGAGGTATCCATAGCCTCATTAAAGGAGTCCCCCCAGGGCATGTCAGCGAGGGGGTCTCCCTCCTCCTGGTAATCCTTGTAATATTACATGAGGAAAAGTGCATGAGTAGTGCAACAGTAAAGGTTTCCCTACTCAGTTCACCCGGGAAAAAAATCCTAATTATGGCTGGGTGTCAGCCTGTAGTTCTTTTCTGCGTGTTAGCAACCGCAGTAGACCGGGTTTAAGCCTGAGGGACTAAGGATGGTCAATGTATTAAGAAAAAACACACCCTTAACACAGGGAAAACTGGTCTGGGAAAGTCCCTTGCATGGAGTGCCAACCTCTATACCAGACCTCTGAGACGTTCCAATAGAAGTACAAACTCTGCCCCCTTTTATTGCTGGACTTGGGGGCTGAGCTTGAAGCAAATAATCAACAGCGCGACTTTTATAAAGCCCCCGCTGCTTACAACCGTTGGCGGCGTTCGCCCTAGACCAGCGGCTCCCGTACAGTGCGCGTGCAACGTTTGAAACTCTCTGAAAAGAGATCAAACGTTGCGGCGCATCTAATGCGCCCTCTGACGGCTGGAGGACTCGGGAGCAAGACCAGCACCTAGCCGCGTAGGGACGGAAACCCTTACCCGTGGCTCTGTCCCCGCTGTGTAGCCCACATGCAGGGAGACGTTCAGGAGCAAACGCGGTGGACCGCTTGACAGAAAAGCCAAAGTAAACAGAAATACGCTTCTGAAATAGATGCGATGAACCGTGTGAAGCAAAAAACGAGGGAAATTTAAGCTGTAGCGCCGCGCAACATTATAAAGCAAATCGCTATGTTTACCACATGCAACAGCCTGAAAACAGTGCTAACGACTACATATCAATTAACCAACTAATCGCACAAGCAGTGCGCTCGCCACAGAAACCATCAGAAAATTACTGACACTCTCCAACAATGAATACAAGTACTAGACAGAATCAGAAGAACTGAAGAGTACTTATCTTGCTGCGTAGCAGCGAAGAAAGAGGAAGAGAGGACACTGTTGAGGGACTATGTTGGGCTGGCTGGCCCCTGATTGGACATTGGTCTCCTGTGACATGATTGGTTGTTACCATGTGTCTTTTGTTGGACTACCCTTTCTCTTATGTTCATGGGAAATGTAGTCTCTTGTTGTACACTTTGCTGCTATGGAATAAAGTGAAGAAAGAAGGCGTAATCTTCGCCTCCAGTCCTGACATAAAATTAATGCATTAGTTATTTGTAAAGCTCTGAAGCGTCTTCACTGAAATTCCGGTAGTCTCGAAATTAGGCCCTAGTGTGCATCAATTCTTTCAAGTTCCTGTTCAGTGTAGTCCATGGAGATCTGCGACAAACGGAGAAAGCGATGGTTGGCGGAAGAAAATCACCCCTCATGTTCTTCCACCTATCTCAGGTCTGAGCAAAGCCGGGAGAAGCAGAAGAAGGCAGCTTAGACTGTCCACCATTGCGCCTTCTGCTCTGGTCTTTGGAGATCCTGCCAGGCAGAGGAAGCAGATTTACCCATATAATGTAGCAGCCTTTCAAAACAACTGTTGGTGCCCAGTATTGCTACATCGCAGCACTGAATCATCGACTATAGAATCTGTAATTGACACACACTAATGTCTCCCTATGAGAGACATACATAACGACTTGTGCTTTTTGCATGTACTTTAACTGATTTGATGTATGTTGGTAATATCTACGGACCAGACTCGAGAGTAATATATTTACTTTGAAGTACTGTGGATGCTTTGGTTTCATAGGCTTTTCCGTATTACCAATGCCCTTCCATCATCCTCACATAAGCTTAAGCCCTATTTTTCTCAACCTGTTGTAGTTGATAAGAAATGATGCGGAAGCTGAATATACATGGGCAGTGTAGGACATGGGCCGGGCCCAAAATTTGAAAGCCATGTTTATCACGTTTTGTGTGTATTTGTTATTAGCCTTCTTGCACATTCTAGTTGTTTACCTGAGATTATTATGAAAGAGCCGAGGAATCAAGGTTACCTTTTTTAATACAGTTGGCAGCTTTTCCTTCGTAACTTTTTCTTCGTCCCTGTGGTGAGTCTTCTCCTCATGTGACATTTGGTCGGTGGCATGCATCCAAGTGAATGAGAGGGTCTCTTCTAGAACGCATTTCACCACATCAAATCCAATGTACTATCGTTTTCTTTCCACACCCATGTTGCTTGCTGTCAGATAAATGTAGCGTGATAGACGTGGCTGTTAACCATGCCTTCTCTTAGCCTCTCCACCTCAAGCAGCGCTCCTCATGGTCCATCTAAATGTACTACTTTGGATTACTTTTTGGAGGCTAGTTCGTAACAGGTTGAGAACTGGAAGCTAGCCAGATAACAGACCTTACGGGTTACCTAATAGTTCCCTTGATGTGATCTGGGTTACAGCTCCCTGACATTCTCACATAGTTTATTTTACTCTCAGTTCACCCAGTTGCTTAGGACATGTAGGCGCTGAAGTTGAGAAGTGCTATGCTTACAGGATGGGGACCCCAGAAAGCGCATGCTGGTTGTCTCCTTTACCATCAAAATCGGATCATTCTTGAGCTGAAAAATATTTTCCTGTGATGGCTAGATAATTCTGAATTAATACTAATTGTACTGATTACAAGGACCCTCGTCGATTTAACTGTCCTTGTCTTACAATTCGATATTGCTCTTTTCTATCAAGTCATATATTATGCAAGTTGTTTCTGACCTGGCGCTTTTTATTTTCAGGAGTTTGGGTACGTTCATTAAGTGTAACTACTTTCTTTGAAGATTAAACATTATTAAATTTGTTTATATTTTGGGAGTGACTGAATGACCTACAAATGTCAAATTTTCATCTGATACAAATGAATGTATTTGGTAGTTTGCAGCAGGTAGTGTGAGAAAGCTTTCACTTGTACAAAGGCTATACTCGTCTCTTGGTGATTGTAGACACTCATTTGGCAGTGCTGTTTCTGCATTCTATTTGTGCACCAAACTCATCCGCGCTTGTCTACTGAAAAAATGTTTGCAATTTCACTTAGTTCATTTAGAGTGCATCATACATGGAGTACATATTTTAGTTTTAGAAAAATGCTTGCGAATCAGAGGTTGTATACCACTTTTAAACTGTACTGTCAAATGTGTAATGTATCACATAAACCTAAGAGGTTTATTTTATGCAGGAGTTGCATGTTGGTAATAACCGGATCCAGATGTTGAGTTCAGATCATCTGAAACATCTAAGTTCTATCATCACATTAGAACTTCGCGATAACAAGATCAAATCTCTGCCTGAAGAAATTGGCCTTCTGCAAGGGTTGGAACGCCTGGATTTGACAAACAATGATCTCAGTAGGTAAGAACCCAAATGTCAGAAGTATACGTTTTTAGCCATTTTTTATTTTCCTAAAATGTGTGCTAATATTAGAATACTGCTTCAGAGGTGGTGAGATTGACATGAAATAGAAAACATTAACAGGTTTTTGAAGTAATGTGTGCAAGCAAGTTCATAATGAATAGTCAAAACGTAGACCCAGATGGTTTAGTGTGAGTGATGGGCCTAATGGGCGGACATCCAAACATGAAAGATAGAAAAGCTAGGACTGAACTTCAGCTCCTAAAGCTGCATGACGTTTGGGGGGATCTTGTGCACCCTTATTTACATAGCTACCAGTTAACAGCCCAAATTGTTTCCCATGAGTCAAGGTCCCAATGGGATGAATCCCCAGCATGGTAACAAATTAAAGCTCATGTTATTGCTCCTTTTGTCTTGGAAGCAATTTGTTTTGTGCCACAGCCGGACATACTGCTTCATATGCAGGAGCAGTACAATATAAAGTGGTCACAGTGGAAACCAACTTAACAAAGTACAAACTTAGATTACTCAAACATCAAATGTTCTCATCTTAAGATCAACTAAGTAGTTTATTTTCCTCATTATCATATGATAATCAAGGACAAGATTGTCAGTACATTTAATTAAAAATGGTGCTCGCAGAGGAGGACAGAGTGCTCGGGAAAGAGTGTGTGCTAGTGAGGGTAATAGGAAAGGAGAGGCAATGTGCAATGTATACATCAGACACAGCTGACACCTATCCAGCCTAATGATGGCAAATTCATCCAACACACATAACAAATTCTAGACTCAGTTGATTAATCTCTGTCGTCAAAGCTTGGGGTCTTCATCAAGACCAAAGATAATGAAGGGGTGGGGGGAGCACCTATAATGGCAGCATGAATAATCATGGCGCAGTCTGAGAAGTGGCGGGCCCTAAAGCTCTTCAAAATGTAAACTTGAATCGAAAACTATTTCAGGACAAAGATGGGCTCTGTGGCCTCATCCTGCAGCGATACGTGGGTTTCAACTCCACATCCGATAATGGTTGATCAGTAACCTCCTAGTTGAATGTCCAGCATACTTGAAAATATTTAGGCCAATGAACGATTGAATCTGTTCAAGCTGTCCGTCTAGTGAAGAATGACATAGACAGACGGCTTGAACAGATTCAATAGTTCATTGACCTAAATATTTTCAAGCACACCTTCGCTCCCCCCACCCCTCTGTAATCTTTGGTCCTGATGAAGACCCTAGGATAAGGATCCAATTACCTTTCCTGCATTTAGGGGTCGAAATGTCAACAGCTTTTCAGTATTTCTCAAGCTTGGACGACAGAGATTAATCATCTGAGTCTAGATTTGCACTTAGTTTCCTCTGCTGTGACTTTAAAACTCAAGCTCTTGCATAGTAGGAGGAAAGCTTGAAACCAGAAGTAATCCCTTTCCTAAAATCAAACCTTTTATTAGAAAATGTGAGATGCCAATCTACTTTTACAGTGGCCAGGGCGAAAGACCTCAAGATTTATCTAGAGCCCTTGAGTATGCTTTCTTTTCATGATCTCGCTCGAAGATTTCATTTAATGCATGTAACACATAATTTCAGTTTTACGTTTTGAAGAAGGTACATGTAACACTGGCCCACAACTTTAGAATAATCTCTCTCGGTACCCCAAAACATTTCTGACTGTCTACAGTTCCTCAAGGCGTTGAAGATATGGGTCTTCTTAACTGTTGGTCATGACCATAGGTTTACCTGATAGCTCCCTTTTGTTTAAGAGCATCAACTGGGTGAACTTGTGCTCAAGAAACAAACAATGAAATTATTCCAGGTAGGCCAGGTTGATTGCTTTAAGTGCTAAGCAGGGTGCCAGTAATGTGATCTAATGTCATTACCCTGTCCTGTTGTTCAGATATTTTGGGAAACAATTAGAACAAGCATTTGCAATGCAATAGGTCTCGCATTAGGAAAGTGTGAGCTAGTGGTATTGTAAATGACAATTTTTTAAAATATTTGTTGTCTTTGAAAATAAATGAATTAATAGCATTGTTATTCACAAAGCCAATAGCTTACACTTTCCTAATGCGAGTCCTATTGGCTATGGCAATGCTTGTTGGTAGCAAGCAAGGACAGTGCTGTTGTGGTGCTGAGTGATGATGTGGTTGGGCTGAGTGATGAGGTGGTGTCCCTGAGTGATGTGGTGGTGTCCCTGAGTGATGTGGTGGTGTCCCTGAGTGATGTGGTGGTGTCCCCGAGTGATGTGGTGGTGTCCCCGAGTGATGTGGTGGTGTCCAAGTGATGTGATGGTGTCCAAGTGATGTGGTGGTGTCCTCAAGTGATGTGGTGGTGCCCCTGAGGGATGTGGTGGTGCCTGTGAGTGATGTGGTGGTGCCCCTGATGGTGATGTGGTGGTGTCCCTGAGTGATGTGGATGTGATGTGGTCCCTGAGTGATGTGGTGGTGTCCCTGAGTGATGTGGTGGTGTCCCTGAGTGATGTGGTGGTGATCCTGAGTGATGTGGCGGTGTTCCTGAGTGATGTGGTGGTGTTCCTGAGTGATGTGGTGGTGTCCCTGAGTGATGTGGTGGTGTCCCTGAGTGATGTGGTGGTGTCCCTGAGTGATGTAGTGGTGTTCCTGAGTGATGTGGTGGTGTCCCTGAGTGATGTGGTGGTGTCCCTGAGTGATGTGGTAGTGCCCCTGAGTGATGTGGTGGTGTCCCTGAGTGATGTGGTGGTGTCCCTGAGTGATGTGGTGGTGTCCCTGAGTGATGTGGTGGTGTCCCTGAGTGATGTGGTGGTGTCCCTGAGTGATGTGGTGGTGTCCCTGAGTGATGTGGTGGTGTCCCTGAGTGATGTGGTGGTGTCCCTGAGTGATGTGGTGGTGTCCCTGAGTGATGTGGTGGTGTCCCTGAGTGATGTAGTGGTGTTCCTGAGTGATGTAGTGGTGTTCCTGAGTGATGTGGTGGTGGTTTCTGAGTGATGTGGTGGTTTCTGAGTGATGTGGTGGTGTCCCTGAGTGATGTGGTGGTGTCCCTGAGTGATGTGGTGGTGTCCCTGAGTGATGTGGTGGTGTCCCTGAGTGATGTGGTGGTGTCCCTGAGTGATGTGGTGGTGTCCCTGAGTGATGTGGTGGTGTCCCTGAGTGATGTGGTGGTGTCCCTGAGTGATGTGGTGGTGTCCCTGAGTGATGTGGTGGTGTTCCTGAGTGATGTGGTGGTGGTTTCTGAGTGATGTGGTGGTGGTTTCTGAGTGATGTGGTGGTGGTTTCTGAGTGATGTGGTGGTGGTTTCTGAGTGATGTGGTGGTGTCCCTGAGTGATGAGGTGGTGTCCCCGAGTGATGTGATGGTGTCCCCGAGTGATGTGGTGGTGTCCCCGCTAATATGAAAGGCTTATCTTCGATGCTGTCATTTTTTCATGTTGTAGGGGTCACGGTGGTTGGAGCAAGGATGCCTCTTCTCCTTGCAAAGTATCTTTGCTGCCAGTGTATTTCTGCTATAGGTTTGGAGACGAGACCATCTCCGAGATCACTGTGCGAACTTGCTACTCCAAGAAGTTTTGTTTTTGTTGATGGTGTGTGTCTGCTTGTTTATTTTGTGTCGGAGTATGATTTTGGGTTCGTGTTTTTGACAGTTACGAGTGTTTGATATCTGTATGTTTGTGTGTGTGTGTGCTTTTAATGAGGGGGTGTTGGTGCTTGTGTGAAAGTGCCAGTGTTCGGCCTGGCTGCTCTTTTGCTGGGGCATTACAGGGGCAGAGTCTGGTCAGGAAGGCAGAAGACACTTTAGGCTTGACTGTCCTTCAGAGAATGGCGTTAAGCAAGGAACGCCAGGCTCGAGGAGTTGGTTTTACCAAAGTTTATTTATGTAATCATGAGGAGTCAACAAACGGTCTGGAGAAGAGCGCGCAGCTTAAACAAAGCGCAAACTGCCGGAAGGTTCAACAAGACAGACAAGCATCTGTAACACACATTCAAAGGAGGAGTCGTGTTTTCCAGGCACCCAATGAAACCGTACGTAAAGCAGAAGCACTTAAGAGACAGTTTATACCCCATAAAGTGGGAGAGATTGAAGAGCATTATGGCAAATGCCTTTCACAGATGCAATCGCCATGATTCAGGCAGATATACACACATGCAGACATTCAAACATTTGCAGTGAAGGGAGCCATGCATATCAAGTAAGTGGAAAGAGCACGTACTTTGGAACAGTGGCATCGACCCCTTGCCTAATAAAGCACAAGCCTGGGCTCTCTGAATGCAAAAGAGGGAGGGGTCACATTTGGATTTGCTGAGACCGACAGGATATCACACATGATGGGTACACTGAGGCGAGACATTTGTCTGGAAAATCGGGCTCATCTGCCTTGTAGTCTGTGAGGCCCTATGTTTGACCACGGATCGATTCACATTAACTACTGATGGAAGCCACATGGGACCAGGTACTTGCACTGCCGCGCACGCGCTGCTGCTAGCGCTTGGAGTTTTTAACTTCCCTGGTTGCTATTTACGTTATTTATAATTTACTTTTTCCCCTGCTTTTAGTGGGACTAGGCTGGGTATTTTCCCCTCCCTCTCACTGCATATAATTGATTCAAAAGCACCGCCGCTTTGGTGGGTCCGGGTCCCGGGGGTGGTTGTGTGTGGGCGCCATCTTGCTTTGGGCTCTGCTCTTCCCGGCGGGCGCCATCTTTGAGCGTCCTTGCGCTCGCACTGGTCATCGGAGCGCCTATTTAAGGCAGACTCGCTTTTCCTTCAGCCTGGACAAGGTACTTGTACTGCCGCGCGCGCGCTGCTGCTAGCGCTTGGAGTTTTTAACTTCCCTGGTTTCTATTTACGTTATTTATAATTTACTTTTTCCCCTGCTTTTAGCGGGACTAGGCTGGGTATTTTCCCCTCCCTCTCACCGCATATAATTGATTCAAAAGCACCGCCGCTTTGGTGGGCCCGGGTCCCGGGGGTGGTCCTGTTTGGGCGCCATCTTGCTTTGGGCTCTGCTCTTCCCGGCGGGCGCAATCTTTGAGCGTCCTTGCGCTCGCACTGGTCATCGGAGCGCCTATTTAAGGCGGACTCGCTTTTCCTTCAGCCTGAACAAGGTACTTGCACTGCCGCGCACGCGCTGCTGCTGGCGCTTGGAGTTTTTAACTTCCCTGGTTGCTATTTACGTTATTTATAATTTACTTTTCCCCCTGCTTTTAGCGGGACTAGGCTGGGTATTTTCCCCTCCCTCTCACCGCATATAATTGATTCAAAAGCACCGCCGCTTTGGTGGGTCCGGGTCCCGGGGGTGGTCCTGTTTGGGCGCCATCTTGCTTTGGGCTCTGCTCTTCCCGGCGGGCGCCATCATTGAGCATCCTTGCGCTCGCACTGGTCATCGGAGCGCCTATTTAAAGTCGTCCTCTCCCGCGCAGCGGGGACGCGCAGTCTGGGCGCCCTCGCGTAGCCTGAGTCGTGCCAGAGTCCTGCCCGTCTGCGCCCGTCAGCGACGAGGAAACGCGAGTCGCGGCAGGGCTCTGGTCACTAGTCTAGATTACCATCATGCACGCTCTACCAGCATTTAGCTATACTCGGGCTGAACTGCTATCCATTGGGAACAGGGTCGATGTTTGTCCTTGTGATCCTGTGGACCCCTTATCTGGCCCATTTGTTTGCGCCTGTAAGGGTTGGTCCCTAGACAGGCCGGTTAGGATTCGATCTTTGGAAGGGAGCGCTCCGACCAAGTGCAATAACACCACGGGCCACGTGCTTCGGATCTGGAACCTGAACATGAGGTCATTGGTCAAACATCACCAGTTTATACATGACCTCATTGAAAAGGACTCCCCCGATCTTTTTTTCCTTACCGAAACCTGGCTCCAGGACTCGGATGCCGCTATTCTTAATCTTACCTTTCCATCGGAATATACGGTCTTTACATTGAATCGCACCACGAGAGGAGGTGGCATCGCCATGGCAGTAAAATCGTGCTTCCCCGCGGAATGGAAAGCCCTTGGGTTGCCAGCCTGTGAGAGTGCCCTTTTTAAGTGGCTTTTAATCATCATTTCACGCTTAGCGGTATCCTTATTTACAGCCCTCCTGGCAACGACACAGTCTTCAAGACCGCCCTTGCCGATATGGTAAGTTCTCTAGCGCCCAGCTGTGCGAATTTTAACATCACTGGCGACCTCAACATTCATTTTGACTGCATGTCGTCCACAGCCATAGACACCTTGCTTGCGGATCTTGAAGCACTGCAACTTGTCCAACTTGTAACACTTCCCACTCATACTGGGGGACACATCCTTGATCCCTTTTTTACCACTCTTGAGAGGTCGAAGGTGTCCAACCCGATCTCGGTTGGCTGGACCGACCATCTGCTGGTGGAAGTCTTTTGTCCCATTGATGATAAGCCATTCAAATCTGTGGATAGGCTGATTCGTAAAAGACATTGGCACAAGCTCGAACTTGAGGAGTTTTACAGGTTACTGGAGCAAAAACCCCTGAGCCCCTTTCTGAATGTGGATCGAGGTTACGAACTGTTTTGCAAATGGATTTCGGATGCCCTTGACTCCCTTATACCTATGTGCTGGTCGAAATGTCATTCCAAGGTACCTAGCCCGTGGTATAACGATTCCCTTGCCGAGCTTAAAAAAATCTGCAGGAAAGCTGAGAGGGAATGGAGGAAGTCTTACGATCTTAGCCTGAAATCCTCTTATTTTGCCAAACTTAAGATCTATCATAGGGCAATTTGCAGAACTCGTGCCGCATTCTATGCCCAGGAATTCCAAACCAGTACCAACCCCTCAAAATTAATTTTCAAGGTCCCGAAAGACCTTATGAATAAAAGAGCCACTTCGGCTGAAATCTGCACCGACTCTCACTGCGAGAGTCTGGCATCCTTCTTTTTGGAGAAAGTGCAGGCTATCTACCGAGGATTTGACCTGTCTCTGCCTGATCCAGAGCAAGCTGGCCCTAACCTCTTGGGCTATGAGACTCTGACCTCCTTGCCTTATCTGTCTTTGGAGGCTTTTGACAAGCTGAGCCTCAGGATTAAATCAGGCTCCCCTCTGGATCCGCTGAAGCCAGCTCAAATTAGGACGCTTTCCCCCCTGTGTCGGATCCCGATACTTACCTTGATCAACCTGTCGTTGTCAACTGGAATGGTCCCCTCCTCGTGGAAGCAGGCGGTAGTCACCCCAGTTCTGAAGAAGGCAAATGCAGACCCGCTCTTGCCTGAGAACTACCGCCCCATATCTCTTCTTCCTTGGACTGCTAAAGTCACCGAAGCTCATGTAAATTCCATCCTGTCTGATCACCTTGCTCGTAACCAGATACTAGACCCTAGTCAGAATGGCTTCCGGCCGGGACACAGCACCGAGACCGCTCTGCTCTATATGATCGAGCATCTGCGTTTGGTGCTCGACTCCGGGCGAACGGCGGCGCTCCTCTTAATAGATCTGAGCGCTGCATTCGATACTGTGTCCCACCGTGTTTTGATTCAGCGCCTGGAGGCAGCTGGAGTAGCAGGGACCGCCCTACAGTGGTTCCGCTCTTTCCTCTCTGATCGATCCTTTAAGGTGGCTATACCACCCTGCCAGTCCACCTTTCATCTTTTGGATCTGGGGGTCCCACAGGGCTCCTCGTTGAGCCCTACCTCGTTCAACCTCTATGTGAAACCGCTAGCTGCGATCGTCAAACAGTGGGGTTTGACGATGACCTCATATGCAGACGATACGCAGCTGGCGGTGACACTGAGCGGAGACCCTGAAGTGGATGCCCCCAGATTCCGAGCAGGACTTGTGGCAGTAGCAAATTGGTTGAGAACCAATTGCTTACAATTGAATGCCAAAAAAAATGAAGTCTTGGTTCTGGGGAAACATGCGGAGCTTTGGGGAGATTAGTGGTGGCCTCCAGAATTGGGCATCACTCCCATCCCAGCTTCCGAAGTAAAGAACTTAGGGGTCTGGCTGGATCCGGCGCTCACCTTCACGGGCCATACGAAGAAGGTTGCAGCCACCTGCTATGGCATCCTGCGAGGCTTAAGACCGGTCCTCAAGTTCTTTGATCCCTCCACCCGACAGCTTGTGGTCCAAGCCTCGGTTCTATCTCGGCTGGACTACGGTAGTGCGCTGATGTTGGGGGTAAACCAGGCTGAGGCATCTAGGCTACAAAGGGTACAGAATGCTGCGACACGGATCATTGTTGGTCTTCCCAGGCATTGCTCTGTTTCTAGCACTATTTCTGCCCTTCACTGGCTGCCGGTCAGACAAAGGATTAAGTTTAAATCGCTTTGTCTGGCCTTTAAAATCATGAAGCTTTCCTCGCCGCCTGCCCTTGCTAACTTGCTCATCCCCTACATTCCTTCGAGGTCCTTGAGATCGGAGGCTCTTCATCTTGCGGTCTGCCCCCGTTTTAAACTCAGCAGAATGGGTGGCCGCTCCTACTGAGTGCTTGTCGCGGGGTTGTGGAACTCACTCCCAGTGCACATTCGAGCTTTGGATAATCTGTCCGCCTTTAGGCGTGCTATTAAAACTTTCCTGTTTTCTGTACTTGGGTAGTCGTCTCTTTTTTCCTCTTCCTGCGTGTTATGTTTTAGTATCTGTCTAAGCGCCAGGACGCCCCTTTGCTGGGGCAGCTGGGCGCTGTATAAATTATGTTAACATAACATAACAATAAAGGGAGAGTATGTGGCTTATCAACCAGAGCTGCGAAATCTGGAACTAAGTTTATTTACCAACATGACTGGCACAAAATAGATCGGCAAATAATTAAACAATTAAACAAAAAGTATATTTAAGAGCTTTTCATTTAGCAGAGCGCCCGTCAGTAAATGCAGTTGCCCGAATCTCCAAAAAGATGAAGAAAAGAAACAAGAACGAAAGACAGGCCAAAGCAGGGTGAAGGATTGGAGCATGAAAAACAAGGCACGCTGGGAGGGGGGCTGGGCACGAAGGAAGGAGAAATGGGAGTGTGAAGCAGATTCCTTTGAAGCTCTCGGAGGCAGGAGCAAATTGTAAGGGGAGGAGAAATGCTGCTGGGGTGAATGCCTGAGGCGAAATTCGGATCATAAAAAGTCAGCTTTTGGATGGACAGCAATAGGTTCGAGTAAACTCGACCTAAAAAGGATAAATATGATGCTTACTTTGGTCATTCAGCTTGCGGATCATGTTCTTTGGTGAAGATGTCAAAGGGATAAGCATCCGCTATGGGGATAAAGTGTTTTAGATAGTGCTATTTTCTGCAAGAAAGACGATTGTAATGTGGTAATCCGTGTCTATGATAGAGAATATTGTCAATGCTGTATATTATGGGGCGATTTGAGTTTGCTCAAATTGCTTCTCAAGCCATGTTGAATGTACTTTGGGAGCTTTGCGAACAGTCCATTTAGTGGGATTTAGCAGACATCCTGAGGTATTAAGATTATTCGAGCTACTCTGATATCCGCACAAAATCAATCAAATAAAATCAACTCTATTTGTCATAGAATACCATAAAAGTGAATAATAAAATCACAGTATATCACAGAATCACAATAAAATGTTCTCTCATCTTAAGATCAACTAAGTAGTTTAAAACTCTTAAAAGATACAATTTGTTAAACTGCCTATGAACAATTTGTACTATATCAGACATTATAATACCTAAATACCTACAAGCAACTAAGATGAATACCGCCCCCTAATACTCAATGCACTTCTAATAAAATCAATAACTGCAGTACATTTTTCAGTAGAGTCGAGCTACTGCAGGTATTGGAAACCCAACCTGTCTAACAAAAGATTCATAGGGCGCAGAATTGGAATAAGAAAATAAACACAAGTAGACCTATACAATGAAAAACGTTTAGTGAATAGTGGATTGAACAGAGCAATTGTCAGAAGGACAAGGAGGAAGGTTGTTTGTTAGTCAGTGTGCCTTGTTGCAGAAACGCAAATAAGAAATTTAATGTGTTCAAATGAAACCTAGTGAGATAAAATCCAAATCGACTGTTTTCTACAAACCATACATAATACTCAAGCTTGAACGCAGGATCTAGTAAAAAATATTGCTCTGATGACAGAATCCTTAGAGCGTGAGCTCTACGAGGGCCCTGGTAAAAGTCATAAAAACATGACTTAATCCAAGCTTTCAAAGCTGAGACAGACCGCTCCGGATTATAAAATATTTCCGCTAGTACCAAGGATATGCAGGGATACTTGATATAGCATAGTCAGGGAATCTCACTCCCCTCTTCCAGGGCCTTATAATCTAAAATAATGATTTTTGTAAGACCAAGGTCACTCGATTGCCACAGCGTGACCCATAGCAAAAGAGGGAAAAGTCCAGCAAGGTCTTAAAGATCAATCTTACAATGTGACGAAAGAAGGGAAGTTGGATAGGGGAGTTACTGGACTTCCCATACACTTCCAGTACCAGTATAACCAGAAATGGAGTTTAGTATATTTCTACATTCTCCGCTATTCTGTATCCTTTACTCCAGACATCATTAACGAATTTGCTTTCAACGCCTTCACTCTAAATTCATTAGTCTTCCTTTTAGGGATTTTTCTCCATGCCTAATTGGAAACCTTCCACCACCATTACTCAGTGAACAGTTTGGAATGTTACAGATTGACCCAGTCCTAGTTCATTGCCTCCTGTAGCAGTTCGAGACCACCATCAGTTCTTGGCTGCAGTTTAATTACGTTATTAAAGTTTGTTTTATACAACTTTGTATCTCTATTGTAAGTTAGTTATTGTATCTACCTGTCTACCCGATGTTCAGGTTAATGTCTCCTTTGTCCCCGATTAGGTTTAGAGTCCAGCCAAATGGAGCCTGTCTCCCTAGACAACATAACAAAAATCTGGGATTTCCATGTCTGATTTACTGGCATCACAGCTATAACTATATAATTTGCTGCTACAAGTTACCTTTTTCCTTGCTGTAAAATTCTGTTAGCCTTATGTTACATTTTCTGATGGCATCTTCCTTCTACAGTGAGTAGGATTCTTTTAAATTTAAAATAAATAGTATTTAAAGGAGTGCATCCTCTTAATGGCCTTTTGTCTAATCACCTTAATAAGATTACCACATATCTTTCCTGTTTATCAACGCCTTCTAGTGGTAGCATTATTGAACCATAGCTGCACAGCTCTTCCTTGTCTTAAACAAGCTGCAACCTCTTCTGGGGCAGTACAGCTTCCTCTCAAGTGGAGAAGGAGCAGGGGGAGTCGAAACTAAAATCCAGTGCTGTTTAGTTAATATGCCATTCAACTATCCCTGTTGTCAGACTTCATAAAAGCAGCTCAACAAATTACGTTTCATCATCTGAAGGTTATTCTAAAATAACTCTTCTGTAAAACGGATGTTCCACAAAAATTATCATAAAATGTACTGATCCAGCGTCACTATAGAAATTCTGTCTCTCAATAAGCACCAATCTCTACCTTATACTCACCATACTAATCAAAACTAAGGCCCATAAAACAGAGACAGAAAAGTGAACAACTGAATCATGTGGCCTAATTAATCACACTATCTAAACAAATTATGTACATTATATACAACTGCAGTATAACATTTTATTCATAGATATTTAAGAAAATCATTTAATTAGACCACTTTGGTCAATGGATTAACTGATGGTAACGACTAAATTAATCAAGACCAGCTTGACGTTTTAAGTCTTTTATTTTTAAAGTTTCAGTTTCAAACTCTTTATTAGCTCATTTATTAATTATTTATTAAAACGGACGTGCTCATCCTAGGATCATCCCCCTCTGCCTGGGACGACTCTTGGTGGCCTGCGGACCTGGGCTCAGCACCCACTCCCACAGACCACGCACGTAACCTTGGCTTCATCCTAGACTCCTCACTCTCGATGACCAAACAAGTCAACGCCGTCTCATCCTCCTGCTTCAACGTACTTCGTATGCTCAAAAAAATCTTCCATTGGATCCCCGCCGAAACAAGAAAGACTGTCACCCACGCACTGGTTACGAGTCGACTAGACTACGGAAACACACTATACGGCGGAATTACAGCCAAATTACAGAAAAAATTCCAACGCATCCAAAACGCATCAGCGAGACTCATTTTGGACATCCCTCGCCAAGATCACATTACCGGCCACCTGAAAGACCTCCACTGGCTTCCCGTCAACAAGAGAATAACATTCCGTCTCCTCACCCACGCACACAAGGCCCTCTACAAACCAGGGCCCGAATGCCTCAACACTCGACTATCCTTCTACACACCCACCCGCAAACTAAGATCCTCCAATCAAGGCCTCGCCACAGTTCCACGTATCCAAAGATCCACCATGGGAGGTAGATCCTTCTCCTACTTGGCGGCCAAGACCTGGAACTCACTCCCCTCCGCCTTACACAGAACCACATCTCCTTCAGAAAAGAACTTAAAACCTGGCTATTTGATCAATAATGAACCCCTCCCCAAGCGCCTTGAGACCCTCTGGGTGAGTAGTGCGCTATATAAATTCTTGAACTTGAATTGCAAACATTTTTATTAAATCAGTATTATCCATTAGTTTATTGGCACAAAAGTCTGGCATTTCAAAATTGCACAAAATGAATGAATTAAAATAAACATCAACCCTATTTCCCTAAGTTAAGCTTTCTGACCTGTAAAAAAAACATTTAGAAATGCATTTGGTTTTCTTACGTGTCCAAGGAAAATCGGACAGCCAAGTGAGACATGCGCCAAGTGAGACATGCTCAGGCCTATAAAGGGGCCAAACAAAAAGGTCTCCGTTTCCAGATACCTAAGAGCCTTGCTAGATGGCAGTCAGCACACACTGGGGTTGACTGTGGAAAAATGTTATTGTGTACAAAAAAGGAGAATTGCTCCTTTTTTAGGTGTCCCCTCACTCACCGGGGTTGCCCCACGGTGACATGCTTCATCATTGGGGCCATCCCAGTCCTCTACGGGCTGGGGCGTGCTGCGACTTGCGAAGTTACGTAGGAGCACTTTTTAAGACTATGTGTGGTGCATGTGTAATTGTGGGGAGTGGACTATGTGATGTGTGTTAAAAATACCTGCCCAGTAGGTTTTCAATAAACTTTATTCTTGCCTCTATGTGGTAATATTAAAAACGGGGTGGAAAGATAGGCTGCCCTAAACTTAATGTGTCCAGATGTACCTATCAACTCCTATAGTCGACATGTTTCGTGCATACCCCAAACACTTCTTCGGGACTACACAGGGACCAGCCCTGTGTTCGCCACTCCTTAACTCTTCAATGAGATATTAAAATTTTTTTTATTAACTCTTAACTGCAGCAAACTCTATTAAGTGCATGCAATGATACCTACGTATTTTGTTCCAAAAAACACGTGGTTCCTGAAAAATAAAAGACAACTTGAAAAGTCACGGGGTGAATACCCCCATATCTTATCACACATAGTTTGCAAGCAGAAAAGGTGATTTCCTGTGATCTATAAACGGGCATGTTGACCGTGGTTGTATTCATGCACAAAACGTGATTCATTTCGTGCATCATAACGTGATTAAAAAAGCACCTCTCTTAGTGACACACCCAAGCATTCGTCTGTCATTCACACTCATACATACATTTCCTGAGACCTAACTGGGCCCCATGGACTCGGAGGGGTTCGATATCCTAGCAACTCTGGTGAGAGAAAAGCGGAGTTTGTAAATAACCAAAATGCGGGCCAATTAGCAATGTTCAACTGACCCATTGATGGTCTTCACGACCCCGTTTTGACTTACTTGTGCACCGGATACCTCCTACATTTAGGCACCTACTTGTGTCCCTCCGGTCCGGATGTTATCGGACCGAGGGTTTCAGGTTTGTTTATGAGGAGTGCCGTTCGCGGTCTGCTTGCGCTAGCGTGGCTACGCCCATCCGGAAACTAGAGCGTGCAGTCTTTGGTCATGATTCATGACGTGTGGGTGGCGGCCATCTTGGGTGTACCGTTTCCGTATTTGTAATATAGAGACGCTCTTAAATAGGATTATAGGGGCACAATCACACCTTAGGGCTAATTTCGGGTGTTGTACAAAGTATTTGCCAAATTATCAAGCTATTTATTAACATGTTAATTTTTAAGCATATAAGTTAATTTCTAGCTTAAACTCCTTGAGGAAACGGGGGGGTGTTTTGGCAGACCAAGAGAACCAGTTCTGCCCTATTGATTATTTCCAGTCTCTCAAATTAATTCTCGAGGTTGCCAGAGATGACTCTTTGGAGTTAGATTAGACCATCATGGTTCCTGAACAGTATTGGGTCGGTGGTATTCTTTACATTGAGGACAGTCAATGAGTTTTTATCGTTTATGATTCAGTTCTTCTGCAAAAGACATCTCACAGTTAAGTGAACTGCCCCCACGGGATATCATCATTTAGTCCCACTATGTGAGAGCGGAGTCTGAACACCCAACGTTGTTCTTTTTCAAGTAGTTTCTTTTCCATGTCAGCATGGGGCTGTTGGATTTCCAAAACTACCCAACGCACATCATTAGGTGTGTGTGCCTTTTCTAGAAAGTGTGTAGTCATTTTTGTGTTCGAGTGTTTGCACCTAAAGTTACTGCGGTGTTCCACCATTCTCGTGTTGACCTTCCTGGTCGTCATTCCTATGTAGTGCAAATTGCACACACATGTGATCATGTATATGACCCCTGACGTATTGCAATTTGAAAAGTTTTTCAGATCCCAGATGAGGCCTGTATTACATGGCACCTGTTTAGTAGTTTCGGTTAGGTGGCATACGCGGCAATTAGAACACGGGTGGTGACCCAGTGGCAACAGATGTAAACGTCGAATAGGACCTTCCATATTCCTTGGACGTGTGTGTACCACTAGATCTTTCAGATTTTTCCCTTTCCGGTGACTGAACATTGGTTGGGTGATGTTCAAACCTCCACTATTCAGCGTTTTCCAATGTTTCTTCACAATTTTTGTTACCTGCTGTGAGGCTACCGTATAGGTAGTGATACAGATTGGTCTTCTTTCAGAGGTATCTGTAGGTGGTTCCTTAGGTTTTGATTCCAGCAGGGCATCTCTGTTATTATTCAATGCTCTTTTTTTGGCTTTTTGGACAATCCTTTGCGGATATTTTCTTTCCTGTAGTTTTGTACACAGCTCTTTGGCCTGCACTTCATAATCATATTTCTCTGAACAATTTCTCCTTAGCCGTAGAAACTGTCCAAAAGGCAGATTTTTCCGGAGTTGTCGTGGGTGAAAGCTTTCAAAGCTTAGTAGGCAGTTCCTTGATGTCGGTTTAAAATGTGTTGTGGTTGTCAGTATCCCTCTTTCAGCCTTGATGTTTAAATCCAGAAAGACTAGTTGTTCACGGCTCATTGTTGAGGTGAATTTTAGAAAGGGGTCCTGTAAGTTTAGCCAGTCAAGGAAGGTATTTGCCTCCTGCTCATTCCCATTCCAGATGAGGATGACATTGTCAATATAACGTCTCCACATCTGGATCTTGGTGGAGTAGGGGTTGTCTGTACTCAAGATTTTCTTCTTCTCTAACCAGTGGACATACAGTCCCGCCACACTCGGCGCGAATGTGCTTCCCATGCTTGTTCCATGGGTCTGTTTATATATTGTTTGTTGGAAGAGGAAGAAATTCTCGGTCAATGCGAGGCGACAGCATTCTAACACCACATGCCTTGGTGTTTTGTAATCCCACTCATTCTCAAATAGGATATCCTCCAGATTTGTAGTGTCTCCCTGTGGGGCAAACTCGTATAGAGGCTCTCCACGTCGAGACCGATCAATATCTGTGTGGAGGGGTCAAAGGTAAGGTCCTTTATGAGGCACAATACTGATTTCGTGTCCTGTAAGTATGTCTCTGTTTTTTGTACCAGTGGTCTTAAGAATGCATCCGCAAACTTAGACAGGGGCTCTAGTATTGATCCGATCCCTGAGACGATAGGTCTCCCGGGTGGTTTCTCCAGTCTTTTGTGGATCTTTGGAATCGTATAAAAATACGGAGTCCTTGGGTGTTTATTATCCAGAAAATCTGCTTCTTTTTTGGATAGCCAATCGTTTATCAGACATTCCTCGACCATTCCTGCAATTTCAATTCTCAGGCGTTCTGTCGGGTCTGCCCTCAGTATCTCATAATTCCGTTGGTCAGCCAGTAGTCTCAGACACTCATTCTCATAATCTGTTGAGTTCTGTATCACAATGGCTCCGCCCTTATCGGCTGGTTTTATTGTAATACTTGTGTCATTAGCCAGTTCATGTATGGCTTCCTTCTCAACTTTACTAGTGTTTTTAGTGACCCGGTGTCCAGGTCCATCACATCCTTCAGGATTGCCTTTTCAAATGCAAGTAGTTCCACTGGAAAACTGGTGGTAGGGAGGGTGAATGAGGATTTTTTCTTCAGTCCTGTGTCACTCACAGTTCCCACTGGTTGCGGTTTATCTTTGAAATAAACTTGTAGTTTTATACTGCGAACAAATTCCTTCAGCTCACAATACAACTTGAATTTATCCAAGGTTGTGGTACGGACAAATCCTAGGCCCTTTTCCAACACCCTATTTTGGACTTCGCCCTCAGGAACAGTCAGCCCCGCTCCCCTCAATGGGCTAAGTTTTTTTTTTTTTTAAAATCTGTTTATTAGCATAGTATGGGAAGCAGTTACACACATTTCAGGTTCAGTACATCAAGGTAAACCATGCATATGTCTGCTTAAAACAAATATGTTGCTTTGTCATTTCGATTTTACATTTTGTGGCGATCAGAACTGTCGCAGTTAAACAAACCCCTGTTTTCATAAACCCTCCCACCACCCTCGAACAACCCTCCCGACACTCTCTTTGCAGCTCTCTAATGAAGTGAATAGAACGAACATTTATCTGGGTCACCCTTAGTATTATAACATGTAGCCTCTTCTTCAGTACACTTAGACGGTGCGGGGCAGCAAGCCAGTGATTGGATGTTCCTCAACCCATAATCATGCATCACAGCCGGTGACAGTGTATGAGATGAAATTCCGGCTCCGGACATTTTCATTCCGCATTCGGTGCGTCACTGTTATCCCCTTCTTCCCCACCATCTCCCGTTTCAAACTCCCCCAACGTGACAAACCAGTCCAGTGAGATCGGCCTTTTCCGTAGTCCTCTGTATTCTTCGCGCCAATGGGCTAAGTTTTTATACTTTTCCTAACTCACTAATCTAACTAAACAAAATATTTTTAATAATTTCCAGCAAACTGATTGGTTGCTGTCTGTCAGACCATCGAGAGGCCACAGCTTCCAAATACCAGAACGTCACTTGTCATTGTCCTTTGACGTGAAGCGACACCGGCTTCCAAAGAATTGATACAATAACTAAAGTCAGTTCACAGTTTCCTCCATAGCTCGGCCAAACCGTCTCTTGTCACTTCCTTAGCCTTGGAATCATATCTTTTCAGAGCACATTACGCACAAATGTCTTTGTTTGAGCTTCAGTTTATTTCAGAGAAAAGTTTCTGTGCAAAAGCTTCAACATGGCTGTGCTTGGCTCCTCTCAGTCAGGCTAACCAACATTCTCCAGAACCAGGCCTCAAGCCTTTCTCTCGGGCTAGTATTCAAACAAACACAAAAGAATAATTAATACAAGAAAAGAAAGTCATTCTGTTACCCAACCTCCATTACTAATGTTATCCCATTAGTATAAATCACCTAGCAGAAGCACAAGAAAAGCAGCACATTTATAATCTACCATTCTTCATAATGTGCAGCAGGAATCTTCATAAATCTGAAAAGATAAAAAGATAAACATACACAACATAGACAACAACATAACATAGACAATAGCACATATAAACTAAGCACATGCCACCAATTAATCAGCCGCATTAATGTTGACAAAGGCAATAGGACAAATAAAACAACATTAGTTATGTATTATAAAACGTACTTGCAAATGCAACATGAGCACATTATCATTAGTCCCGTGTGTAATGCAATGATGAACTTTTAATCTAGATGGATTTAGTACAACAAACGTGCAATAACACATTAATATTAGTTCATGTTACAAGGGATTAACTTCACGAGCCAGAATAAAATTATTTCTGAAGCTCGCTCCATCAGTACCCAACTTATTTCAGTGTACAATACATTTAAACTCGCTTTCACGATCAAGCCATGAAAACCAACCAAGTTAAGACCTATTTACAGGTACTTTCGCAGAATTCATCACCCATGTGCTAATTTCTGTCTGAGAATCCCTAAGATTTCACCTGGTTTTACTACTTGTTAGCATACCAGTCAGCTTTGATAGCTCTAATTTGATACACAAAATACTGTATTAAGGTCAGTCATAGATTGTGAATTCTGTGAGAAGTTTTAACATCTCTAATCTTTACATCTTGCTACAAGAATAAAATATAATTTAGTTCTTAATGTGTTATATGTAGTACCTAATTTGGCAAAGTTTCAGTTGGATCAACAGAGATGGAAATGTAACCATAAGATTTTCACTCTCGAACTTTGGTACATTTGCTCTTTAACCACACAGTTTGGAAGGTGCCAACATGTGAATTTAAGTGAAAAAAATCAAAATGGGGGTTGTGACTCTAATTTGTTGCATTCCAAGTAGCTATTAGAAGAAGAGCTAGGTGCTGCCCGTGTCTCATGGGGTGCATCAAACCAGTAAGCCTGCTACCTCGAATTTTACTAATAGAATTTATTTGTTCCATATTATCCCAGTTTTTTTTCCATCGTAACAATATTATTGATGGTTTTCTTAAATATGTCAATTTCAGAAGTTTAACTACATCAGGATGGGGCCGTCATTTAGACATTTGCACTTGATTTAAGAAACGTAATTTCTCCCTTATTCGTAATGATAACTCTTGCGCAGGCCACAATTTCCCTGTTCCATGGATCACCAATGGCTACTACGCCACTGTAGACCAATAGGCCTTGTACCATATTACACCCTCCAAGTTTAGTAATGAAGCAGAGCAAATCGTATCTTTGAAGGAAGCAATGCTCCCCTTATTCTGTCTGCCCAGGGTAGTGGTATTCCTGTTAAAAAGTCTGTGACTCAACTTTTCTGATAAGGACTTCTAACCGTAGATTGCTCACCTTTTGAATACTTCCCCAGGCATCAGACTGGAAGCATTGACACGCCAAGTGAGACATGCGCCAAGTGAGACATGCTCAGGCCTATAAAGGGGCCACTCATTTGCGCTGACATCAGTTCTTAACTTTCGGTGCCAGCAGATACAGATCCGGTGCTACCCCTCATTTATTTGAGACTCCAAATTGTACTAAATTACAGTGTGCCAGGGAATTATGTCACCTCCGAAGTCTACATTGTTTGAACCCTATTGGAAATGCTGCAAACAAATGTCTGTGACTTAACCACATTAGTTTACTGTGGTGCCTGGGGTCGTATCACGACTCGAAGGCCTCGAGTGATTGTGCCTTGATGCACCCCAAGGCCATTTGAGATTGGGAAGCTAAACTCTTCAAGGCAAGCCACTGCAAGACCCCACACCAGGGTCTGTTGAGGTCTGAAGCTAGGCCCTGGTCCTGCTCTCGAGTTCGCTCCTGTGACTGGTCTTCTTCACTATTTAAGTCCTCAGGGAAGCCCAAATAAAAGTGCAATAAGTTCAGGTGGGAGCTGTTCCACTGTTCTCGCTCCCCTGAGAAGACGCAAGCTTGTCATTTTGCCTCCAGGTTGTGCTCCTCAAGTCGGTCCACTTCGCAAACAATTCTGACGTTGGTCCCATGGTAACCACAGTATCCAGGTGGGATGGTGACACCGAAGCAAGTGGAGGAGTTCCTCAATGCTATGCTGCATCTTTTTGGCATGTTGGCAGCTCTTTCTGGTGTGCATATGGGCTCGAAAGAACCGAGCCTCCTCCCATCTGGGCTTCCGCCAGTGGGTTTGCCCTCGGCGCCGATTGGGCCCTCTGGATTCGCTAAGGGCTCCAGACCAACTTCGTTACCGATTCCTTTCCTAGTCTCTCCCCAGCGCCACAACCCACTCCAGATCAAGATCCACTGCACAATGCTAACATAGCTGCAGCCTTTTTATCACTCTTCTGACCTGGACGTAGTCATTCTATCTTCCACTAGGTCTAAGGTTCTCAATTAATTTTTTGACACCAACTCAGACAATGGGGGCTATGATGCTGGAGATCAGATTGCTCAACCATACTCCGAAGAAAACTAGTATGGGGATGTCTAGCATGCACGTGGCTTTGATACTTCCCTAGACACTGGTCTGGTTACCCCCAGGAACTGCCACAGAAGAATGTGGCTCCTTCGTTATGGTTATGTAAAGGGCAGCAGAGGTCCCTCATTTTCACCTTTCCACTCAGGAGGTCAAAACCAATGTTTTGATGGAGGTGCTACAATCTGGCCAGTTGAGTTCTGAGCCTCTGCTTCCATTTAGTGAAGCTCTCACAGATATGCTCTTGGTCACTTCGGCCAAACCATTCTCTGGCCCCCTTGTGTCTGGTCATATCTCAGACACCATCACCCTGCTCCAGGTGACCTTTCCTTTTCCACTCAGCACCCTATTCTGGAAAGCCTTTTGGTGCAGGCTTAGGCCAACCTAAACTTGTTTCCCACTACTCCCCTTGATAGGGAATCGAGTGAGAAAGATCTTTGGAAAAAGGGTTTTCTCATCTGCAAGTTTGGCTCTTGGTTCTGTCAATGCCAGCTGCCATTAAGGCTGCTATTCTCCCTCCTTGTAGGACTTTCTTGGCCCAAGTCTTGCTTATGGTCACGGAAGAAGTTGGGCCATTTTTTCTCAGGCCGTGCATGATGGTTGTGGTGCAGCAAAGTTCGCCACCCGCTGTGGACTAGACACTACTGACTCCATCGGTAGAGCCATCTGCACTAGTTTGGCCCTCTGCAGTCATGCATGGATAAAATAGACCACTGGCTTTTTGGGAGGAGCTCGGCCAGTGTTATGGAAGTGCCATTTGATTCCTTCTGACTGTTTGGGGTTAATGCGGATTTGGCCATCAAGCGCTTCGAAGATGGGAGGGCCATTGCATGCTTCCTAAGCATTTGTGCTCCCCACACCAGCCATACCAACAGTTTTGCCCCCTTTGGGATTTCAGTTGGGGCTAATTATACTTTCAGCAGCCCCCACAGCTACAACAATCTTCTCCCCCCTTTTGTGGCGATTGACACAATACCCACTGAAAAGGGTAACCGGGACAGCAGGCAGCCCAGTCTTCCAGTTTTCTGTCAGAGCAGAATCCAACATTTTCTGCAAGTGTGCAGGCAATCACTTCGGACAGGTGAGTCTTGAAGATTATTAAGCCTGATTATTCTTTACTGTTTCCCAAACTCCTGCTACGCCTACCACCATTATTATAACGGCTGACTGAAAAATATCAGTGTCTCTCGCGGTAGGAAGTGCAGCTTCATTCCCGCTACCTCCTGGTGCTGAAAAAGGATGGGGTTGAAATGAAATGAAAATGGGATTTATAGAGCGCTGCAGCTGCCCTGAGGCGTCCAGGCGCTGAAAAAAACAGATGAAGCCCTCAAGGTTATTATTTGTTGAAGAGGAGCTTTTTTAGCTGTTTGCGGTTCTTGGTCCCATATTGGACCTTTACCTGCTGGATGCCTTTCTGGAAAAGGAGAAGCTCAAGATGCACACCCTGGCCCATGTATTGTCTGCCATCAATCCCGGAGCCTGGATGGTAGCACTGGAATTGCATGATGCTTACTTTCACAACCCAGTACTGCAGACCCACAAGAATTACATGTAGTTAATAGTAGGCCTGGAACATTTCAAGTTCACTGTGCTCCATGTTGGCCTTACAAGAGCCTCTTGGGTGTTCATGAAAATGATGGCTGTGGTTTACAGCGCAACTTTGGAGGTCAGCATTCCATTATTTCCATACCTTGGCAACTGACTGTTGAAGGGGGGCTCGTCCCATGTAGTAGTTGCCCACCTGCAGACTACGGTAAACCTCCTGACATTTTTGGGGTTCACATCCAGGTGCCTAACTCATTCTCAGATGCTCCCTTTCATTTGAGCCATTCTGGACATGGTAGAGTTGTGCACCTATCCCCTGTAGAAGAGTCCTTGACATTTGGGCTATGACCCCGAAATTTCATCCTCTGCCTTGAATCAAAGTGAGTACGACTTCGAGCCTTCTGGGAATGATGGCCTCCCTCAGTCTGTTTGCCAAGCACCCCAAATGGAATATGCAGGATCTCAACCAGTGGGAACTTTCCAAATTAGTCCAGATTTTGAAGGAGACTGCAATATATCTGCACTGGTGACTTCAGGACTGCAATTGGGTCAACAATAGACCCCCTCTCCTTACCTAACCAAGAGTTCACATAGGTGACCGATGCATCGCATGTGGGTTGGTGAGGCCATATTGGAAAGGTGGGGATCAGAGGAGTATGGTTTCTGGCAGAGGCACAGCTTCACATCAACGTTCTGGAGCTAAGATCCATCTGCTTAGTGTTGAAAGTTCCCAGACAACACCACCATCATGTTATACTGCAACAAACAGGATGGGGTGGGGTCGTGGATCCTATGCTAGGAGGCTTTGCATCTCTGGGTGTGGCTAGACCACCCAGGAGTTTTTCTGGTGATACACCACCTGGTGAGCTTATTGAAAGCCAGACTGGCAATTTAAGCCCCTGATGCCTGGTGTATCGCAAATTGCAGTTACATCCATAGGTGATGCAAGGACTTTTCTGCGAATGGTGAGATTCCTAGCCTGATCTCTTTCCCACCGCTGAGAATGCACAATGTCAGCACTCTTGCGCTATTGGAGTTTCCAAAGTGTCTCTTGCTCAAAGATACGTTGCGATTAGAGCAGCACTTGTGAATCCTGTACACCTTTACTCTGATACCTCTCGTGAGTTCTGAACAAGAACAGGGCTGACCGTGCCCAAGTCATCCTTGTGGTTCCAGATTGGGCACAGAGATTAAGGTATCCCGAACATGAGTATATGTCCTCCCATCAGGCTACCCCTGTGGGACGATCTCCTGTCACCGCAGCAAGGCAGAGTCCTGCACCCGGGCATTTGCATCCTCCAACTCCATGCTTGGAAATTGAGTGGTGACTGATTAATGCCTTTGACCTGCTTCCAGAAGTAGTTGGCTTCATCTTGGGAGCACCTGTCCCTTACAGCGGCAGCTCCTCCATTGGGGCGGAGTAGCGCCGCCCCACTGCTTTCTTGCAGTGCGAGAAACAGAAAATAAAGTGGTATTTTAAATATGCATTTTTTGATACCCCTTAGCAAGTGTCCTCTCAGACTTCTTACCCTCAAAACAGTCTTTATTGTCACCATCACATCAATGTGACTGGTTAGCGAGCCCCATGCCCTTTCTGTTAAACTGCCTCATACCACATATGTATACAACAACATATTTCACAGTGAGATATACCCAAGTACAGCCCTGATGAAGTCAGAGGTTCGTGTACCTAATGATGAAACACCTGTTAGCTACTGGATTGACCAAAGGGACTACTGATTGTATTGAAATCATCTAATCTCACATGAAGAAGAGAAAAGAAAAAGAAAAAGAAACATTACTGTACTTATGTACTGACATTATTGGACATTCGGTTTCTCAGGGGTCATATTCATTCGCCTTTACCATATTCAACCTGGACAACCTAGTTCTGCGGACACTAGCTTCCTTCTTTTGAATGTGGAGACTCCATTTCATGTTGGTTAGACCATCACTCTTCTGGCGTTCTTTGCTCCACCTCTCCTCTAAAGAAGAGGAAAGGCTTTACTGGTTGGATCAGAAAACAACACTTCAATTCTATATCGATCGTACCAGAGACTACCCGGGTGGATGGACAGCTATCGGATTCACTTGAGCAAAGAAGGCAAAGCTGTGCTGAAAAGGACCATTGCGTGTGGGAATGTGCTCTGCCTTAAGATCTGCTATGCACTGGCCAAAAAGCAGTCTCCTGAAGGGTTGCATGCCCACTCTACCAGAGCAAGGCTGCTATTGCTGCGTTGGCCTGGGGGGTACCTGTTCTAGACATTTGCTTAGCCACCATACGTTCACAAGACACTATTGTCTAGACAGCCAGGTCCGCTGAGAAGAGCATTTTGCCTGCTTGGTCCTTCAGGACATTCGGGTTTGAGCCTGTTCACAGACCCACCACCTAGGAGGTGTTGCTTGGGAATTTATTCAAAAGGTAAGGAATCAGGGGAGAGAAGTCTCTATCTGAAGAATAAGTTGCTTACCTTCGGTAACTCCCTTTCTGGTAGAGACTATCCACTGATTTCTCACTGACCTTCCCACCTCTACTTTCTGCGAACTGGTCTCTTCACATAAAAACATCCCACATTAGGAGGCTGCGCCCTGCTCCTGAGCAATCTGTTTGACTCCGTGTCTCTGGACGCCTAAGTGTTAAGTAAATAACTGACGTCAGTGCTCATGTGTGGAGCCTATAAAGACCAATGAACGCCATATTTGGATAGGAACGGCTTTGATGTGGGACTGTCGTTGCCACCTACTGGCGAGCAGGGGTGCTGCTAAAGAATTTCCAAATCCAGTCTAATGCTTGAGTAAGCACTGAAAAGATGAGGAACCTGTGTTTAGATAGTCTCTACCAGGAAGAGTGTTACTGAAAGTAAATAACCTATTCACCCAGTAAACTATAATTCCATCTCCATGGTTCCATATGCTGCTAAGTTGCTGGAATTGGTAGCTTAGTTGAAGCAATATATTGGAAAAAATGGCTCATTGTTACTTTTTGGTGTATTTTCTCAAATTTGTGAAAACACAAAAGAAAGAAACCAACATTACGTAATTTGTGTGAACATTAACATAACATTGAGTCTAATGGTAATCTGCAAAGATCTACGTAATGCAAAATGTATGGAAAAATGGAATAGATGTTCTGTATTAAATGTATAGAATCAACCCAAAAACTTTGAAATCGCAATGAAAACATGAAACTCGAGAAAATTAAAGAGTATATAGAAGTGAAGTATTTGAGCAATTGCAAAAGGGCAAAGAAATAGAACTTTATATCTCCTATCGTGGAACATCTAAATTGTTTACCACTCTCATTCCAAGAAATCTTAAAGGCAGTTGCATCACATCAATAATGTTGCCAACAGAGAAAACACTCTTAAAATCAATCAAGCATTGCATCAATCCCCCTGCCCAATCCTCCAGTCTCACACTTCCTGGACTAGTCCATTGCTATCAACGAATTCTTCAAAATAAAAATACATAAGGTCCAACAGCATATCGATAATACCACAACTGCATCTCCCCGGACACCCACTTCTCAGCGCTGACTTCATACCTCATATTCTGTAAGACCTCACTGACATACTCAACTCCCTCAAAAGGACTCCTCATGAAGATATCTGACCGTCATTGTTCATCAAAACTCTCAAGAAAAGCCCGATCATCTTTACTCAAAATAGCCAAGTCCTCTCTCACTCAGTTCATCTTCTATGAAGCTCTCAAGACAGGTCGGACCCCCACTACTTGAGAACCCCAATTAAACCCTGCCAGCCTCATCAACAACCTCACATTACACATCCACCATTTTTATCAGTAAGATTATAGAAAAAAGTCTATGTACAACTTCAAGATCACATCAACAAAAACCATCTCCTGCACGACTTCTAGCTTGAAATTGTGCAGCAGCAGAGATGGCCTCCTTTCCAATCCTAGACTGCACTTTCCTAACCACACATGAAGGTAGCCCATGCATCCAGATGGGTCATCTTTCTTTGACAGTGTCCGTTCAACCAAACCTTGTCCAAACCCTGAAGTCTTGATTGAGATTCACTGGAGATGGTCTTCTCTGGACCGGAAACAGGCATCCTGGAACCTGTTTGGAGTAACACCCCTCATCAGCCAGGCTAGCTTGAATCCAGTGGCAAAGTGAACAAGGGACCCACGTCTGGGCATACCCTGCCAACTTTGGGCAAACAAAGCAAATACAAGGAGATGATGGACGGAGTGCTGAAATTTTTCAGGCACTCCCCCCTGGCTTGCAGTTTGGGCTGGACTATTCCCATGAGGCATAGGGTCAAGACTGATTTGCATATGACTGGGTCTGAACTGGGGTGGCGAAGTGAGCTAAAGAACGATGATGGATTCAGCCCAGTCTGTGACTGGGGGTGAGTGTCTGAAAAGTTTCAGCGCTCCGTCCATCATCTCCTTGTGTCTGCTCTTCTCACCAATAACATCAAAATGTATCAATATGCCAAGGACACCCAAGTAAATATGAACATCTTTTCTGCTGCAGACATCCAATCCTAAAACATCTCACCCTCACCGAGACTCGGATGTCCAGCACCTCACTGAAGCTTAACTCCACCAAAACAGAATTCCTGCTATTCACCAACAACATAAATCTTCAACTAGTCCAAACCTGGCTTAACACAATGAATGAATCAGACCCCAGCATTCACCCAGTACTAATTCACTCAGGTAGACTCTGGACACTGATCTTATTCTCCTGGAACACATTTATAACAAAACTGGCATGACATGGTAACAGCGCTCTACTTAAAATAGTCAAAGTATTCTTTCCTGAAAGTGACTTCAGAACTGCTGTTTAAGCTCTCGTAATCTGGCATCGGGGTGGTGTCAAAGCCTTTGTCCTCCCAGACTTCACACTGGCTCCCTTAAATGCATTCTACTTGCTGCACCATGTCTCCTTAATGCCTAAAGAAAGGTGACAACATCATCCCCACCCCGAAAGAACTCCACTGCTGCCATTGTCGACCCACATTGGCTTTTTTTGGACGGTGCAGCTAGTTATGAAGACATTCTGGCAGGCACCCCAGCCTGCTTGGCAGCTCTTCTTTGATGGCTCTCTCCACAACCACGGCAACGTCAGACTGGAGATGAAGTACAAAAAAGAGAAATTAAGGCAATGTCTTCAAGTATGCTCCTAGGATCAGGAACTGCGTGGTTTTGGTTATGAATGCACGCAACACACTCCATAACTCACAGCATCTGCCCTATTGTTCCGAATCTAATTGTTTGTGTGCATCTACGCTAAATTAGGTGATGGATGCGGTTACGCGTATGTTGTCTGCGCTCATAACCATTTACTGTTTAATTTTACTGGTTTTACCCATTTCAGCTAGAACCTCAAGGTTCTGTTTTTCAGTGGATTTCATTGTTTTAATGAACCCCAGCACTTGTGCACGGCCTTTGGCCATGCAAGCAAGTGTTTGGCATAGGGCCTGGCCTGGCCCTTTTTAGGCTCTTCTATTCTCCCTGGATTTGTATTATTTTTCTATGTGTCTAGAAACACAACAGCCCATTGCTTCAGGTTAGAGAGAAATCTAATATACACTGTGCAGATTATCTGTTCATTACTATTATTGAGTGATGGGAGGGGCATCATGACTCTTCAGAAGGCCTGTGACTGCTGCTTCAAGGACTGTGACCCCTGCCCAACCCGAAGGCAGCCTCTGTGCCCTACACAGAGCAGCCTGGGAGAAGGCATGGCTTAGTGGCAAAGAAGCTGCAATTGAGCAGCTGCAGTCGCCGATTGCTCCTCCCATAAAAGCAACTTTCACCACAGTGATCCCGAGGTAGCAATCCCAGAGAGACTGCTGGAGATTTGGTGCAAAGCTACAATTGCCGTAACAGCATTTTGGGTGCAATATTTGGCACAAGAGACTAGAGGAAGGACCACATAGTCACAGACTTGAATAGAAGGCAGATCACTAGAGGCATAGTGAAGAATCTAAATGCCATAGTTGCTAGTAATTTCCATATCAGTTCGAAAGTAATGATGATTATTAGATTTAAGCTCCAGTGGCCACCTGTGAATCTCGCTTTCCCACAAACTGCACTCTGACACCCTCGAACTGGTCGTACAGTTAGTTACCTAATGTAGATTAATACAGTTTGACATTCTCCGTTTTTGAATAATTGTGAGTTTTAACACTATAAATCGAAAGCTTTACAAACCTATTACTCTGCGAGTTTAAGTGCTTTTTCTAGATCGAAGTTTAACCAATACTACAAAGATTAAATAAGCATATACTTAATACATAGTAACAAACTCGGAGTTTCTAACTGCTGCTACAATGTTTCTCTGAAATGTTTTTTTTTTTCTTTACAGCTTACCTTCTGCTCTTGGAAACCTTCCTAATTTAAAATCCTTGCTGTTGGAGGGCAATCCCTTGAGAGGCATTCGAAGGGACATTTTTAACGTAAGCACGAAATATTCATAAGATTTGCTTGCTGTGTTGTCAGTTAAATTCTATATTGGATTGTAGGCTACAATCATTGTTTTTACACTTTCAGAAAGGAACACAAGAACTACTGAAATATCTAAGAAGTAGAGTTCAGAGTGCAGGTACTCACATTTCAACATTGTTTCTACATTGAACTTGGCTTGCTAGCATAAACATCTTTGTATGTGTAAAATATATTCTCATTTGTGGCCCAGTATGCATGATTGCAACTAGTGCTTAAATGGTGTAGTAATATGAGCATAATACAGTCAGGCCAACCCATGAACAGCAAGCAGAAGAATAGTCGCACAGAACCTACTCAAACATGCTGAGTGTTTGACTGCTAAAACCTTTCCTTGACTTAAAGAATAAAGTATGACGTTTTAGAGCCTCCTATGCAAAAGACCATTGCACGCGACGAAGTGAGAGCAGGTTGACATCATCATTATTAAAGCAAATTATTAAAGCAAGCATTGACCAAGCCTTTAGAACTGTCTTTTTTTAAATTAATAGTCCAATGGATTCAGCAAGCTGCGTTATCGCATAGCGCAGCTGAAGTATTGACGTCAGAAGTATACGTTCTCTCACAGACTGAGAATTCACTGCGCTGGCTGCAGCATTGCACACATACATACACAGAGGTGACATGTAAAATCTAAGGCAAGCTACACCCACGTACACTTTCACACAAGGGACACATGTCAAGACTTAGATCTAAAACTCATGTTGAAGAATGAGGGTGATGGTTCTGTAGCTCATGCACACGCCACGTATGTGGGTCTACTGCTCATGTCAACGGATCAAGATGTCTGTTCTACTGCACATGCAACACGTGCGGTGCTTGAACAAGTCATGTGTTTTGGCAGTGCATTACAGAGCTAAGAGGGGAGGCTACACAACTCGCACAGCTTGAGTAATGCTCTGCAGCATGTGCTATTACGTTGTGATCCTGCACAGGAGTTGTTAGAAATGCAGCTCTTGTCTATTGATCCACGATTAGTGTTGATGCAGAGGTCAAAGTGCCATCTCTAAGACATGTTAGAACATGCACAGTTCTATGGGTTCTTTCTGTATGTTCAAAGATGGTGCTGAAGCTCACTTCTAAAGACTGTGGAGGGCCCCTATAGAACATGCACACGCTAAAGGGTTAACAGTGATTGTCTTTCCAAAAGGCCACAGGGAGAGCTCTGTAACAGGGGTGAACACCTCCGTATTGGTTCTGCATAATATGCACAGATCAGGATGCTGGTCAGAAACCCAGATCATCGATTCTGCAGTGCTTTCCATGTGGTTCTGTGTCAATAAGTGAACTTATACCCAGGAGATAATCTCATTGATTTCGAGGAAGGAAACCACACTCTTCTCTTATTGGCAATTTTATCCAAAGCATCTCACAAACATTAATGTAAAGTGCAGGTGCCTGAATTGCATTCCTTTGTGTAATAGTGGAAAGAAGTTATTGACAGTTGGCATAGGTTCATTAAAGTGCTCATGCAGTGTTCCAATGTTTTCCGAAAACAATGGTGACGGCGAGTGTGCAGTTATTGTTAAGTCTAAACTTCCATTGAAAATTTCTCAATAACAACTTTGGCAACAACTGATACATTTTGAATCCAGTTACTGCATTGAGCTAAGTTTTAGTATGTCATGTTTCGTACACAGTCTTCCACAGAGAAAAATATAAATGAGTACAAAAATTTAAGGATTTTGCTTTTTAACTACCACTTGAATTGAATTTATACTCTACACTGTGGCAAAACTTTTCAATGAATTAGACCAGACAGGCATGAATTGAAAACTTGCCGCTCGTAGTTGTGTGCTGTCACGGACCAGTGGAGTTCTTGTTCCCTACCTGTGCCTGGGCTGCATTGGATTATCGCTGGGTGGAAGAAGCCAGAGTGGGACTGCGAGTCCCAGAAGTGTCAGCGGCGTGCTCACTAGCCGCACCTGGAGACTCTTCCCGACCGACCCCGCCTCCCTCCTGGGTGCCCTGCCCGCACATTGACTATAAGTTCACACCCCCTGACGCGCATCGCGGAACACGCGCGGGACGGTGCCGGGCGAAGCACGGGCCAAGGGCGGGCCCGTTGTAGCCCGTTCGAGCCCGAGAGAGACCGGACCGGGCCACCTCTCTAAGTCCTTGCCCAGTTGCCCTCGGACTCTCCGAACCACACTTTTGCAACCTGGACTAGTCTTGTCAACTAGGATCTGACCAATATGGCAACAAGGGAGACGAGGAGTAAAGCGGCTACTCTGGTAACCGGTACTTTGGATAGCTTTCTCATTAAAGCAAAACAATGCACTCACAGCCCTGGAAAAACAGCTAGTAGAGGGGATCGAAAGTACACAGCGATCCTCCCTGGGCTCAACCATGAATGCCAGATCCCCAGAACTTTTGGACGTTACCCACCTATCCCTTTTGGATAGTATCGATCAAACAATCAAATCGAATCAGTGCTACAGCAGCTGAGGACGCCCTCCAATTCACACCGAGATCGAGACTCTCTCCTCACTATGCCTGAGACAACGCCACCCTCAATATCCCATCCAGTTCGGACTTGGGAAGAGGGGAGTGATACTAACCCAACACTTCTAAGGGGTCTTCGTGAGGGCGCTGTCCCAAAAAGAGAGACCTAGACAGTCAAAAGGTGTAAAGAAGGCAAAATTGGATCACATCCCAAATACCACTGTTAACGATTGTCAACGAAATGGTGAGCCCAATGCACCCTGCCCACATTCAGACGCCACTTCAGCCTGGCCCGTTAATTTTTGGAGAGGGGTCTTGTAGTAGTATGGACCGTTCCATCCATCTCTTTACTAACATCCTTAAAGAATTGTTAGACCCCCTGTTGGTTAGGCTTGATTGTATTGACGCCAGACTCCTAGCAATAGAAAAAGCAACTGGGTGTATGGATGATAAGCAGGGATTGCGGACCAGCACCAGGAGTAACTGCGATAAACACTGGGATTTCCCCTCACCTTGGTGCTCTTAGAACTGTGATTTCAAACCAGCCCACTTCCACTGCTAATGGGAATGCTCCTATAGCTACCGCACCTCAACCCAACCCATTACCGCCTCCAAGGCAACTCCCCCCCCGTGCCTTTAGTCCGTAAGTCAAAGTTGCCTAATCCGACTACTAAAAAGAGGCAGGAAAAGACACCCACTAGAATGGCTGACCGTCCCCTGCCAATTGTAGTAAATCTGCCTCCAAAGGCGGCGGCCCACACTGTAATCCTGACTGGGGTACCTGAGCTCTCTAACTCTGCGGTGGAATCTTTTGACTCCTTACGCAATAAAGTTATTAGTTGGTTGAACATTCACAGGCCATTACCATCAAATCTGAGAGGGGAAGTACTGATGGTAAGGAGGGTTCCCATGGGTTGGTCACACGGTAAAGAAAATAGGGGGCGATTTGTATCCTTGTAAGTTTTAGGAATTCCCAGATTGTCCCCCATATCTGTAACAGGTTGGGGTACACGGGGAATACATCCATTGAATTGGTCCCGCTGTCGTTTTTTTACCCAAGAAGCAATGACTCGTATCTTGGGGTAAATGACGGCTGGACAAGGGTGGGATTTGCCATTGATGGTTCAAGGTATAGGCCCCCACGACATGACACATTTACACACAGTAATTATGTTCATGCTAACAGATATAGCTGCCTTGACCAGGTTGACTGACTTTCGAGGGCTGTATGCACTGGGAGTATTGAAGGGTTGGTCCCTCGTTCTGTTCAGCTTGGGACAGGGATAGATGCCACTGGAAATTGTACCTCTGACCCTCTATCACCAGAACGGCCAATTATTATTAGTACGCAGGGCTTCCCTACTGATCAACCACCAAGAATCCTACATCAGAATATACTACTCCAAGAAGTAACTGATTCGGCGGTTCAAGAGGGGCAGGTATCTTTGGACGGGTTTCCAGTGCCATGTACATATATAGATGGTTAGAGAGTGAGGGGAACAGCACCCAAGCCAGGTCCGAAGAGGATGAAGGTCCTTTCATGGAACGTTGCAGGCATCGCCACTAAAGTAGATTCCAGCGACTGGGGGTCCCTAGTAGATAGTAATGACATCTGTCTCTTTTAGGAGACTTGGGCTAGGGAAGCTTACACCAGGGTTGGTTATGCAACTTTCTATGTCCATGCTAGGTGGGGCGGCAAAGGGAGGCCTTCTGGTGGTATCGCTATCTGGGTGGCTAGTCACATAGGTTGTATAGCAGAGATAATACCAACCCATTCGGAGGACATACAATGTGTTCTTCTTAAATGGCCAGACACCTACAACCTGGCGATTGTGAATGTGTACTCACGTCCAGTAAGTGTGTCCATGGAATCATCCACCCTAGGCGGTCTATCTTCATTTCTGGGACAACTACCCGCTGATTGTAAGATATTGATGGGTGGGGATTTCAATTGCCACTTTGAACCACTAAAAGGTTTAAAGGAGGGTGCCTTAACAGCCGAGGATGATTACTGGGGGATTCCCCCCTGTCAATCTCCAAACCCGAAATCATGGTCCCCCTTAGCGTTGCAGATCACGTCCCTTACCCTGAACCACGCCCTGAGGGCCTATAATGGGCGCACACCATCTGATGCCCCCTCAGTGTGCACCTTCAATAGGAAGGACCAGGAATCACGTGTGGACTACATTTTTGTAGAAACAAGCGTGTGGCCCACGGTTTTGGACTTTAGGGTGATTGAAAGAGCAGACAACGATCATAATGCTCTCTGCTTGGATATGGTACACCCAGGGCCCACAGAAGGTACGCCACTTAATGAGCCAAAGCAAGACACAGGGACCCTAGTTCTATCTAATAACAGACGTAGGGTAAAATGGGGGAAAGTAGTCAGTTCAACAGAGTGCATCACGAAAATCTATGTTTTGGCGCTCCCTAAGTTAGTTGAAATGGATGAACTGATTAATAAACCCAAAGTTACTGACTTCAAAGAGAAACTAGGTCAAATTCATGTAGACCTAGTGGGAAGCTTAGGAGAGGTTTTTTACCCCGAGGCCGTGAGCAGGAAGAAGAGGACACCAACCTCAGCTTGGTACAATTCCATGTGTAAAAAGATAAAATCCGAGTTGATCTCTATGGTCAAGTCTGGCACAGATAAACATAAAATATCTGAGATGAGACGGAAATACAGGGAAGCCATCGCCCATGCAAAGTCCGACTGAGATTGGGATAGATGGCATGACCTATCATTGGCACTCGAAACCAAGGATTCAAGAAAATTTTGGTCACTAGTCCATACAGGTGCAGGGGAACCAAAATCAGCTGTGGAGCCAAACATCGCTGCCTCAATATGGGAATCCCACTTCAGTAAACTGTATCAAGATACTTCTGTAATTCCCACAGAGTCAGTTCCTGATAGCCCCTCTGAGCCCAATGAAAAACTAGAGTTGACACTGGGTGAGGTATTAAATGCTATAGGGAGATTAGCGACGCGTAAGGCACCAGGTCTCGACAAACTCCCCGGAGATTTGTTTAGACACCAACCAGAGATCTGGGGTCCTGATTTGCTTATTATTTTCAACTCTATTCTAAGAGGGATGGAGATCCCTTGTACTTGGCTGGGGGCAGAGATAGTACCGATTTTTTAAAAGGGCTCTTCTCTGCTCCCAGCCAACTACAGGCCGATCAGCCTAATAGATGTACCTCAAAAACTCTTCGCCCGTCTCCTGCTGGACCATCTCCTGCATTGGATGGAGGACAATGCGATTCTTAGTCCGCGCCAGGTGGGCTTCAGGAAGAACACGTCCACCATAGACCAGATTTTTCGCCTCGTCCTTCTCTACTGGAAAACGGTGGGGATCGGGGGCGGGGGAGGAGAGAGTCTGTACATGGTGTTCGTGGACCTGAGGTCCGCATTTGACTTGGTACCACGCAAGAAATTATGGGCGGTCCTCAGGGAGCTAGGTGTTCCACCACAGCTACTACAGGCAATAATTAGGCTCCATGATGGAAATTTTGCCCAGGTCAGGTGTTGGAGGGAGGGGGCGTTGTCATCTAGATTTCCAGTCCTCAGGGGGCTAAGACAGGGTTGTGTCCTCGCACCGACCCTGCTTTGCCTCTTTGTTAATGGTGTAATAACTCACCTTGACAATGTCAGGAACAACGATGCCCCCAGGCTGGCAGGCAGGAGGGTTCCGGCAATTATGTTTGCCGATGATACCCTCCTGCTCTCCAAATCCCCGATGGGGATTCAACTGATTCTAGATGGGTTTGGGTATTTCTGCAGGGCGGGCATGGCCTTGAGATCAACGCAGAAAAAAACAAATTCATGGTATTCAATCCCTCGACAACCACTAGGCCTAATCCAACCTTGGATCTGATAGGCTGGAAAGTGTTAGAACGTTCCAGTATTTGGGGGTAACTCTACACGAAAATCTATCCTGGGGTCCACAGATAGCAAGATCCCGTTTAAAGTTATCCCAAATGGTGGGGGCAATTCTGAAGGTCTCGAATTCATCAACCTTCAAACCAGTTAGTCCAGCCTTGGAGATGTATAAAACCCAAGCCAGAGCAGTTTCATCCTATTGTGGTGAGCTGTGGGGCCATAATGTTGGGACAGAACTTGTCAAGGTGGAAAACAACTTCCTTAGACGTTTGCTGGCTCTACCACAAGGTACACCCCTGTTACCACTGAGATTAGATCTGGGGCTCCCTTCAATAGGGGGTGAACTGGCTCTAAAGCCATTAAGGTTTTGGCATAGGCTTTGGTCTACTAGTGAACTCTCTCACTATAGACAAGATCTGAAGCATGTCCTGAGTCTTAACTCCTGCAACAGAATTCCATGGGTGGCATATGTAAAACAAGAATTCTATCGACTGGGACTGGCTGATCTGTGGAATGGTCCCGAAAGAGGCTGTTTAGGGGTGTCCCGCAAAACGCTCACCAAGACTTTCAAGGACAAGAGCCTAACTTCACTCGTGTGTGCCCTGAAAACCGGCTCCCTCACTGAACAATTTCTGGCCACCAAAAGCTCTTTTTACTTTGAAAGATACATGGATATTATGTTCTCTATCACTGCAAGGAAACTTTTTATCCAGTGGAGGTTTGGCACACTGCCCCTTAAAGCCTTTACAAGTAAATGGGCAACGCTGGACGACAAAATCTGCCCTGGGTGCAGCACGAATGTGGAGGACGAACTACAAGTGCTGTTTTTTTGCCCTGCTTACATCAGACCGAGAAAGTACTGGCTAGTACCACTATGTAGGAATCTGGGCTTCAGAAACTATCTACAATCATACAGAATTCTGAAGACAAGCACCCTGCACTTTATTGTTTTTGCTGTAGCCAAGTATTTAATGGCTATGTGGCGGATAAGGGGAAAAATACTGAAAGGGTAACTCCTAACCTCTGAATGTGAAATGAACTGCAATGAACTGTAGTTAATAGGGTTTTTAGTTTCCCAGATTCTGGTATGCACTGAATTAATTAGTCCTTGGCTTCCTTGCATTGTTTTATATTGTATGTTTGTATGTGTTTTATATGTTTTTATTGTATCTTTTATGGTCTTAAATGGCCGAAATAAAGAATTTTTGGATTGGAAACTTAGTATGTATAATACCCCCTTTTCTGGATTGGTTCAAATCCATTTGGTTGTTTTTGAGATATTTTGACTCAAAAAGATATTGGAATTAAATGCAAGGTTAAGGTACAGAGAAATCCTATTTAATATTTCACAAATTCTCTGTGAATCCAGATTTGTGTGTGATACGGGGATCCTAATTTGAAAAATAAATTGAAACAGGTTGGAAGAGGGAACATTGCAGGACTCACAAAGTATCTGCAGACTAACATATTCTGATCGGCTGGCCATAAAAGAAAATGTATGTTTTGGTTGCAATTATGAGATGCAAAACTTTTGTGGATCATGTGTTGCACAAAATGATGAATCTGTAAGAAGGCATGACGAGCAATCCCCGACGCTGAGAGAATGCGGGACCCCAGAAATGTAACCCCTTAAAAGTCACCAATTATTTCTGCCAAATCCATGGGCCAAGCTGTGCCTTAGTGAATCCCACAACTCACCATTTTGTTACATGAATCCAAAAAGAATACATGGATTCCAAGGAACTATCGCAGAAAGGTGCACCATTTTGGTTCTGCAGAAGTGGTTCAGTGCTCACAAAGAAAATGTCTTACATATAAAGAAAAAACATAAAGCGTGCACACTGAGGCAGGTACAGGGCCTTTAGCCAAGCCTTGAGTTTAGTAAAGAAATATACACGGCAACATAAAGGAAAGTTTTACTTCTTTTAAGGACACGAAGACGAGGATTATGCATTTCTATCTCCTCTTTATTCCAACAGCATCCATAAGAAAACAACACTACTCAACTACATTTCCCACGAACATGGGGAAAAATCAGTACTGTATTTTCCGGCGTATAAGACGACCCGGCGTATAAGACGACCCCCTACTTTGCCTGAAAAAATTTAGGTTTTGTGCTATACTCGCCGTATAAGACGACCCCCACTTCCAGCGCAGTCCAACGCAGTCCTGCATAGCCATTCCGAGAATGTACCGGTATTTTGAACTTACCGTATTAGTCTAGTCCTCCTCCCTGTGGGTGAGCAGTAAGGCTTTATCAGTGGACAGTGTTACCTAAGCGTTTATTTTACAAACTCAAAGACTGAACTCAAACAAATTGGTTGTATAAACAATCTTGCTTTACTCGCAATATTTTATTTAGAACCATATGAAAAACTTATTGAGTCTTATACCTTGCGGAAAGCTCAACCTTATATGTACTGGAACATCTCCCATGGCGTTAGACGCCTTGTGTACTTATTAAGACAAAATTTGCTTCCGTTGAAAGTTCTACATGCCAGCTGGTATGGCCATTCGGCACGCTGTGATCTTTGTCAATTGTATGATCAGGACTTAGATCACGTTATGTTTGTTTGTCCTGCCCTGATGTCGTGCAGGCGTAGATGGTTAAGACCAATTTGCTTACAACTCAACATTTTATCTGCTTCTTCATTTAAGGCGGCCTTGATTAACCCACCTAATGAAATGTTTTCTTTTAAACTGTACAACTTTTTAAAATGTTTTTTGGACCTGTACTAGGATGTTTCTTCTAATTGTGATGGAATAATATCTTATGTATTTCTTGTTTTGTATGTATATTTTGTTTTATGTGGACCTCATAAAGAGTTCCTTATCATAATAAATAAACTTGAAACTGTCACTTCTGAATATACCGGTACGGTATGATAAACATAAATTAGTGCATGAAACAGTGCAAGTGGATTAAACTTTCCATAACTTTCCATAAATCCAAGGGATTTCTACAGGATTTACAACGTTCCCTTTAAAAGCCTTCAAAATCCTCCTCTTCGTCATCTGATCTCATAAGTAAGTCAATGAGATCTTGTGGTACATCTGTAAGGCAGTCATCGTATGGATCTGGTACCAATTCCGTATCAGATGATGTGGTCTCTTCTTCGGCATCCTCTTCACCTTCCCACAAATAGTCGTCCTCCATACCATCTAATGAATTTGATATGCCACACTTCTTGAAAGACTTTATTACAGTTTCTGCATCAATGTCGTTCCAGGCCTTTATAACAAAGGTGCACAAAACATCCAACTGTGGAGCACGCATGTTTCCTCCTTTTGTGAATGTTTTTTCACCGCTAACCATCCACTCATTCCACTGTTCTCGGATGCGATCTTTAAATGGCTTGTTTAGGCACACATCCAGTGGCTGCACCAACGATGTCAATCCTCCAGGTATAACTGCAGCATCTGTTTTTATTCTTGCCAGCCTTTGCTTGGTGCTTGGAGTTAAATGAGCCCTGAACATATCCCACACCAGTAGACTACGTCTTTGTAGAAGTCCACCTGGTCGCCTGCTCCATACATTATCAAGCCATAGCTTTACCCCTTCTTCATCCATCCATCCTTTCTCATTCACATGCACAAAACAACCAACAGGGAACTTGAGTTTCGGCATTGTTTTTCTTTTGAAAATAACCATTGGTCTCAGCTTTGCGCCATCAGCTGTGCATGCTAGTACCACTGTGAAACTGGACTTCTCATGTCCTGTTGTTTTTATTAAAATTGTCTTTTCGCCTTTTTGATGGACAGTTTTGTTGGCAATCATATCGAAATTCATTGGAGTTTCATCCATATTTCCGATGCTACTTAGCGCATAGCCATGTTCATTGCGCAGCCTAATAACGTAGCGATGGAAGCTATGCATTTTGGCATCAAGATCCGCAGGTAATTTCTGGGCAATTTTTGTCTTTTGCCGCAATACCAGATTATGCCTTCCCAAGAATCTGGTACACCAGGATACAGTGGCCTTAAATCTGTGGCTGAGATCTGGATTAGATTTGGCCCACTGAAGTGCAACCAATCGGATTTTATTTCGGGTCACGACATAACCGCTTTGCCGATGCTCGGCCACCATGTCTGCTACATGCTTTTCGAGTTCTGGCCAATGTGGGGTGCCTCTTCTTAATGCACACTTGCCCCTTGGCATACTCCGTAATGCTTTCTCATTTGCTCTCCAGGCCCGAACCATCTTTTCTGTCACTCCATATTGTCTTGCAGCAGCACAGTTATTATGTTCCGTGGCAAAATCCACAACTTTAAGTTTGTAACTGGCTTCATATTTCCTTCTTCTTGCCACTCCTGGAGCCTTGCTGGGTTCTTGACTGCCAGCCATTTGCACTGGATGCGCTGCTGGAGCCTTTCCGGGTTCTTCACTGTCTGCCATTTGCACTGGATGTGCTGCTGGAGCCTTGCCGGGTTCTTGACTGTCAGCCATTTGCACTGGATGTACTGGTGCTGTACAGTATGAACAGGTGCAGAGACTGTCTTCAACACCACACGTACGGTACGGCAAATACGGTATCTGCTCACCAGACTGCCTTTCCTCTTCGCAACAACCAGCCAATCACGGCAAGTGCTCTACTGCCTTCGGTAACATTCGGGAACATTCTACAGTCCCCTTTCTATGCCCACGCCCATGTCAAGGAGAGAGGGGCGCGTGCCAAAACGTGCCAAACGTGTCAACACACCGGGCGCTGCCATCTTCGGCGCTGGCTGCCCGTTACCATATACCGTATTTCGGACGTCCTGCTGCCTCGTCCTGCTGCCTCGTCTGCCTGGGGATGTGCAAGCGGTTGGAGGCGCGTGTACAGCGGCAGCGGCAGTCGAGGTAAGACTCATGGCGCCATTTGCTCGCTTGTGAAGCGGTTTGACACCTTCGAGTGAAGTCCTCGCTATGAAAAAAAAACGCTCGCTTTCGATACTTCATGGCGCGGGGCCTGGGTGTGGACTTTGCCGGGGCCGGTGGCTGTATTTTTTAACATAAGGTGTGTTGTTTCTTGTTACATACGGTATTTCCTATTGTGAAGCGGTCTGACACCTTCGAGTGAAGTCCTCGCTATGAAAAAAAAACGCTCGCTTTCGATACTTGCACAATTCATGGCGCGGGGGCTGGGTGTGGACGTTGCCAGTGCCGGTGGCTGTATTTTTTAACATAAGGTGTGTTGTTTCTTGTTATTTCCTATTGTGAAGCGGTCTGACACCTTCGAGTGAAGTCCTCGCTATGAAAAAGCGCATGAAAACATACCATAAAATTTTGTACCCGGCGTATAAGACGACCCCCGACTTTCCAGAAAATTTTAAGGGGTTAAAAAGTCGTCTTATACGCCGGAAAATACGGTAGTTCATTTAACATCCAATCATAAAATGTCCATGACATCGTGTTAGCAACGACTCTCCTCTGCTCTATTCGTGTTATCGAAAAGTTATCCGATAAGCCTGATCTCTCTATTTCTGATCTACTCCTAGTCAACAGGAAATCAAGTTATTACCTGAATGAACATTATTTTCAAATTCTAACCATAATTTAACAAAGTCCTACAAACACAGCGTACTGTCTTGCAACAACATGAAAGTACTGTCGTAGTCTTTTATTAAATAGTATAATTGTGACTTGTGTATTTAGTGAGTTTTACTACCTGTAACTCCTGATTGGATGAATGACAGATCCATAAGGAGTGTATTCCAACGGGAGGAATAATATTTGCCTTAGTGTCCTTATAGAATTTAAACATTTCTGAAGGTTAGTTAGGAATTTTTTTTATTCTCTGTCCGGACCGGAAGCTCAGATATTGCATGTTTAAAGCTTTTGAACCGCCAAGGATGCCACACTGTCAACTGTCTTAAAATAGAAATGTTTAAACGTGGACTCTGACAACTAATCTACAACTTTCATAGTTTCATTACATCCTAAACAATCTGCTTAAAGGAATGTCTTTAAAGCCATAACTCCCCTAACTGGGAGAGCCGTCCAAACTGCGACTACTAAATGTTAAAATCCATACAAACACCCATTCTGTGGTGTCGCTGCAGACATGAAGGTTTTAATTCTGTTCGGCTCACATCATATCTCTGTGGCTTCACGTACTCTGATTCAGATCGACACGATTCCCACAGTGCTCTCTGGCAGTCGAATGACCCAACCATGGGTGAGTCCAAGCCACGATACCTAGACTGGCGCCCCATCTAAACAGGGAAAGATCATTAAATTCCCATGTACATGCACCATATAAGAGAACCTGAATTATCCAGCAAACGTACTCGCACAGTTAATAAATATAAAGAGCACCAGGAGAAGTGCTTAACTTGCTGGCAAAGTAGCGAAGAAGAGAAGGGTCGTTGGCAACACAATGTCATGGATTGCACGTTATATGATTGTTTGTTATTTGGGTCACTGGTTTTTCCCCTTTGTTCATGGCTAATGTCATTGAGTGGTGCTGTTTACATTCGGCTGCTGTTTGAATAAATCAGAGACAAAAATGTATGATCTGAGCCTCTTGCCCGAACATAGGTTTTCAGCTGCACATGGCTAATGAATGTGGACAGTGGGGGATTTCTGCATGGGAAGCTGGGAGCAGAGCTGGCCCAGCAGCCAACCCCGCCTGGCACAAGCAGGGGTTTTCCACAAAGGGGACATAGGGTATTGCCAAAGAGCAGGGCTTTCAACGAACCACCACTGCACATGGCTAAACGTTGTGGACAGTGGCTAATGTGCCAGAGACCTGTGAGGTAGTGGATGCTACGCAAATGTCTTTAATCAATCAATCAATCACTGTTGACGTAGACACTGACCATTGGTCTAAGAATACATGGGAGCATTCACACAGCCCATGATGTATATGGCAAATCCTTGCTGTAAGAATGTAACGTTCTCCAGTATTAGGGGTGTCTTTCATAGATTCACGTGCTTGAATATTCCCCGCCGTCGGCGAAGTGGGAGTCCCACGGTAAATAAAATAGCAATAATGCTAAATATAAATATAGAAATATATATATACATAATATCAGAAAAGAAGGAAATACATAGAAAACCTCTGAAAACAAATCCTACTTAGGAATGCATGGTATAGAGAAAAAAACATTTGTAACACCTTAGTGTCATTATGTTAGTCCAAACTGCGGCCAATCAGGCGCCAGCACCCTCTAGAACCTTCTCCTCAGAAGCTCAAGCCCTCAGATTTTCTACCGCACGTCGTGTGAAGGGAGTCTCCCTGAGCTCTGCTCAGTTTTCAGAACTCGATCTTCTAGTTTCCAGAAATTCTACAATGTCAAGTAAGAAGTCTTTATTCAGACCATGTTATTCTTGTGGGAAGCTTCGTCTTTTTGAAAAGGACCCCCACCAGAAGTGTATTTATTGTTTATATCCGGATCATGAGGCTGGCAGCTGCAAGTTTTGTAGAACCTTTTCTTCAAAACTCTTAAGGACAGGGAAGGCCGTCTTCTTCTTTGGCTGCAGCGTCTTAAGGACAAGGACTCTTTAGTGTCCGACGCGGAGAGTTTACATTCTGGTTTCTCTTTAGCCTCAAAGAGGGGTAGTGTCCAGGAGGTTCCTTCTCCTTTCCTCAAGAAGCCAAAATTAGCCCTGTCTGTGGCTCCTCCAGTCTCTACTGCCATTCCTACCACCTCTACGCCCACGAGACCTGGCTCTCAGGCGTCTTTGGCTACCTCTCAAGGTGTCCTCACACCTCTCGCAGGCCCGCCGTCGACGAGTGCGTCTACGAGCGCTCCGTCGGCGAGAGCGGCTTTGCCTGCATCTTCTACGACTACTACTTCGGCTTTCTCATCATCGGCGATGGTTTCGTCGACGGCCTTCACGTCGACGAGGGTTTCGTTGCCGTCTAAACCTGTTCCGCCGACAATTCTTATCTCGTCGACGAAGAAAAGAGAATCCTCGTCGACAAAAGATCCGAAGACATCGTCGTCGACAACGCCGTCGACGAAAGCCTCATCGACGAAGACACCGTCGACCAAGATCTCGTCGACAAAGAAGATCTCGTCGACAAAGACAGGCCCGTCGATGAGGGCTCCGTCGACGGAGTCAGTACCAGCATTGACGGCGAACCCGTCGACGACGACACGCCCGTCGACGATGACGAACCCGTCGACGACACGCCCGTCGACAACGACGAACGAGTCGACGGCTGCTCCAACAATGGATCGCTCATAGACGGTGACACCGTCGACGACCTCGTCGACGACCTCTCCGTCGACGCAGGTTTCTTCAAAATTACCGGCCACAACAGCTGACTCAGGCTCGTCGTCGGTGACGGCTCCGTCGACGACGGCACCAATTTCATTTGCTTCTGTACCGTTGGTGCCCTTGAAGACCTCTAAATCTTCATTCTCGCACTGCAGTACCCTGCCAACAGATCCCAGAACCAGAGCTTCAACCACCTTCTCCGATGTTTGCAACTACATCAGACTCGGAGCATGAAGAGGACACGTTTGGGGCCGCACATAGTCCCTCTGATTTAATAATTAAATGTCAGGACACAGACTCTGATGATGGCGGTGAGCCAGAATTTCAACAGGAGGAACAGTTCGTTCAAACACCTGTGGCCACCATTCCTTTGACCTTAATTTCTAATCCCCAGCATATGCTGGATGATTACAACCGCCTTTTTCTGGGTAGTCCGCAAACTACACCTGCACAATCTCCCGCTCCTGTGGTGCTACCTCCACCTTCATTGCCACCTATGGTACCAACTACAACTTCGTCCCGGATTCATAGATCTATTAGCATCCATACCACTGTATATCCGCAGGATGCGGATGATGAAGCGAACGCAGAACGGGAGGATGGTGAGGTTCCTGACGAAACAGATGGTGAAACAGGGGATCAGGATATGGCCGACTGGGACGATTATAGGACGCAAACGCCTTCTCCTCAACCTGGTACTTCAAGTGACTCGCCAACAGTTGATATTGCCAGTTTCCATCTTTTAATGGATAAAGCAACTCAGCGTTTCAAACTTTCACGGTCACAACACGAGGAAGATTGCTTTCTCTATGACTTTAAAGACAAACCTTATAAGCAGGTCCACGCTATTCCTATTATTGAGTTCATGTGGAAAGAGGGCATTAAACTAATGAAAGCTCCTAACCTGCTCAGATTCCACGCCTTGAAAAGAAGTACAAGGCCCCCACTGGCTCTCCAGCTTGCCTGACTTCTCATCCCAAACCGGATTCGGTTGTGACTCGGGCCGCACAGCGTAGAGCTCGGAATCCAGCGTCCCAAATCACATCCCCTCCGGATAGAGAGGGTCAACGCTTAGATGCTATTGGCCGCAAGTTCTCAACGATGGCCTCAACTTCTGTCCGAGCAGCCAATGCTTTAGCCATCTTGGGACGCTATGACCGGCAGATGTGGTCAGATATTGCAGATTTCATGGCACTCATACCTGATGCATCTAAGACTGACGCACAACAGATTCTCTGCGATGGTCAAAGGGCAGCGGAAGAAATCATCGACTGTACAGTCGATATCGCTAACACAGGTTTCCGCCTCCTGGCAAGTGCGGCTGCACTCCGAAGACAGGGTTGGCTGAAGTCCACCTCCTTCCGGCAGGAAGTCCAAAGCAGAATATTGGATATGCCTTATGATGGGGAATCACTGTTCGGATCCCATAGAGTCCATCAAGAAGGACACCGATACGGCGAAGTCCTTCGGCACGCTCCAATTTCGGAAGCAGTCCTTTCGAGGTGCGCGCGGACGTGGTACTTCTTCCAACTTCCGAGGAGGACAACAGTACCGCTCCTACACTCAGAGCGGCCAACGGTACACGTCCAACCAGCAGTCTCGTCAGCAACCCTCCAGACCGTACAGAGGAAAGTCGTCCTATCGTGCCACCACTCAGAAACGCCAATGACTTGTGCCATTCTCAAGGTGTTGGAGGGCGAATCTCTCTGTTTTATTCCCAGTGGTCTTCGATCACCTCGGACCGCTGGGTATTGGACGTTGTCAAACGGGGTCACACCCTGAAGTTTACAGAGATTCCTCCTTGCACTCAACCTCATGGCCCACCTCCTCCACATCTCGAGGAGCTCTTCCATCAGGTCCGTCTTCTTGTGTTGAAGGGTGCAGTCGAAGTGGTCCCTATACATCAAAGAGGGAGAGGTTTTTACTCTTAATTCTTCCTTATACTCAAGAAGAACGGAGATTGGCGACCCATTCTGGATTGGAGGGCTCTCAACCAGTTCCTGAAGTCTCGAATCATTCCGAATGCTGACACTACAGGAAGTTCTGCGTCTTCTATCCAGCGAGGATTTTATGACCACCATAGATCTTCAAGACACTTACTTTCATGTTCCAATAATCAAACGACATCGGCAGTACCTGCGCTTCAAAGTGGGGCCACTACATTTTCAGTTCAAGGTGCTACCCTTCGGACTGCGTTCAGCTCCTCGTGTGTTCACGAAGGTACTGGCCCCGGTGGTGGCTCACTTGCGTCTACAAGGAGTTCAGATCTTTCCCTATTTAGACGATTGCCTTCTCAAGTCACAATGCCACCATCAGCTGGATCGGGACACGCACCTTTGCCAGCAAGTGTTTCGGTCTCTAGGATTGACCATCAACAAAGAAAAGTCACAGTTTGCACCTCTGCGGATCAGAACTTTCCTGGGAGTAATCCTAGACACGCAGCTCTCAAAAGCGTTCGTCTCGGGCGAACGACGTCCAAAGATTCTTCGTCTGGTCTCCCTTATTCGAAGAAAACAGTCCGTTTCTGTTCGGACGTTAAAATCATTCTTGGGAATGGCTTCATCTTGTATCGCACTGATCCCAAATTGCAGGTTGCGCGCCCGTCCCATTCAGGAAGAACTGGACTTAGTGGCGTCAGGTCTCCGGATCCTTCAACGACCTTGTTGCCGTCACAGCTCGCATGAAACAGAGCCTGCTTTGGTGGACGCAGCCCGCAAATCTGGGAATGGGTGTGTCCTTCCTCGATCATGCTCCAGACCTTACGTTGACGACGGACGCCTCCTTAGAGGGGTGGGGCGCTCATCTTCAAGGCCTGTCCATCAAGGCCAAGTGGTCGCCGATGCAATGCACGTGGCATATCAACCGGCTAGAATTGATGGCGATTTTTCTGGCGCTCAAGTCCTTCCTCCCAGTTGTTCATGGGGAGTCAGTGCTAATCCAAACGTACAAAACCACCAGTATGCACTACGTGAACAAGCAGGGGGGGACCAGGTCTCCGCTTCTGTCCCGCTTGGCCCAGTCAATCTGGGATTGGGCTCTTCGCCATCACATCACCTTGACAGCTGTCCACCTTCCGGGCGTGTCCAACTTCCTAGCCGTCTCTCTAAGCAGGTCCACTTCCTCGACACACAAATGGGAGCTGCACCAACCGACTCTGGATCGTGTGTTCCGCAAATGGGGTCACCCGGATCTGGATCTCTTTGCGACACCGGAGAACCGGAAATGCCCATCTAATGCAAGTTGGCATTCCCACCCATGGTCCCGCGGGAATGCCCTTTCGATCAACTGGAGCGGTCTATTCGCTTACACTTTTCCGCCGCTCCCATTGATACCGCGGGTACTGTGGGAGATGCGGAGGCAGCCCTGCCACATCCTGCTGATTGCTCCTCGTTGGCCCAGACAGGCATGGTTTTCGGAACTACCCCTAATGTCCCTGTGCGAGCCCATTCCTCTACGTCCTCGTCCGGACCTTCTAACCATGGACAAGGGCTTAGTGTGTCATCCAGATCCCTTAACGCTACAATTGTGGGCTTGGAACCTGAGCACCTTGAGTTCACTGGTTTAAACATATCCCAGGAGTGCAGAGACATCCTAGCTCATGCCAGAGCTCCGTCTACCATCAAGACTTACAAACTTAAATGGAAGCGATTCTGTCATTGGTGCGCTACGGCCAATATCCATCCCATCCATTCCACTCCGGAGCAGCTCCTTCCATTCTTTTTGAGCCTCGCTCAGTCAGGTCTCTCTCATGCTACACTGAGAGTGTTCTTAGCTGCTATATCTCGTTTCCGACATGATGGCTCTTCATCACTCTGTTCATCACGAATTATAAGTCACTTCTTCAAAGGGCTTTTCCGCAAGTTTCCACCTGTGCGTCGCCCTCCTCCAGCTTGGCACCTCAATGTTGTACTATCTCAACTTACCTTTTGAGCCTATCCACAGGGCGGATATCAGGTTCATCACTTGGAAGGTTGCACTTCTGCTGGCTTTGACCTCCTCTTGTCGCGTGAGCGACCTTCATGCTTTTACTGTCAAGCCGCCTTATCTACAGTTCAAACCTGACGGGGTGGCACTTCGGACCAACCCCTCTTTCATGCCTTAAGTACCTACGGATTTTCATTTGAATGAGCCTGTATTCCTCAAGACTTTCTTTCCGGATCCAAAATCTCCGGCGGAGCAGCGCTTACATTCTCTGGACATCAAACGATGTCTTAAATTTTACATTGCCAGAACTGCCCCATTCCGCAAGTCCGACCAACTTTTCATTGCCTACGGACGACTGCGCAAAGGTCATACAATTTCTAAACCGACTATTGCCCGGTGGCTTTCCTCAGCCATTGCTTTCTGCCACCAACAAGCGGGCAAACCATTGCACTCTTCAGTGAGGGCACATTCTACGAGGGCGATGTCTTCATCCACCGCCTTGGTTGCTGGTGTGCCACTTCATCAGATCTGCCGTGCAGCGACTTGGTCCAGCAGGCACACTTTCACCAAACATCACTGTTTGGATGCCATCATTGAAGCGGATACCGCAGTGGGACGTGCAGTGCTTCGCCATCTTTTTCAGTAAGGTGAGCCTCTTTCCCCCCTCCTTAGTATTTTCCTGTGATTGCTATGATGCCTTATATGACTGTATTATTATCCTAGTACTGTCTTGATTTTTTCTGCTATGCCTCGCAATCTCAGTTTCTAGGAGGTTACTGCTTACTATTCTATTCAAGCATGTGAATATATGAAAGACACCCCTTATACTGGAGAAGAACAATTGTTACTTACCTGTAAACAGGTGGTTCTCCAGTATTGGTGTCTTTCATAGATTCACATGCGACCCGCCCTCCTCCCGTCAGAGGCTCTTTTCTCCTCATGCGCTCTTTATTACTTGTGCTACGAAAATTTGAGGGCTTGAGCTTCTGAGGAGAAGGTTCTAGAGGGTGCTGGCGCCTGATTGGCCGCAGTTTGGACTAACATAATGACACTAAGGTGTTACAAATGTTTTTTTCTCTCTACCATTCATTCTTATGTAGGATTTGTTTTTAGAGGTTTTCTGTGTATTTCCTTCTTTTCTGATATTATGTATATATATATATTTCTATATTTATATTTAGCATTATTGCTATTTTATTTACCGTGGGACTCCCACTTCGACGACGGGGAATATTCAAGCATGTGAATCTATGAAAGACACCAATACTGTAGAACCACCTGTTTACAGGTAAGTAACAATTGTTCTTTTTTTCTTTTGAACCTGCTTCTGTACTGGGGAAAATTGATGCAGATATAAGAGTCAACTTTAGTTATTGTGAACTGGGCATGGGTCCAGATGCGAACCCTGTGCTCAAATGACCATGTACCTTTGCATCCAATTAATTTTACCCATATTTTGGCTCGACACATGCCTTAAATGCAACTCCTGCTGTGCACAATTAAAGGCTTTGTGCATTTTTGTGTCCATACAGGTGCTTGGAACAGGCTGACCTCTCAGCCTCCACATGAACTGCCTACGTTTCTGATCATTGGGTTCACTCTCCATGGTGGATACATGCCCAGCAGGCCAAACCCAGCTAACCGCTCCCACCTATGGCCAAATACCACATTCTTTCTATCTTATTTTCCCCCCCACAAAGGCTGTGCAGGGCCTGGTCGATGGAATACTGTGCCTGCCTGTAACAGTAAAGACTTTACTGTATACAAAATGTTACAGCAAAATGATGTTCTTGAAGTTCTGATGTTGCTGAAGCTTTATTGGTTTGCAAAGCATAGACTGTACTGGGAACTAATAAGAGACATAATCACAGCAAGTGGTACAGGTACTTAAAACATATGGTTTGCAAAGTTATAATGTTCGCAATGCTTTATGGAAATGGATATTATTGCTCAAAGTCATAATATTTCTACCATAAAGGGATACTTTCTCTCTTTGATTAATTAAAAACCTATTTAATTACCAAAATGTCTTTGAACATGTTGATAATGGAGGAGAGAAAAAGCGCAACAGTATTAATTGTGTCACATGTACCTGCAAGAGAAAGTTGACAGCATCGTGGAGTTCTTATACATTGGCGTACAGTGGAGTAGCTGTAGTTGCTGGATGTTCTGAGACTCGAGTTAGGGTCGGCCTTAGACATGTGCAAGCTGTGCACCTGCACAGGGCCGCCAAACCCCAGGGGCCACCACACCAATATATATCCTTAATATAATAATCCTCTAAGGATGGGTACATATGTACGTGGCGGCCCCTGGCAGGGATTTGGCGGCCTCCGGCTCTCTTCCACTTCCAAGCACCCTGACCAGCCCCTCTTCACTGGCCTCTGCGCTCCGCCCCGCCCGGCCCCGCCCGGATCCCCTCTTCTGGGGCCCCCTACCTACGCTTCCTGCCCAGGGCCGCCATGAGCCTAGAGCCGCCCCTGCTCGAGTGGCAACAGTTCAGGCTGAAGTAGTACTAAAAGCTAAGACTGTCGGTCTAAAAGGAGCAACAAAGCAGTTGATAACATAATACATTTCAGCACAGTTGCCGAACTGTTGTGGGATGTAAGATACTCAGTAAATATATACGATCATCTGGTTCAGATGTGGTTGAATCTTCAGCAGACCACCTCTACCTTATTACTTGGATTAGAGCAGGCTCAGTCTTCTAGTTCTTAGGATTACTTATGCGGACTGGTGGCTTCCAAACTGGGCAATTTCAGCAGCAAAGCAAACCGGGCCACAGTCTGCCATATCAAACATGAAATTAACCCCATGTGTTCTCCACATTATGGCTCAACCTCTGCTACAAGGGTTCAAGCAGCCTCACACATTGAATGCAGCACCAGCTTTTAGGTCCTAATTCAGGCACATAACCATTGCCAATCTCTGCCCAGGGCATTCTGCCAAAGGTTTTTAGGTCCAGCCTTTCAGACGTGCTTAGGTTTTCCTTCCTTACGGAGCCATCTGAGATCCTTAAAGCTAATGCATACATGCTGGGGCTCAGGAGAGCCTCCAGGGATTTTCTGGCAAGACGTTATAAGTTTGTGTATTTATCCAGCTCCCTGAGCCTGAACTTTCAGTGGCACACACACGATTGTTATGCTGTTAAAAGTCTTAGATAACAAGATCAATTATGTTTTTTTTCTTTAGCAGGAGCACAGATGGGAGGATGGCATTCATTATCCTACATGGATGTTTAGGTCTGGCTTGACAGTGCAACTGTCACCTGCACTTTTAACCTAGACCAATATTATTGTACACTACCTTCCTCCCTCAGAAATTGATATTTACTCCTATGCTATTTACTTGTAATGCTTTAATTTGCCGTACCATATTTGTGTAAAGCCAGACCTATTTTTATTGCCAATGCTTGTTGTTACAATGTTTGTCTTTGCTGCTTTATCTAAGGGCAATTCAATGCATGTACCACTTTTTGCTTTGGGGGCCACAACTCTTACGGTTTGGATTATGAAACCCTAGTTCCACAGTATAGCTATGCAGGTATCAGCCTACGTTTTATCCTGGGATTTTAGTAGATGGGAAACTTGTGCAAGAGATGCAATATTAACAGTCTAATTTTCATTGCAGATCCTCCTACCGACAAACTTGATGGATGTGTTGTGAATGCTATGACCCTGCCAAGTGAGTCCAGTGTCAACTTGCATGCCATAACTACTTTAAAAGCTTTGGAATATAGGTATGAGTAAATATTTCTTTCTTTTTTAATAATAAGCGAATTCTCAAATTAAAAAAATTAAGTCATCACTATATAGATGTCCAACATCAAAAGCAGTTAATCTAATTACTGAATAATGACCAATGTATTTTTCAAAACTTAAATTGTTGATTGAAAACTGAGTATGCGGATCATGTTTCTACAAAGACAGAACAGAAACAAAAACTGTTAAAAATTGTGTGTCTGGTTGGCAGAGGTATGAACCCTGTCCACGCAAAAAACAGAATGCTAGTAAGGATAAGTCATATATACAACCAAAATGAGCCTGTGCTCACTCTCTGGTAGCTTAGCACAGAGCAGGCAGGCTTAACTTAAGAGGCAATTATTCAAGTATTCGTGCAACACTTATTACAGAAACAGTGGAAACACCACACAAAAAAATACCACACCTGGGTAAAAAAAATAGAGCTTCATTTATTGAACACAACAAGACCAAAACAGCAAAAATGCAATATGTGGAACTGGAGTTATGACTTTTTAAATAATATCTGCAAATATAGTGCTTCAAAGCATAAAGTGCCAACCTTGGGCTATCTGGTCGCATTTGACCGGGTCAAATCCAAAAGGTCAGGCCAACCACGGTCGAGCACGGGTTGGATACAGGGAACAGCCTTGTCCTGCTGTAAAGGTACCTTGTTTCGCTGTCGACGGGGCTTGATGTGTGAAGCAGAGGAGACGATACATCATCGTTGATCCCTCTGGATGTAGGCGATGTTTGTTCCGAGCGCCTCAAATCGAGATGCATTGGCTACTTAAGATGTAGGCGATGTATTGTTATTGAGCTGATCAGCCAGCGATGCATTGTCTTTGTCCTCTGTGACGATGCGTCGGCTTCGAGTGGAGATGCATCGGTTCCGACCGGTGCAAAGATGACGATGCGTGGGTTTTGATGGAAACAGCACAGAAAACCCATTTTCAAGGCCCAGGACTGGGTTGGCACCACTTGGCAGGGCAAGACTCACAGTTGGCAGAGTGCAGGTGCTGTAGCAAGGTTATTGGAAGTCTTTGATGTCCCTGAGACTTCAGAACAGGAATTCTAGTCCTTATAGTCACTTTGGTTCTGGGGTGCAGAGATGCAGGCCCAGCCCTTCTCACTCCTAGGTGAGGACGGCAGCAGGGCATACACAACAAAGTAGGAGTTCAGCAGAGTGACAGGCCATTCAGCAGCACAGCAGTCCTCCTTGGCAGAGTATCCTCCGGTCCAGAAGTGTGCTGAGTTGGTGGTGTCAGGGGTCCAGTACTTGTATCAAGTTGTGCCTTCGAAGTGGGGGAGACTTCACGTAGAGGGCTTTGAAGTGTAAATGTAAATGTATAGGCATTTATATAGCGCACTACTTACCCGTAGGGTCCCAAGGCGCTTAGACCGCTGCGAAACCCTTCCTGGCTTCCCTGAGAAATGGTCCCTTAATGGGTATCTCCAGGGTGAGACCAGGCATCCCCGGCGGTCTGGTGGGGCCGTTAGTGAAGATGAGGCAAGCTAATGCCCAGAGTTGCCGAGTGTGATCGCTGATCAGAGTGGGCACCGAGGCGAGAGAATTATCGAGTCCGCTGACCCTGGTCCAGAAACCTGCCGCGCCGGGAATCGAACCCTGGTCCCGGGCCGTCCTCTGCTCTCTGGTCTGCCGCCTCTAACCAGTGCCCTTCCCACCCTGGCTACAGACTTACTACAGGGGGATATGCAGCCTCTTGTGTGGGAAAAAGCACTGCTCATTCAGGTGTAAGTATCTGCTCCTCTCTCACATCCTGCCCAGGATTACCCATCAGGATGTTGACGGCCCATCTGTCACACCTAAGCTCCCTTCGTGGGTGTCTGTCTGGAGGGAATGCACAATGCCCAACTATCACCCACCCCAGGTGTGTATTCAGAGACAGGCAGAAGGCACAGAATGGTTTAAGTACGAAAATGCCAACTTTCAAAAAGTGGCATTTTCAGACTTGCAACTTAAAATACAGCTTTACCATTAGTTGTGATTTTAAATTATGAGTGGATTTCCCAATTCGAATCTACTCTTCTAAATGTAATAAGGTAATCCCAATGTTAACCTAAGGGCGGAAAAGGCCTTGCAGTAGTGAAAAACGAATTTAATAGTTTTTCACTACCAGGACATATAAAACTCGAAAGTAAATGTTCTACTTTATAAATACACTGCACCCTGCCCTTAGGGCTATCTAGGGTCTACCGTTGGGTTGTGTTATAGGTATTAAAAAGAGCGGTATCGGCCTGGCAAAAGGGTTAACTTGCCGAGTCGACTGTGCGGTTTAAAACGGCACACACAGGCTCTGCAATGCCACTCCTGAGTAATTTTTGAAGGGTTTACTGAAGTGGGTGGCACAATCAGTGCTGCAGGACCACTAGTAGCATTTAATTGGAGGGCCCTGGGCACTTATACTGCACTTTACTAGGGACCTATAGATAAATTAACTATGCCAATTTTTCACATTCTTTTTAAGCATTTTTACCTTTTCCTTTAATATGGGGCTGATAGCCCAAAGAAACATGTAAATTAATTAAAAGTCAGAATAAGTTTGGAAAATGTCACAATGTACTAAACACCCAGCCACAAAGGTCCTCATTTTAAAATGGCGATTTTAAATGTTTGGCAGTTTTGGCTTGAAATCTTATGATTCAAATCTATATTTTTATACTTGCAAACATTTAAGTGTGGGGTACAGCCTTTCTGTTACAGGGCTGGAAGTTGTACATGAGCAGCTGGGAAAAGAAACAAACAAATTCCATCCAATCACAAGACAGTCCTCCGTGTAATGCTCTGTGTAGCCTGTTTATCTCCCTCTTTCTTCCTGCGTAGGTGGCAATCCACCAATCTTCTCACTCCTTTTGTTAGACTCCGACCCTAAAAGATCAAGAGGTACATATTATCCATCACTGCATAAGGAAAATTTGCAGAATAAGCAGAACATGACATAAAAGGACAAAACATCACTTTCAGAACAGCCAATTCACCTTCCTGTTACACACAGGTATTATTAATAACAGCTCTGAAGTGTACCATAACTTCTACTAGGGAGGGCGAAACTTCCTTAAAGAATTATAGGGCAGGTTAATCCTGGCCTCCGTGTCCTTAATAGAATTGAAACTTTCCTTTAGGTTATAGCTAGGACATTTTTTATTCTATGTCAGGGCCCAGAGGCGAGGATTAGGCTAGTTCAAAGAGTGTCCACCACCATGCTTGCCAGAAAGGAAACGGGTTTGAAATAAAAGGTCTTAAAGGTAGAGTCATTAGACCAGTCTGCCGCATTGAGTAGATCCTCAAGACGTGCTGCCAGACAAAAAGCCTTAGAAGGCATTGCCCCTCTTACAGAATGGGCTATAAACGGGAAAATATCAACCCCCCTACTTGAGACGACCCATCTGACAATCGTAGGAGAAGAAACCACTTTGTGGGGTTTTGTGAGGGCAATCAATAATTGAGGACGAATTTCATCAGTAAACACTTCATATGCTTTAAATTGTGCAGACTACACATAAGTTAGGAATTTGTGCCGGATAAGACACCACTTTAGAATATCATTTTGTTCTGCGAGTAATGTAGACGGTCACCCCTTCCGGGGTAAGAACTCTTCCTGTTATATTCAGGGCCCGGACATCCAAGACTCGGCGACAGGATATCAAACATAATAGCATTGCTAACTTTGGCTAACCAATGCTTCCTGGACAGATACTTATTAGAGGACTAGGATTGAAACAAGGAAAGGACTTTGTTAACGTCCCACAATGTCGAATATTTGGATTCAGGAGGAACTGAGAGTCTGATTCCTCTCAGCAGTTTACAGACTAGCGGGTGTTCCCCCACCGGATGACCATCCACTGGTAGGTGCCCCACGGAAATTGCCAATCTGAAGGTATTACTAGATCAGTATGCAAAGACAGCCAGATTCGCTAAGAAGTTCATAATCTGGACAACATCTGCCCCAATAAGATCAACTTGGTGTTCAAGACATTACCCAAACCATCTGGACCAGGAGATTGTTTCTTCGTACTGTCTGCCCAGGCCTTAGCAAGTAGGGAGGAAGCTTCTTGTGAAAGGCCTGGGACTTTCCAACATCGTCCGTAACCCTCCAGGCCGTGAGGCAGAGAGGACCAGCGGGTGAGGATTGTTTTGGGGATCCCGGAGAAGATCGGGAAACCGGGGTAGAGGGATTGGAAAATCCCAGGAAAGTTCCATTATCACTGGAAATCAGGCCTGCGATTTGTAAATCGGGGTAATCACTACTAGGTCAGCTCGTTGTATGCAAACCTGTGCCATCAGTCTCATTTTCATGGCAAAGGGTGGAAAGGCATAGGACTGTTCCTTGCTCCAATCTTGGAGAAAGGCGTCCATGGCCGCTGCATTGGGATCCGGTCTCCAACTGCAGTACTGGTTGAGCTGAAAGTCCAGATAAGAGGCAAAGAGATCCATGAAGAATGGACCTCATCTGGCCTGAATTTTTTGAAAGAGATGAGCATCCAACTTCCAGAGGCTGACCTCTTTCCAATGGCGAGACTGCCAGTCGGCCACCTGATTGGAGCACCCTAGGAAGTGCTCCACCGACAGGGAGATCTGATTGGCCAGGCAATACTCCCATTGGTTCCGGGTGATGTCCAACAAGGTCTATGACCTCATCCCTCCCAGGTGATTGATGTAACGAACCGCCGCCACATTGTCCATTTTGAGTAGCACTGTACATTTCACTCTCTCTTTAATCCCACTTCGGCTGGCAAAAGAGCATGCCACCAACTCTAGGCAGTTGATGTGTAGAGATAGTTCTGTGGAGGACCATTTGCTGCCCGTGGTAAACTCCCCACATTGTTTGCCCCATTCGGAGCCGCTGGCGTCCGATTAGATTACGAGATCAGGATGGGAAACAAAGATCGCACGGCCATTCCAGGCATCCATGTGGGTCAACCATTAATTCATCTTCTACCTTTGCCTTGACCGAAAGGGGAATCTTTTGAGAGTACGAGAGGCCTTTCCGGAGGTGCTTGGTTTTCAAACGCAGTAGAGTCCTGTAATAAAGAGGACCCGGGAAATTGCCTAGATGGAGGACGATAGGAGTCCCACTATCCGCGCTAAATGTCGAAGTGGAACATGAGACTTGTAGATAGTTTGCCTGAGTTTGCCAATTCCCGCTGGGGAAGACTGAGAATCCCAGAAATTCACTAAGGTCTACAGCTATCTGCAAGTTCATGGACAAGCAATGTGCGCATTGTCCCATGAGAAGAATATCATCAAGGTAGACGATTAGTCTCACACCTCATGCCCGCAGATGTTCGATGACTGGCCTCATCAACTTGGTGAAGCACCAAGGGGCGATTAAAAACCAAAGGGAAGGGCGGTAAATTCGAGCACTAGGAAACCCTACTGGGATTAAATTGCAATCAATCAATCATTCAATCATGCATTTATAGAGCGCGCTACATACCCATGAGGGCCTCAAGGTGCTGGGGTGGGGCGGCTGCTACTGATCGAAGAGCCAGGTCTTGAGAAGTCTTCTGAAGGCCAGCAGGTCCTGGGTCTGGCAGGGAGATCGTTCCAGGTCTTGGCGGCGAGGTAGGAAAAGGATCTGCCGCCGGCTGTGGTTTTCCGGATACGAGGAACTATGGCGAGGGCGAGGGTGGCAGAGCGGAGGATGCGGGTGGGGGTGTGGAAGCTGAGTCGGTTGTTGAGGTATGATGGTCCGGTGTTGTGTAGCGCTTTGTGTGCGTGGATGGGGAGTTTGAAGGTGATCCTCTTGTTGACTGGGAGGCAGTGCAGGCCTCTCAAGTGGGGTGCGATGTGGCTGCGTCGGGGGACGTCGAAGATCAGTCGTGCTGAGGCGTTCTGGATTCGTTGTAGTCATCTCAGGAGCTTGGCTGTTGTTCCTGAGTAGAGGGCGTTTCCGTAGTTGAGTCTGTTAATGATGAGGGCCTGGGTGACGGTTTTTCTCGTGTCGGGAGGGATCCACTTGAAAATCCTGTGGAGCATTCGGAGGGTGTTAAAGCAGGGCGCAGAGGCGGCGTTAACTTGCTTGGTCATGGAGAAGGAGTCGAGGATGAAACCCAGGTTGTGTGCGTGATCGGTGAGTACTGGGGGTGTGCCTAGCGATGTGGGCCACCAGGAGTCGTCCCAGGCTGATGGGGTGCGTCCGAGGATGAGGACCTCCGTTTTGTCTGAATTCAGCTTCAGTCTGCTGTCCATCATCCAGTCGGCGACGGCCTTCATTCCTCTGTGGAGGTTGACTTTGGCGGTGTTGGGGTCTTCGGTGAGGGATATGACCAGCTGAGTGTCGTCGGCGTAGGAGATGATGTTGAGGCTGTGTTGTCGTGCGACGTGGGCGAGTGGAGCCATGTAGATATTGAACAGCGTCGGGATGAGGTAGGATCCCTGTGGTACGCCGCAGATGATCTTGGTGGTTCTTGAGCGGAATGGAGGGAGGCGGACGCTCTGGGTTCTGCCAGAGAGGAAGGATGTGGTCCAGGCCAGGGCCTTCTCTTGAATTCCGTCTTCATGGAGGCGCGCTGATAGGGTGCGGTGGCAGCAAATGAGGGCCAGGAGGATGAGGCCGGCTGTTTCTTCTTTGTCCATCAGGATCCTGATGTCGTCGGTGGCGGCGATGAGGGCGGTCTCCGTGCTGTGGTTGCTGCGGAAGCCAGATTGGGATGGGTCCAGGACATTATTGTCTTCGAGGTAACCGGTCAACTGTTTGTTGACAATCTTCTCTGTCACTTTTGCCCGGAGCAGGGAGATGGGCCGGAAGTTCTTGAGGTCCTTGGGGTCCGCCTTGGGTTTCTTCAGAAGGGCGTTTATCTCAGCGTGCTTCCAGCTTACTGGGAAGGTTGCTGTCTCGGAGGAGCTGTTGATTGTTTTCCGGAGGTGGGGTGCGATGGTTGTGCTGGCTTTGTGGAAGACGTGGTGAGGGCAGGGGTCGGATGTGGATCCGGAGTGGATGGAGTTCATGGTTTTGATGGTGTCTTAGTCGCTGACGTGAGACCAGGCGGTCAGGTGGCATGTGCGGGTGGTGATCTCAGGGGTGGTGGAATCGGTGGTTGGTGTGGTGGTGTCGGAGTTGAAGCTTTCATGGATTTCGGCGATATTGCGATGGAAGAAAGTGGCCACGGAGTCGCACAGGTCTCGTGATGGTGGGATGTCGTTTGTGTTGGAGCTAGGGTTGGAGAGTTCTTTCACAATGCTGAAGAGCACTTTGGTGTTGTGTGCGTTGTTGTCTAACTGGTGCGCTTGGAGGTCCGGAGGTCTTCGGTGAACCAGGCGGCTTTCATGTTGGTGTGGTTAGTAGTGGAGGTCTTGAGAGGGACAAGGGTGTTGGCGCAGTCGTTGATCCATTGTTTGAGGTTGGTCTCAGGGCGAGGGTGGTAGTCAGTTGGTCCTTGGTGACCTTGCCCCAGCAGCGGCGTGGTAGCTATTGGGTGCGGTGGTGTGTGGTGGGTTTCCTGAAGGTGAAGTGGACGTATCTATGGTCGGTCCAGTGGGGTTCGGTGGTGTGGTTGAAGGAGACGTGGGGGCTTGTGGAGAAGATGGAATCCAGTGTGTGTTCAGCAGTGTGGGTGGGTGTCGTTACAAGTTGTTTGAGTCTGAGGTTGGCAAGGTTGTCGATCAGGGCGGTAGAGTTGGCATCGTTGTTGTTCTCTAGGTGGAAGTTAGGGTCCCCGAGGAGGATGTAGCCTGTGGAGGCGAGGGCGTGGGTGCTGACGAGGTCGGCGATGGTGTCGCAGAACTGTGGTCGTGGTCCGGGTGGTCTGTAGACAAGAGTTCCTCTGAGGGTGGTGTTGGGGTCGGTGTGGATCTGGAAGTGCATGTGCTTGGCGGTTTTGAGGGTGTCGTCGGTGTTGGTTGAGACTCTGAGGATGTCCTTGCGGATGATGGCAATTCCCCCTCCAACTCTGTTGGTGCGGTCTCTGCGGGAGATCTTGTAGCCCTGCGGGTTGACTATGGCGGTGTCTGGAGCTGAGGTGGCGTTGAGCCAGGTCTTCGTCAGGAAGGCGACGTCGAAAGCGGTGGAGTCTAGGAGGTCCTGGAGTTCGATGGCGTGCTTGCGAGCGGAGCGGGCGTTGAGGGTGCATCGGAGGTGGTTGGGTTCGCTGGCTGGTGGTTTGTTGGGCTGGATGCTGGTGTTTCTGCAGTTCCGGCAGGTGAAGGGCCCTTGGGTGCGCTTCAGGGTGGCCCGGTAGCAGGGGTGGTCTCGTCCGGTGTTGAGTGTGTGGAGGGTGCTGTAGTCGTAGTGCAGTCTGGTGTTGCGGGGGGCGTGGGGTACAGGGGTTCTGGCGCTGTCCAGGCGCGGACGGGCCCAGACGGGCTTGCCTTTGGCGCACCAGTAGCTCATCCGCTGCGCGCTTCCGTGCGGTGCCCTCCATAAGAGGCGAAGTGGGAGGGAGGAGCAGCCGGGAGGCGGGAGCGAGGCGGCCAATGGGCGAGGGTACGGGGCACAGAAGGAAACAGGGGGCGGGCCGCAGGCAGCAGCGGCGGGTAGCGGGGGGGCACAGAGGGCAAGGGCGCAAAGAAACGGCAATCAGAGGAACAATAAAAACAAAAATAAACAGCCAGGTATGGGGAAAAAACAGAGCAACAATACAGTACCAAAGAAACAGGTACCAGCGGCGAACCCTCGGCAGCAGCAGCAGTGGGGCAGTCACGGGCAACCAGGAGGAGCCGTGCGGCGTGGGGAGTGATCAGAGGTCAGGTCACACTGACTGCCGCGCGGCGCCCTTAAGAAGAGGCCAAGTGGGAGGGAGGTGCAGCTGGGAGGCGGGAGCGGGGCGGCCAATGGGCTAGGGCACGGGGCACAGAAGGAAACAGGAGGCGGGCCGCGGGCAGCAGCGGCGGGAAGCAGGGAGCGGGGGCGGGCACAGAGGGTATGGGCGCAAAGGAACGGCAATCAGAGGAACAATAAAAACAAAAATAAACAGCCAGGTATGGGGAAAAAACAGAGCAACAATACAGTACCAACGAGAAGCGTCTGTGAGGGGGAAAGATCGGAACCACCAAGTAGGTGTATTTTAGATCCAGATGAACGTCCAATCTGAAGCCTGGAGAAGATCCCTCTAGAGATGGATACCTCCCATCTTGAAATGCTGATATAGGAGCCAAGAGTTGAATTCCCGGAGATTGATAACCAGGCGTTGCTCGCCATCTTTTTTTTCTATCTGGAAGAGATTGTTGATGAAGCTGCATGAGTGGATCATAGATCTCACTATTGCCACTTTCCCCAGAAGATTGTCTATCTCCTGGTCCCCCAATGCCCGTTTTCCTGAGGAGAACACCAGAGGAATGGGAAAGCGGGACTGGAGTGGAGTTCTGTAAAGTTCAATATGGAAGCCCTCCTCTGTCTAAAGAATCCACACATCCGAGGAGAGCTTTTCCCAATTCGAGCAAAAAAGGGCCAGTCGTCCCACAATCTGAATGCCCGTCGGGTCTAGACATCTCACCTTGTGCAATTTTGACATTGCCGCCTCTGGATCTGACCCTGCCTCCGCAGCGGTGGGGATAGGATTTGTTTGGGTAGAAATTGCCAAACTTGCTTGCATCGTGCCATTGGCCACAGTGGAAAACGCCACCTCTGGAGGCTTGCAGGAAGGGACGGCTGTGCGAACGCCACCTAATGTTAATGTTAATGTTAAAATGCTCTTTTATAGCGCACGGCTACTCCTAGGAGTGTTCCGGCGCTTTGGCAAAGAGCCTAAGAGATAGGCGAACACAGCACAACAGACACGGAAAGAAAGGAAACAAAAAGCCAGTTATTGAGTGAAAAGCCAGGTCTTAAGTCCTTTTCTAAAGGAAAGCAAATCATCAGTTTTCCTGAGCAAAACAGGAAGATCATTCCAGCCTTGAGTCGCTAGAAATCGAAAGGAACGTCCTCCGATTCTAGTCAAACCTATAGAGGGAGTCAAAGCTTTGAAAAGAGACGCAGAACGTAACGTCCTGCGAGGCACATAAAAAGACAGGCGTTTCTGAAGGTATTTGGGGCCTAGCTGATGAAGGGACTTGTAGGCAAAAGTAAGCGCCTTGAAAGCAATCCTTTTGGCAACTGGAAGCCAGTGCAATTTCTTTAGCAGCTCTGTGGCTCCAGCTCTGCACTGGAGACCGAAAATCGCTCTAGCTGCAGAGTTCTGCACAATCTGCAGTCGGGCCAAAAGGTATTTCGGCAGGCCAAGATAGAGAACGTTCGCCTAATCGAGGCGCGAACCTATCAAGGCCTGCACGATAATCTTTCTGTGCTTCAGCGAAAGCAGCGGAAGAAATTTCCGCATCCTCTTTAAAAGGCCGAAGCATTTGCCAGTCAGTCCAATGATCTGGGGGCCAAAGGTAAGGCCATCGTCTACCACAGTGCCTACGTTTTTGGCTTTGGAAGAAGCGGCATCCGGTGGGAGCATGTCTGAAGGCCACCAGGTCTTCCAGCCAGGATCTGGAGGACATCCAAAAAAAGCTATTCCGATTTATCGGAATTGCATTTTAAACTGTGGCGCTGAAACCAGGCAAAGACAGCTCCCAAACAGTCTCTGATCCGCAAACCGTTGAAGTCCCTGCCCTTGTCAGATGTAAAGAGCAGCTGGGTGTCGTCAGCGTAGGTTATGATCTGGGCACCAAAAGATTCCGCGACCACCGCCAAGGGGGCCATGTAGATGTTAAAAAGCGCAGGGCTCAAAATAGAACCCTGCGGTACCCCCACCTCCAGCGGCGGCATTTCAGCAGAAAACGGAGGTGCCCAGACCACTTGCCGACGGCCGGTCAGAAATGACTTAAACCACACCGTCCCTCGAAAGCCGATCTCCTGGAGTCTTAAAAGGAGACCTTCATGAGGGACGGTGTCAAAAGCCGCCGACAAATCCAGCATAACCAGGATGGCCTTTGCTCCAGTATCCAAAACCTCTCTGATGGCATCGGTAACTTCGAGAAGGGCAGACTCAGTGCTAAAATTTGCGCGAAAGCCTGATTGAGAGTCATGGAGAATGTTATTACTCTCAATAAAGTTAGAAATAGAGCTATGCACGTACTTCTCGGTCACCTTAGCCAGAGCAGGGAGGAGAGAGATAGGCCTGTAGTTAGCATGGATAAGAGGATCCAGGTTAGTTTTCTTGATCAAAGGAAGAATCATTGCCTGCTTCCACGCTTGAGGGACAACACCCGTGCTCAATGAAGCATTGAGCAGAGGATTAAGCAGCGCATTTAAAGCCGGCGCTACTCTGCCTAAGCACTTGGCCGGGCAGGGGTCAGACGGAGAGCCGGATTTAAGTCGGGACAAAAGATCAAGAGAGACCGTGAGAGACATCTCCGGAAAATCCGAGAGAAATGGCCCTTCTTCAACTATAGATGTAGACGAGCCAGATATATAGCCCGATGATGGTGGAAGGCAAGAGTGGCTAAAAGAATCGCGGATAACTTTAATCTTATCCACGAAAAAGTCCGCTAACTGGCTGATCCAAACTTCGGTGTGCGTATGAGAAGGAGTACTGGAGGATGGAGAGGAAAATTCTTTAACTATCCTAAATATCTCTTTGCTAGTACTCTGAGTCGTCTATTCTACGCTCAAGGTAGACTTTTTTCCTGCAAGGATATGCCTATGATATAACTTAATGGCATTTCTATAGCTAACCTTGAGATGGGGGTCATACAGGCGTCTCCATGCCCTTTTGGCTTTCTTACATTCCTGCCGCATCGCACTTATAGATGAAGTAAACCACGGGGCTGAAGTACGCCTGTCGGCTGACTTAGCCGATTTCCCATTTACCTACCTCGACCTGCTGTGGCAAAAACACTGGGTGTGAATATTCTTTTAATGGAAGACTGTGCCTTGTCTAAAGAATTGAAGGTGTTGATAAGTTTCCCTAATTCTCTAGTAAATGGGTCTCCGAACAGGTTCCCCTGGGCTATTGTCCCTGCCTCTGAGGTAGAGAGCTACCCCAACTTGGGATCAATTTTGATCAGTAGTGATCTATGCTGCTCTGTAGAGATCGTACAGTTTGCATTAACCAGAAAGATGATCGCCCTCTGAGCTCAGCTGGATAAAGCATCAGGGGATATGATGGAGCCGGAGGCTTTCGCGTCTTCGCCATATCCATGATCTTTGCCTGGGGTCCTCCGACGTCCGGGAGCTTATCTTGGTACGAACGGCATGACCTGTTGATGCCTTTCTTGGGATCACGAGCAAATTTGGCGAGGAAGGTGGCCATCTTGGGATCTATCTCAGGGTTGCCGCAACCTCCCCATCCAAAGAAGGCCAAAGACATTCCGCCTTAAGACATACCCTCACCTCTTTATCAAGGGGTGTCCTTAGGAGGTTAGGCCACAACCTTGGGTACATGGCACCAGTCCGCAGATGTAAGAGGTCATCGGAGTCCAGCAAGTCCCCTTTAGAGGGTTGTACGGTGTCTGTATATGGTCCCGATCCTACCAGGGGGCTGGTCGTCGGGTGCCGCGGTCTACAGCCATCCCTGGCCCCGTCCCCATCCGAGGTATTGGGAGAATCATCTCCATCCCCTTGGTCAGTCTGGGGGGGGTGGGAGAAGCCAGACCTGATGGACCCGAAGTCTGAGGGTCCAGCAGGTGTTGGGAATCTAGAAACGCCTTCTTCAGGTGTGCAAAGGCGTCCAGATCGACTTCAGGGTCGTCTTCCCGCTTATGCTTGTCGAGGGACTGGGGTTGGCTGATAGTCAGGGTAGCCGATTGCCCTGGAGGTAGGACGGCCTGTGGTCCATTACACTCTTCCCTCCCTCTGAGGGCTTTTTGGCACCGTACTTGGAGTGCCAAAAATATCTTCTCAAGGTGGGCTACCACTTGAGAAACAGCCCAGAGGATGGACGCATCCTTAACCTCACAAAAGTGGTAATCGGCTACTTCTCCTCCTCCTCCTCCTCTTCCTTTTCCATGTAATTACCAGTCTCTTCATATTCCATTATGGCATGCATGCGCAGAAAGAGTATCTATTGGGATCAAAGAGGGCCAATTTGGTGGGCTTAGCCCTATATAGAAAGCCAATCAGAAAGGAATTGGTTCAGCCACCCTGTTGTCTTATGGGGGTTGACACAAAATGCCTGGGAGGTCCCGAGACTAGCACAACCTTAACCCTCAGGGTGTTTCTTCCTTCAGGGTAGGCTCGCAGGGCTCACTAATAAGGATTAAGTAAGGGAGAAAAAAGTTACCTCACGCGTTCAAACCGAGTGGTAAAAGAAATAGTAGCTTCCCCTGTGTTCGGGCCGTAGCCGGAGCACTTCACTGTAACCCAACAGTGAAACTGATGTGTTCTGGCTGCGGGGGTAGCTTAGAGATAGACAGGCTATACAGAACATTATACGGAGGACTGTCTTGTGATTGGATGGACTTTTTGTTTCTTTTCCAAACTGCTCATGGGAAATGTAGTTTTTTGTGTGATACGAAGTTTCTTGAAAATGACTGCTGGAGTAAAATGAATATCTTTTAAGTGAAGAGAGAACTGCATAATTCTTGCCTCCTGGTCCTGACATAGAATCAGCATTGCCAATAATGCAGCCCTCAATTACAGTCATGTCCTAGCACTATCTAGACATCAGTCAATATACAATCCCTCAATGTTCGGCATAGGATGCTCACACCACCACTTGTTTTCATGGACATCGCCTAGCTTCGCATATCAAGTTCTCCAAAGCACCCTGGATTTGTCTAGACCATGTTACCATTTTGTGATACTCTGAGTATTTGGAGTGTGTCAGGTTTGAACTATGTTGCATTTGGCAGCAATCAAGACTGCACTAAAGAATAACTTCTGATATCTCGACAGGTCGAGGTTACTTTTCATATTTAATAGTGCAATACATGGATCATGTGAAATCAGGGAACCCACAACCTCATTGCAAATCCTTTCCACAACCTCCCCAAAACTCCTTAAGGGCCCTGCAGTGCCAAATCATGTGTACGACACTTGAGGCGTAGAGGTTAGTAACATTTGATGCTCTTTTTTCTTATACAGAAGACCTGGTTCAAGTATTTGAATTGAGTAAGGCGAAATTTGAATGAGATTGCACACTCTCTCTAGGTGTGGCCAATGCTTCTCGCCACTCTGAGTCTTACATATGGACTATATCCAATTCCCAAGTATCTCCGAGCTTCCCTATTGTATGTGGTTTGTTGATTACTATAGATTTATATGTATGGGAAATGTTGTGTTTGTTTCCCAGATATTCCATTGTGATCGTGGCATCCAGTGGCTATTAATCTATCTAACTGCTGTAGGTAACAGAACAGTACACGTCAGAGTTGTAGCAGTTTGTAAAATTGGGTATATAGTAAGCCAAAGTCACCTTGAAGTTTTGCGAAAGCCTTAAAGGTGGCATGTGGGAGGACTGCTCCCAAATTTGAAATGCCCAGTCTATACTAACCCTGGAAGTCAAGTTGTGTCTTTATTTCAGAAAGTAATGTTTCTTGCACAGTGGGGTTTCTTTAGTAAACTACACTGCCAGTGTGTCTGTTTCACGGTGTCAGACTATGTTTTGATGATTATCTTGGTTGCCGGAAGGATATACTGTGGGGGACCTCCTTCATATATATAATAGGTGTATGTCACCCAACCTCCATAGCTTAGTTTTGTATGGTGGGTCCCTCATGGTGTGTGGAATAACAACTTGTTAAGTATAAGGAGCTGGACAGCTCTATAGTGGGTGAGGCAGCCGCCATTGCAAGACTCCCATCATACGTGGATTTTGTAATACTTTTATCTTGGATACATTGAGTGCTCCACTTAACCAGAAAAAGGAACGTAAGGTGGCAATTCATTACAGAATAGACATGGGAGGGGGAAGGGATAGTTTTGCAACATGTATAACATCCTAGGGAGTGCTACCATTTTAATAATTGTTACCCTGCCTAAGAGGGAGCGGATTCCAATGGTGTCGATCACAATGTATTCAGTCGAGCATAGGCACAATGTTTAGGTAGAAGGTTAAAATCTGGGTCGGGGTGATGTGAATGGATTGGACTTTTGGGGGGCCCATCTCTCAGCATTGTTAAGGCTGTTTAAAGAGAAGAAATAGCGTTTTTCCAATTGACTTGGAGCCCAGAATGCAATCTAAACGTATTTAGGGCCTGTTCCATCTTTGGGCCTGAGACAGGCTGGTGTGCAAGGAAAAGATAGTCTTCATATAGTGATACTTGCTCTTCCAGTTCTGGTATCCAGTAGAAGCCTTCTTTTGTTTCATCGGGCAGAGCCATTCCACCAGGGGCTAGATAGCTAGGGTGAAGCGTAAGAGAAGGAAGGGGCTTCTGTGGTGTGTGACCCATGTTTATGTGACTGGGATGAGAGAGAGGGTGTCATTGATTCTCACTCTGACCGTGACATTAGTATACAGAAGCTTTACATAACACTGGAAGTTTGCTCTGAAGTTCATTTTTTGCAGAAGAGGGAAGAATTCTCAACAGAGCCTGTCAAAGGGCTTTTCAAAATCCACTGTGAACAATGCCTTGGGGTGTTCGAGCCTGTGGAAAAGTGCAGTAGTATTATTAACCGGTGAACAGCCATTAGTGCTCGGCTGTTTCTACGCATGCCGTTACTTCGCAAGCGTTTCTACGCATGCGATGTAACAACGCATTGCTTTTAGTACGCTGCTGTTAAAATCGCATGCGCAGTAACGCCGCATGCGTAGGGGGCGGGCGCCGCACTTGGAGGTCGTCACAGTGGACATTTGCTCCTGTGAGGGGTCTGCTGCTGCTTTTCTGGGTGCCACTCTCTGCGCCTGCCCTCCTGTCTGCCCCCAACGGAGAAAGCCGGAAGGGGGAGAAGATTTGAACAACACGTTTTAAGAGGTAAGTGGGGCTGTGTAGGGTCGTGCAGGAGCTGTGTAGGGTCGTGCAGGGTTGTGTATTGTGTTAGTGTAGTGTATAGTTGTGGGTTGTTTACTTGTAGTAGTGTAGTGTAGAGTAGTGTCGGGGATTGTGCAGGGTAGTGTTTGGGAGTAGGGACAGGACTGGGGCTAGGGGCAGGGTCGTGATGGGGTAGTGTTTTAGGGTTCAGGGTAGTGTTGTGGGGTTAGTGTAGTCTTTTAGGGTTTAGGGTAGAGTTGGGGGTTGTGTAGGGTAGTGTTTGGGAGTAGGGACAGGACTGGGGCTAGAGGCAGGGTTTGCTGGGGGTAGTGTTTTAGGGTTTAGCGTAGTGTTGTGGGTTTAGTGTAGTGTAGGGTTTTAGGGTTTAGGGTAGTGTTGTGGGGTTAGTGTAGGGTAGGGCTTTAGTGTTTAGGGTAGTGTTGTGGGGTTAGTGTAGGGTAGGGTAGGGTAGGGTTTTAGGGTTTAGGGTAGTGTGGGGTTAGTGTAGGGTTTAGGGTAGTGTTGGGGTTTGTGCAGGGTTGTGTTTGGGGTTAGGGACAGGACTGGGGCTAGGGGGAGGGTGGTGCTGGGGGTAGTGTTTTAGGGTTTAGGGTAGTGTGGTAGTGTTGTGTAGTTTACTGTTTTAGTGTTTAGTGTAGTGTCGGGGGTTGTGATCGGTAGTGAATGAGTGTAGGGAGCAGAGTAGGGGAATGAGTATGTCAGTGTAAGGGATAGTGATTTAGGGTAGTGTAGTGGTGTTTCAGTAGTGTAGGGTAGTGTATATTCTATGACATGTTATTTTGCATACTATTTTTATTACTAGGCAAGTTTTTTACTTAGCATACATTAACACTTTCAAAGTAATGGTATCCGATGTAAAAAGTTGCGTAGTAACGGTTATTGCTAAGTAATAACCGCGTAGTAATGGCATGCAAAGTAATGGAATGCGAAATAACATGTCATATTCTTATTAACCCTCTTGATATTGTGTCTGGTGGATCTATGTGGCATAAAATGACTCTGGTCATTTTTTTGATCAAATGTATTTTTGAGTTCCACAAAGCAATACCATACATACAGAAAATGAAATGAACAAAGCTGCAGCACCCGCCCAGAGGCGTCACATTGCTGAACCGTCCAGCTGTTAAGCGAGGGGTTGCCAGGTGTCCATGCATGCTCGTATGGTGGTAGACAAACCTTGCCCTGTACGCAGGAGCTCTTTTCCTCCCTCCCCCCCCCCCGGTACCCCACCCATCCCAACTTACCCCAACTGTATGCAACTCCCGACCCTTACCAACCCCCCCACTCGGTGTGTTCCTTGTAACGCTTGGAGGTGACCCTACAGGGTGTAGGCTAACCCTTGTAGCCTCCCTTGGTCGTCTCGTCGCGGAATCTTTCCGCCAGTTTCAGAACCCTGAGGTACTTCGGGCAGGTGAGTTCCGTGAATTCGTGGGATAGCAGGGAGATGAGTGGCTGCCATACCTCTCTAAATGTTTCTGAGGTCTGTGTGAGTGAGGCTTGTATCCTTTCCATCCCCATGATGTACCATAATCTATGTAGCCACCCCGTATGAGTGGGCTTCCTGGTGGTCCCCCATAACGACAGGATGTGTTGGGCCGCCGCCCCCATTGCCAATCCCATCTGTTTACCCCTTAAGGATTTGAGCGGGAACATCAATCTGTTGGGGAGCCCCAGTATCGCATAAGCAGGGAAGCGAGGAATGTCGGTGTCGAAGTGGGTGTCTATGTCCTTAAGCACCGATTCCCAAAATTCCTGTACCTCGGTGCACTCCCATAAAATGTGTAGCATGGTTCCCGTTTGTCCACACCCTCTCCAGCAGTTGGGGTCTTTACTCGGGTTTCCCCGGTGTAGTCGTTCCGGAGTCAGATGCCAATAATAGGCGATCTTCACCGCCGCCTCCTTGCTAGCTGTGTTTCTGGCCGTGTGATGAGCCCGGTAATATATGGCCTGCCATTCCTTGTCAGAGAGGGCACGCCCCAGTTCCTTCTCCCATCTTTTCTGTCCGGCGGATCTCCCGGTGGGGGGAGGCGGGGACAGCATTTGGTATAGGTCCGTGATGGACCGTGAGTCTGATGTTTTGGTCATAATCCACCTCTCATAGGGGGTGAGTGGGCGACTGGCCAAGGGCGCTACGGCGGCGTGCGTCAGCCAATGCCTAAGTTGGAAGTATTGGTAGCGGAGCGGTTTGTCTAGTGTGTAGTCCGCTGTCACTATGTCCCATGTCAGAACGCCCTCTGTATCAAACAGGTGGCCTGCGGAGCGGCATTTAGACTGTCGCCACTGGGGGAACGAGCCCGGCGGTCTGCCCGGGGGAAACGCCGGGTTATCTAGCAGGGGTGTCATGGGGGAGGGGCAAGTCATCAGGCCCTTTGGGACCGCAGTGGCGTCCCATACTTGTAGGAGAGTTTTGGTGATAGGGGATTTCTTGAGGTATGGTGGTCTATCAGGCCGTGCCAGAAAGGGGACCTTCCACAGGGGCAGGCCCGCCATGGCCATGTCCTGAAATAACCAGTGCTTTTCTGAAGTCGGCCTAGACCACTCCAGAAAGTATCTGAGCTGCGCTGCCTGAAAATAGCGCCGCAGGTCTGGGACGCCTAAGCCCCCCTCTGCCGTTACCCTCGTGGTCAAGTCGCGCCCCAGCCTGGACCTCTTGTTAGCCCACACGTATTGGTACAGGACGTCCTGCAGTTTCTTCAGCATCCCCAATGGGGGAGTGACCGGGATGGTCTGGAATAGGTACAGGATCTTGGGCAGTAGGGACATTTTGATGGCTGCCACCCGTCCCAGCCACGAGAGCGGCTGTTGTTTCCACCGCGCAATGTCCCCCTGGGCTCGTGACAGAAGCTTAGTGTAGTTAAGGTCGACCCTCTGGGCAGTCGCTGGCGTCAGGTCTAACCCCAGGTACTGTATTGTGGTGCTTACCTCGAGACCCCCTATGTGCAGCGACTCTGTTAGCCGGCCGGGTGTTGCTACCCAGCGGGAGGACTACGGACTTTTGTACATTCATTTTGAAGCCCGACACCACTCCGATCGCCTCCATCTCCGACAGAAAAGCCGGTAAGGAGATCCTTGGATTGTCCACCGCCACCAGGATGTCGTCCGCGTACAGGCTCAGTGTCTGCTCCAACCCCCCAAACTTGATCCCTGTGATGGAGCGATTGTCCCGAACGCGCTGGGCAAAAGGCTCAATGTAGAGAGCGAACAGGAGCGGCGAGAGCGGGCAGCCCTGCCGCGTGCCCCTTTGAATGTCGAATGGCTTGGAGCTAACCCCATTAACTTTGATTGTCACTCTTGGTGACGAATAACAACCAGCCACCCAGGAGCGGAAACGGGGGCCCACCCCGTATTTAGTCAGCGTGTGGTCTAAGAAGCTCCAGTCCACCCTGTCGAATGCCTTCTCGGCGTCGACCGATAGTAGTGCTGCATCAGAGGCGTTGAAGTGAGCTTTATCTATGACGTGCATGATGCGTTTAGTGTTGTCCGCGCACTGCCGGGAGGGGACGAAGCCCGCCTGGTCTGGGTCGATGATGCCTGGCAGGCAGGGGCCCAGGCGAGAGGCCAAGATGCCCGTAAAGAGCTTGAGGTCAAGATTGAGGAGCGATATCGGCCGATATGCCGCATATCGCGAGTGGTCCTTGCCCGGCTTCGGCAGGACTATGACTTCTGCCTCCAGCATCTCCTTTGGTATCGAGCCCGGGCCCCCAAACGAATTAAATAGTTTTGTGAGGACCGGCGCCAAGAGAGGGCAAAAGGTCTTATAAAAGCCCGCGGAGAAGCCATCTGGGCCCGGGGCCTTCAGGGCTTTTAGGCGGGCAATGGCCGATATAACTTCCTCCAGGCGGATAGGGGCGTCTAACGCCTTGGTGTTCGTGTCATTGAGGGCGGTGACATCCATAGTCTCCAAGTAGGCCCTCCCTGCCTCCCCCCCCCGGGGCCGGGTCCGCCGCATAGAGCTGTGCGTAGAAGGCGCGAAACGCCTCCGCTATGTGGTCGTCCTCTCGGACTTCCTCGCCATCGTCCCCGCGTAGAGCGGGAATTTGGGAGCGAACAGTTTTAGCTTTAAGCTTACTGGCTAGTAGGCGACCAGTCTTGTCGCCCCCTACATAGTATGTGTGGCGGAGGCGGAGCGCCGCATATTCTGCCCTGTCCAGGTCCAGACTCGCCAATTGTGCCCTGGCTGCTTTCAGTTTGCGCCAGACCTGGGGGGCGCCTGTCCGGCAATGAACCCGCTCCAGCTTTAGCACCTGGGACTCTAGTTCCCGCCTCCGGTCCTGTCGCTCCTTGTTGTCCGCCGCCGCGATCGCAATGATGTCGCCCCGGACGACAGCCTTGAGCGCCCCCCACAGTGTCGTCTGTGCCACCTCCCTGGTGTCGTTTTGGTCCAGGTAGTTGGTGATGCTTTGGGACAGTTGTTTTACCGCCCCCTCGCGGGAGAGGAGGCTCTCCCGGAGACGCCATTTGCCCCTATGTGGAGGTGTGCGCGGGACTGTCAGCTGGAGGATCACTGCCTCGTGGTCTGAAAGCGCCGCAGGTGTAATATCTATATCCTGAATCATGGGGATCATGTATGTGGAGCCCAGAAAGTGGTCTATCCTAGTATAGGTGTGATGCACATGCGAATAAAAAGTGTATCCCGGGGCGGTATGATGCCGTTCCCGCCAGATATCAATCAGCCCTCTGTCCCTCAGCCACTGCCTCCCCGACTCCGAGAGTGCCCCCATGTCCCCAAACCTCTTCCCGGACCTATTCCTTTCATTGTCCATGACCAGGTTCATGTCCCCGCCTACCAGAACAAGCCTCATGTCCCCCGACAGCGCCTCGGACAGCGCCACCTTCAAGAAGGCCTCCTGTTTAGTGTTGGGTGCGTAGATAGAGCCCAGTGTGAAGGAAGAAGGGCCTATATGCACCGTGTGTGCTAGGAGCCTGCCTTTAATCTCGGCTACCTTGCCCCCCACCCGTCCCCTAAAGTGCTTGGCGACTAGTATGGCTACTCCCGCTTTTTTCTCAGTAGTGGTGGAGTAAAATTGATGAGGGAAGGCCCTTGCTTTCATGCGGTGCCAGTCTTTCGCTAACAGGTGTGTCTCCTGCAACAGACAAAGTCCCGCCCCAGACCGTTCAAGGAACGAGAGAACCGCCCTCCTCTTGATGGGATTATTAAGTCCCTTCACATTAAGGGAGAGGATGCGAATGCTCTCAACTGTCATAGATGTGTGACTGTTTCGCTTGCTCTAGATTGTGCCCGAGGCTCCTTTCCCCCGGACTTCCGGCCGTAGTCCGCATTTTGAACACACTGAGTCCCCCCCCCCCCACGCCCGCCCTAACCCCAACTCCCCCACCAGCCTCTACCCCCCTCCCTCCTCCCCCCCCAACAGGTGAACATAGTCCCAGGCCAATCATTCGACAGTCTAGGCCTGTGGTAAATGAGTCAAAGTATGGGTGTGTGGCAGTGGCGGCCCATGGCCCCCCGACCCCCCCCGACCAGAAGCAAAAACTTAGCTGTTGTCGACCATCGCTGAAGTCGTCTCACGAGTCTGCACCAGTGTCTTTGGATACAACTTGGATCGCTGCGGCCTGTTCCTGGGCCACTGTGTCGGGATTAGGCTTAAGGGACGACTTCTGCTGCCTGCCTCGACGCACTTTCTGCCAGCCGTCCCCCATCGTCCGAGGGGAGCCAGACGCGTTCCCTGATGACCGCCCCTCGTCCGCGTCGTCTTGCTGCGGCTCCTCATACGGGATGTCCAGTACGGCGCAGGTATCTCGCAAGGATCGCAGTTGGTGCAGGGCGCCGTTCCACTTAAAGATAAGACGGAAAGGGTGCCCCCACGAGTAGGAGACCCCCTCCTTGCGTAGGAAGGCCGTGGCAACCCTAAATGACCTCCGCTTCTGTAGGGTGATCGCCGACAGGTCTTGGAAAAGTTCCACGGTGTGATCTTGGAAACGAAGGAGCTGCTTGAGACGTGCCGCCTTCAGTATGCGCTCCTTTAGGGGATAGTCCGGCAGGAAGGCCAAGATATCCGGGGGAGGGCCCTGGGTCAGACGGGCCAGGCCCACCCGGTGGGCTCTATCGATGCGAATCACAAAGTTATCATCTTCGCCCAACACCATCCGGAAGAGTGCTTGTAGGTACCCTGCCACGTCGTCGCCTTCTGCCTTGGGTGGCACGTTCCAGACTCGGATGTTATTCCTTCTGGAGCAGTTCTCCAGGTCCTCCGTGTGGGACTGGAGGTCTGTCTGTTGGTCGTGAAGTCGGACAATCTCCTGCCGGAGGAGTTCTATTTCTTCACTCCTGGCGAGGCCCGAGAGCTCGTTGGCCGCCACTCTTTCCCCCAGATCATCGACGTCGCGCCTAAGTTCTTTATACTCCCCGGTCATTTCCTACCGGAAGGTCTGGATGTCCTCCTTAAGGGAGGTGAAGAGGGCCTCCATGAAAGCCTTAGTCGCCGGGGTTTCGCCTTCTGAGTGGTCCTTCCCCTTAGGGGGGGCACCGGGGCCGGTTTGTCCGGTTTTTTGTCGCCCTTGGAGGAACCCTTGACCAGCATGTCCAAGATGTTGCGGTTCCCCTTTCGGTTGTGGACGCCATGGTGTTCCAGTCCTGGCACGGGGCCCCTGTTGAGGCGCGGTCTCCGGCAAGACTGCAGACTTCTTCGGCGTGCCCGGGCCGGTTAATGGGGGGGCGATCTGTGCACGCTCAGCGCCGCAGTTCCGCACCCCGAGCGTCTCCGTATCCTCTGTACCTCGGCCGAAGGCCCACACTTTGCTACCCCTTCCTGTGTGTAGCGCCAGTTGTGGCGCACGTGGCAAATCCCCGGATTCCGCTAGGTCTCTCTGGCCTTCACCTCCCAGGGCCCTCAGACACCTCTGGCCGAGCCGGTAGTTTCATTGCTAACCGAGCCCCCGTTCGCGGACGGTCCAGTCTGTGGCCCTTACACTCTCTCCTCCTCCTGTGGGCCACTGACCCCCTTGTGTCCCGTGCTGCAGGCCCCTCGTGGGGGGTCGGGCGCTGTTGCTGGCCGTGTCCCGCCTCGTGGATCACTTGAGGTCTCCTCGCTCGGGGTGCCCCTCACTGGACACCCGTGTGGGGCTCCCAGCCGCGCCTCGGGCGTCTCCTGGCCGCCTATAACGCTCAGTGGTCCCCGTGCCCAGTGCGCCAGGGCCCCGCCGCCGTCCGGTGCTCACAGCCCTCCACTCGGACCACGTCTGGACTGGCGTGGGGGGGGTCCGCCCCCTCGGCACCGCGGCAAGACACTAGGAGGCCGTCGCTGTTGTCTCCTGGGCTCCGGTCGCTCTGGCCGGCAGAGAGGCCGAGCCGCGCCCACCGCGACCAGGCCCAAGCCGGGGCCTCGAGTTGTCCCGACAGCCGGCGGACCCGGCACCCCGCTGACCTCCTCAGTGCCGCCGGTCTCCTCTTCCGCCGCAGCCAGGCCTCGCCCCCTGGCCTCCGCAAGCGCTGTGGGAGTCCCCGACTCTGCTGCTCCGGTGGCGGGAGCATTGTGAGGGTGCTCCGCGGGTCTCCGTGCGCCGAGATCCAGGTGCTGCCTTCGCGCCAAGTCGCGGTTGCGGGCCGTCTCCGCTCCGCGGCTCCTCACGCCTGCTCCGGACCCCTTAACCGGCTCTTTCTTCTCTGCGGCACTCGCGGACCCTGTCCGCCGATGGTGGCTGGCTCGGTGGAGGCGATGGTCCGCTAAAATCCCTGTCGGGGGATCAGGTGCAGGGAGCCACCGCGGAACACGTCCTACCGAGCCGCCATCTTAGCCACGCCCCACTCTGGTAATTTTTAACCAATTTATGGAGTTCTGTCAGAAGGTGGTTAGCAAGGATTTTGGAGAGGACCTTGATCTCACTATTAATGAGCAAGATCGTTGTGTAGAAGGCGAGGTTTAAGGCCAGGCGGCCAGGGTTAAGTATCACTGATTACATGGCCTTGCATAGCTTGTGGGGAAAGGAACCCATGTTTCTTGTGGATGTGTAGAGTTGGAGTAGAGTTTGAGCAAGTAGATGTGAGTATATCTTAAAACAATTCACTCGGCTAGTCTTTGAGACCAGGGGTTTCATGTGCTTTAAGGTATTTGATAGCCTCTGAGACTTCATCAAGCGTATTCTTGCTGTCTAAAGTTGCATGGTCTGTCTGGGACAGGCACGTTGTAGGAAATTCTGAAAATGATTGATTGTGCTCAGCCCCACAAGAGCCATAGATGAGTTGGTAGAAGTCGTCAATTATCTGGTGTATCGTTTCGGGCCTAGTAACTGTTACGTCATAATCAGTCTGAATCCCTCCAGTATATCTGCACAAGTATCTCGACCACCGAGCCAGTGCAAAATCCTCCCAGTTTTGTTGCCATGTTTGCAGAACCAGCTCTGTGAAGCCCTTTGTACTAGTTCTACATAGTGAGCAGTGATTGATCATAAAGCAGCTATCCTATAGTGTGGGAGGGGAGTTCACTGAGCCTTAATTGAGTGAGAACAGTTGCACAATTTCCTCTTATTAATATTATTATTATTATAATATTCTTATATAGCGCCAGAATCGACCCCTGAAGGGGTATCTCCGCGCTTGCCTTGGGAACCCGTCCTGATTTTTCCCTGTGAGATAGCCCCTACAGGGCATCCCCAAGGTGAAAGCCAGGCATCCCGCCGCGGGGGGGGGGGGGGCGTTGTGGAGATTAAGCAAGCTTAATGCCCAGAGTTGCAGAGTGTGAACCCATGATTAGGTCAGGCACCGAAGCGAGAATTATCGAGTCCATGGACATTTGAGCTCAAGACCCTGCCGCGTCGGGAATTGAACCCTGGTCCCAGGTCTGACCTCTGCTTCAGGGTCTGCCTGCTCTAACCAGTGAGCCACACTTCTCCACCAAAGTAACCCTCTCTATAGTGGGTTACTTTGCCTCCTTTCTACCAAACCACCATGCATTGGGAAGCCACATTGTGTAGGTATAACTTTGCCAATTGTGACATTTAGTTGCATGGTCTGAGAGGCTGCAAGGGTGAATGTAGCATCAATTGAAGTGTGTGTAAGGATTCAGGATGAACCCTTCAACATAGGATATTAGATCATTTTGGGCATCAGAAAGAGCGTTGCGCTAAAGTGTCAGCAATCTTTTGTGTAAAGGCCATTTTCCCCTCCATCTCGTATCTTCACAACTAATTTCTCTCATTGTTGTGTAAATGTAATTCTGCTAGAAAACTACATGTGGAACTTGAGGAACCTGAAGTTGTATCCACCAAGCTATTTTGCAGCAAGACATACATAGCTGTTTACTTGTCAGCAGTAGCATTTACAGTGTCCACATATAAACTATCACCAAAGAGGTGAATTCAGGAAAAGAAGATTGGCTTTGTCCTATTGATTCTCACTTCAATAATTCTGTTCCTGTACACAACAATCCTGTTCCCCCGAGATAAAGAAAAAGAACTGATGCTGCCAATCCCAAGGCATGAATAGATGCTAGTGGTGTGAGATTTTCTTGAAAGAAACAGTATCAGCTTTTCAGTTTGTGCTGGTTGCAACCTATACGGTTGCATTACCCTGTTTTTTTGTTAATTTTCTAATAAAAATAAAAAAAGGGTTGACGAGATATTTCAGGTAATTTGTTTTTACGCTAATTACCTAAAAAATATATAATTTGCTTCTGCTTTAAGAATAAAAGCAAATCAAGCTTACTGATAAGCTAACAAACCTGTTTTGGTTCAAGAAGTATTCTGTTAATATTTCAATAAATTTAAAATAGGTGTCTCATTAAGAAGTTTTATGTGCCTGGGTTAGGCCCAAGTAACGAAGCTGCACATTTCTTACATTATTCTCTTTTTCACAATAACATTTCTGCTGTGACCTTATGCACATATTGGAGTGCCTGAAAATGTTGGATTTGTTTTTCTGAAACGACTTCTGTTTACACATCTAACTTTGCGTAACGTTATCACAATTCTACGAACACCATGTACAAGGCCTTTTTATGCACAATGTACAAATGTCGTTCTATCTTCATCCACGGGGCAACAGGGCTATCTACAGATCCATAACATTGCTAATCTATACGTACATCACAAGGATGCTTTCTATTCTAAATAGTTAGCATCCCAAAAGATTAGCAGAGGAGGCAATTCAGCTGACACAGAGGGTCCTTGCAGGCTGTGACTGCACCACGCAGCAGTTTGACATCTCCATGAAGGGTGTCCAGTTCGTGACCAGGACGGGGTCCTACATTCTCCCCCGCCAGGTAATGGTGTTGATCGTCCCTTGGTGGGCGACTCTTGGCTTCACAACTACACACTCTCTAGGTACTCTGAGTAGGGTTTGCATAGTAGGAGTATGCCGTATTCTCCAGTATTGGATCTTTCATAGAGTCACATGCTTGAATCATCCCCTTCATCGTAGAGGGAGTCCGACAGTATACATATAAAAGCAGTAGATAATACTGCCATAGCCTACAATGCAATGAACAGTCACTACAATTGCCTGTCCATTTTCTTTTGTAAAAAAGACCCAAACTTAAGTAGCAGCCAATCGACGGCACCCTCTAGAACAATCCCAAGAGAGGCTAGGTTCCTCAGATTTTCTACCGCACATTTTCTTCCTCAGATTTTCTACCGCGTCGTGTGAAAGGGAGTCTCTTTGAGCTCTCCTCAGTTTCTTCTTCAATTTTCTGGACTTCTACTCAAAATGCCAGATTCTTCGAAGAAAGGTCTTTTCAGGTCATGTGGAACTTGTGATAAGAATGGGCTGCATCCTGAAGGTCCCCATAGGAACTGTGTCTACTGTCTCTACCCTCAACATAAGGTAAAAGACTGCAAGATTTGTAGGACTTTTTCAACAAAACCCTTAAGGACAGAGTGGATAAGTTGCTGATTTGGCTTCAGTGACTGAAAAAGTAAATCAGATGTCGTCTCTGAGGATGAGAAGAGCTCTACCTCACCGGCTTCTCAGGAAACCTCTAAAAGGAGAGAACATTCTCATAAATCTCCTTAAGTTTCCCAAAAAAAGGCATCTATAAAATCTAGTCCAGAAGATGCAGGCACCTTTCTAAAAGGAAAGCATTCATTTCCTACTGAGGAGAAAAGCCATTTAATACATAAACTTGAAAAACAATCTTCAGAACCATCCATGAAGATTACAGTCTCTAGGAAGCACATATTGTCAAAGGTGTTATCTCCTGGCTCCTCTTCGACACAAAAATCACCATCTGACGCATTTCACCTACCTCATCGTTGAAGATCTCGTAGTATATGACGTATACGACTGCACCATCGACGATGGCCCCACCGCTGACACTTCCAGCAACGACCAAGGCTCCAACTACTCTGACAACGTCCTCATCGACAATGACTCAGACGACGACGACTTCCTAGTCTGCATCCTCGTTGACGACGTTTGTTCCGTCGACGACCTCCTTGTCTACGGCAGATTCAACAATGACTTCTTCGGCATGGTAAATGACAGTGATGAACATTTCTTCATCTGCTCCTATCATGTCCTTGTCGACGACACAGACACCGCTGCCGTTGACAAAGCTGATAACACTGTATCCCGAGCCTGGTCGTAAGCGACTGTTGATGGCTTTCTTAAGGACCGGAACTGTGAAAAGTGAGTGGCGAAAGGTGAAAGTTGCCACGTGAAAAAACAAGTGTTATCCCTACACACTCGCTAAGGTGTGTGGAAAAGAAAAATGTCGGCGTACTCACAGACACTTTGGAGTAGTAAAAAATTCCTGTGGGGAAGAAAAGACAATACAAAACATATATGTTTTCACAACATAAAATGCAATCTTCAACATTCATAACAGCGTCATGCATTTGTCATCTTGGAAGGCCTTCCAAGATGACAAAGGAGTGGCAACTTTCACCTTTCGCCACTCACTTTTCACCGTTCTGGTCCTGAAGAAAGCCCCATTAATTACACAGAGGGGGCTGAAACCTGTAGACCGCCACACATAAGCCAACTCATAGGAAAATTACTCCTTAAGTAGTTGCACCACACATATTTTAAAGATTACCCTGGGCCACCAACATTAAAATACAGGATTCCCAGAGGTATTGTTAACTGTATTATATTCACATCACATCACATTGTTGCACCCAAACCTGCTCCGTTGTAATCTGGCATCGTAGCACAACCAGGTGGCACTCGGCCGCCTGGTTGGGACCCCGATGATGAAGCATGACACCAACCAGGCTGGTGTGTTAGGGGTCTTTTAATAGCACCTAGTGGGTCCTAATTCAGGTCACAAAAACAGTGACTAAAATAATTACACACACATAGTGGGTCAGTCCACATTGTTTAAACATATTACGCACCTGGGGAACAGGATGCGCCCCTCATACCCTTGCTCTCTCATTGATTCTTCAACCGGCACTTACCCATGACATCTTTAGGGATAAGTTGACTTTAAGTGCTTCGGAATTAAGGATAGCAGAGAATCAAGTATCTTTATGGATTAAGGAGGTAGTGGACTCCATAGTATCTCTGAAACCTTGTAAGAGTGCCCGTCTAACTCCATCGGCGAAATGGTTCTCAGAGGAACTGGCATTATTGAGAACCGAATGCAAACGCCTTGAACGCCTTCGGGAGGGTGAACTATCTGAATGAAAATAAGCTGAAATACTTGGACGCACTCAAGTTTTAGCATCAACGAATTAGAAGAGCACGTAGGGAGCTCCACACTGAGCAAATCGAATCAGTAAACAATTCCTCTGAGAATATTTTTAGTGTTGTCAAACAACTAACTTTCTTAGAACGTGTCACAGCAATATGACCTGCTTTCACCGACTACTGTAATAAGGTAGCTGTTTTTTTGTTGGGAAAGATAGAAAAAATATATGCTGCCTTCCCTGAAAGTTGCAGGAATTATATCTTTTCTCCAGCTATAAAGGTCTCTTGGGTCGAGGATAGTTTTTTTCCCACCCTCCTGAAGAAAGTGACATCCTAAAACTTATAAAAATCCCCCTGGATTTCATCCCCCCAAGACTTTTACTTTGAGGGAAAGAAGCCATCACACCGGTTCTTAACAAACTACTGAACAGGTCCTTTAGCTCAGGGCAGGTTCCTAGCAATTGGAAACATGCTATGGTGGTGCCACTGCTAAAGAAACCATCTCTAGATCCAGCTCTCCCAGAGAATCTGAGACCTATATCTTTGCTTCCCTACTTTGCTAAAATTGTGGAGAAACATCTGAATATTCAATTGACTACGTTCTTGGAAGACAAATGGGTTCACCGTGAAACTCAGTCTGGTTTCAGGCCGCTTCACAGCAACAAATCGGCCTTTACTTTTGGCTTCCGAGGCCTTGAAAATTGCAGCTGATGAGGGAAGGACAACAGCAGTGATGTTATTGGACTTGAGTGCTGCGTTTGACACTGTCTCCCACGGCTTTCTGTTATAACGTCTGTGGAAGGCCGGGGTTGATGGCAGCGCATGGGAATGGATCAAGCACGTCTTGGAGAATAGATCCTTCCAGGTCTTGCAACACCCTTTTAAGTCCAAGGTGTGTCCTCTGTCTCAAGGGGTACCACAGGGCTCGGCTCTCAGCCCTACTCTATTTAATGTTTAGATGCACCCCCTGGCAGATTTTGTGCTGAAACATGGGTTGAAACTGGTGTCATATGGTCATATGCCGATGACACTCAGTTGAAGGAGGCAGAAACTGCATCTAATTTCAAGGCCTGCTTGAGTGATCTTGCTAACTGGAAGAAGTTCAGCTGCTTGCAACTGAATGCAGGAAAGACGGAGGTGATGGTAGTTGGCAAGCAGCCCTCCATATGGTCACATTTGTGGTGGCCAGAGGAACTAGGACCTAGCCCGACTCCCAAAGCTAAGGTCAAGAATATGGAAGTCTGGTTCGACAATACCCTATCGTTTACTGAGCAGATATCAGCTGTGGCCAGAAACTGCTTTGGAATTCTTAGAATGTTGCGTAAAATCTTGGATTTCCTGCCACTAGATGCCAAAAGGACCACTGTGCAGGCCCTTGTAATGTCCTGTTTGAATTACTGCAATGTCCTCTATCTGGGGGTGACGAAAAGAAATCTGAACATTTTGGAGACGGTCCAGAATGCTGCGTTCTGGGTGATATTGAATATCCCTAGGCGGGCATAGGTGGGGGAAGCCTTGAGGGAATTACACTGGCTCCCTTTACAGGCTAGAGTCATCCTTAAGGCGTTGTGTTTCTGCCATAGGATCCTCAACGAGAAAGTGCTGAGGTATCTGCACCCACTACTCACGGCCTGTAGACCTACCCTGAATATGAGGTCGTTGGGCACTGCTAAGCTGATCGTGCCGAAGGTACGGTCAGGAGGTAGTCCCTTTGTTTTTTTCGGGGCTAAGGCCTGGAAAAACTTACCTATGGTACTTAGGACATATCCATCTGAGACAATGTTCTGTAAAAAAACTGAAAACCTGGCTCTTTCAATCTCCCCCTGGGGGTTGGTGTTAGTGCTGGTAGAAGCTCTAAAACAAGAGAGGGATCCTACTCTGCCAAAGGGACAGGACACCAACTTGACACTATGTCTGAAAAAATGAATCCCTTTAGGAAGCAATAGCCACACACCAAATACTCACTCTTCAAACGTCAGGAGCCTATCACAATAGCCAACCAATAAAATATATATATTTATTCTTTAATTCTTCAAAATTAATTATAAAACAATTAAAAATGGATAAAAATAGAGCAATCCGCTCTAATATTCAAAAACAATACCTTGAATGCATTTTGTGGTATTGTTTTTGAATATTAGAGTGGATTGCTCTAATTTTATCCATTTTTAATTGTTTTAGAATGAATTTTGAAGAATTAATGAATAAGCATTTATATATTTGATTGGTTGGCTATTGTGATTGGCTCCTGAGGTTTGAGTGAAGAGTGAGAATTTGGTGTGTGACTATTGCTTCCCAAAGGGATTAATTTTTTCAGACATAGTGCTGGTAGTAGCCCTTCTCGTATCCTAGGGCCTGGGGAAGGAAGGGGGGAGGGGGGTGTATGGGGGGGTTTGGGCCAGTTGCAGTGGTCTGCGATGTCCTAGCAAGGGGACTCTCCGTTGGAGTAACCAGGCACTTTACAAGATTTAAAATAATAATAATATAACTGTGTCTGAACAGGGGTGGCGAAGTGAGCTAAAGAAAGATTATGAATTCAACCCAGATCAGGGACTGGGTGTGGGTGTCTGAAAAGTTTCAGTGTTCCAACCATCATCTCCTTGTGTTTGCTTTTATATTTTGGTGCCACCAACTTTTTGATTCCCGCAGCACTGTTGAAGATTATCCGTTAGCAGACACTACACATTAAAATATGTTCTTAAAGTCTTACGTTTGGCAAATGTACATGAAGTTGAGCAACAAGTGATGGAGAACTGAGAAATTGAAATCTCGGTCTGGGATAGGGTCTCGAAGATTTTTCTTTAAACAATACCCGTGCGTCCCGATAGGTGGGGATTGGTGTGTCCCGCGCGATGTCGTCGGCGTCATCTGTGCTTTTGTGACGTCAGCGCCACCTATATAGGCACCACATTGTGAATAGAGCTACTCTCTGTCACTTTTTGACAGGATTTTTTCGATGTATTGTGTAGTTTTTCCGTCCTGTTCTAGAAAGCTTCTGGTTTCAAACCGTGTGGTGCCATATTGGTGATGGACCCTCACCTGGGTTATCTCTGCTGTCCGGAGAGCCACCACGTCTCGAGGTCGTGCTCCGACTCCCGGGCCATGGCTCTGAAAGCTTTGAGGGAGCGGTCCCTAAAGTTGCTTGCGGTGTGGCGTTCAACACCACGTTGCTCTCCTCGGAGGTCTCATTCATGGTCCTGGTTGAGAGAAAGGTCCTGGCACTGCTCGCAAGAGTCCTAATTCTACGTCCCTCCACTTGAAGTCATCAAGTCGTCGGGTAAGAAGCACAAAAACAGAAGAAGTCCAAGCATGCTCCTACTGCTCCCCGGGTGACACAACAGAGGAGTCTTGGCGTTCTAGGCCTCGTTCTTCTGAACCTGTGCCCCGGTTGGCTCTGCTCTTCCCCCCCACTTTCCCGGCACAGGAGTGACCCTCGCCCAGCTTAAATAATTTTATGATAACATGTGCCTCATATTTGGGCGGCCTGACCCAACCGGCACACCTTTGGGCTGTGGAGGCGGTGAGGGGGCTCCATTGGTTCCGTGCCGGTGGCTCAGACTCTGGAACCGATGACCACCCGATCCCCCCCCATGGATCAGGGAATGGATCTTGACCGACGCCAGTCGTGCCAACTCAAACTTCCCTGGCGCCGGTCCGACATGTAGACTGATGACTGCACCCATCCCCCTTCCTTCCCTTGCTGCACCAACCCCATTCTAATTCCTGATGAACCGGACCAGCCCTGACAGAACCCATAGGTCCTAGGTTGTTTCCTATGCCTTATTCTGTAGGGCTAGGAATGGGTGAAGAATGGGAGGGGTTGCTGGACCCTTTACAAGACCCGCCTTACCAAGAAGTGGACTTGTATGAGGAATGGTGTGAGGCTTCATACCTTTACAAATTCTGTCCTGCTTTCTCCCCCTGCCGTGCTATGGAGGAGGGAGCATCATATACTACGGTGGTGCGAAAGGCAGCTGAGGTCCTGGACCTGCAGCTCCCTTCCGTGGTGGTCAAGACAATATCTTGACAGAGGTTCTGCAGCCTGTTGTCTCCTCCTCGGATCCCTTGCTGCCCTTCGAGGCCTTAATTGATGTCCTTCTGGGAACCTGGCCCAAGCCCAGCACACAGGCTCCTGCCCGTCACCATCGCCCTGCACCAAGTGACACAAACTTCCTCACCAACCACCCTACCCCAGCGAGCTTGGTGGTCCAAGCCTCTACCTCCCATGGGGCATAACCTTCTACACCCCTGACAGGGAATCCAAGAGGCTGGACAACTGGAGTAAGAAAATGTTTTCTTCCTCCAGCCTTGCATTGCGGTCGATAAGCACCCTATGCTTATTGGGCTGTTACTTCGGCTCCCTGTGGGAAACGGTTGCGCAAGTCCTGCCACAGGTCCCGGAGGAGGGCCGGGCAATCCTCTCCCAAGCACTATCAGATAAGAGAGATGCACCAAAATCGCCATTCCTTGTAGTCTTGAAACGACTGACTCACTGTGCAGAGCAATTTAATTGACAGTGGTTGTTCGACACCATGTCTGGTTGATGACTTTTTGCTTTTCAGGGGATGTCCAGGTCTTTTTCATGGACATGCCCTTTGATGGCACTCTTTACTCTGCGGAGATAAGATAGACATGGCGCTGAAGCTCTTTAAGGATGCACAGGCTACGGCGAAGTCCATGGGCCTCCCAATGGCACACATCCCCAGTCTACCTTTGCCCCTTTCGTGGCCACCACAAGGGGCTTTCAGCTGTGCCAGCCATATCCCAGCCACAAAACTGTGTAAGTTCAGCAACCTCTGTGCGGCCGAGGGCCCAGCCCAGCCGATTCCGACCCTGTGGGTTGGCGGGCCAAAGGTCGGGTCAGACCCCACCCTACCTGCAGCCTCAGCCTCCAAACCTTCCTATTCTGACCCTTCCAGATCACGGGCGGCCAGTTGGTGGCACCACCACTGACAGAACATCACTTTAGACAGGTGGGTTCTTCAGATAGCCTGAAGGCTCTACTTCCTCCCTTTCGAGGCTGCCCCTTTCCTCCATGCCTCCAATTTACGACCAGCTGACGGAGGATCACCTTACTTTGCTACAGGAAGAAGTCAAGACTGTATTGGCCAAGGAAGTCATAGAGAGGGTTCCATGCACCAGTAATAGACTGTGGTTGTAATTCTTACTACTTTCTGTTTCTGAAAAAGGACAAGGGTTTTTGCCTATCTTAGAACTGCGAGCCCTTAACTACTTCGTCAAAAAGGAAAATTTCAAGATGCTCACTCTGGCTCAGGTCTTGTCTGCCCTGGAGCCTGTTGACTGGACGGTAGCATTGGACTTGCAGGACGCGTATTTCCACCTTCCTGTCCTGCCTGCACACTGGCACTACCTGTAGTGTATGGTAGGCCACAAGCATTTTCAGTTCACTGTGCTCCCCTTATCTGCGCAAATCCACAATGCCAGACTTCCCCTATCTAGACGACTGGCTGCTGAAGGCAGGCTCACGCCTGTCTGTCGTCTCCCACTTCCAGACTATAGCAAACCTCCTGCCTTCGTTGGGGTTCACTATCGGTCTGCCGAAGTCACACCTGACTCCCTCTCAGACGCTTCCTTTCATCAAAGCTGTTCTGGACACAGTGAAATTGTGGGCCTATTCTCCTGAACGTCGAGTCCAGAAAATTCAGGCTATGATTCCGATGTATCAGCCTCTAACTTGGATTTTGGTGAGAATTACTCTGAGACTGCTGGTCCTTATGGCTTCCTGCATCCTGCTAGTGACACATGCCAGATGGAATTAGAATTTGAGGTTCCAGTGGCCGCAGAATCGGGAGAATCTCTCCGACATGGTCCAGATCTCGGAGAGAACTGCACGTCACTACTGAGATGGGGCGGCCATCTGATAAAGATGGAGATCAGATGACTCTGGTCTCCGGCGGTTTCCAGACTCCACATCAACTTGCTGGAGCTCCGAGCATTTCGTTTGGCATTTAAAGCTTTACTTCCTTCAATCAAGGGAAATCTGGTTCAAGTGTTCACGACAACACCACCTCCATGTGGTACTGCAGGAAACTTGGTGGGTTGTGGACCCTTTGTCAAGAGACCAGGCGTCTCTGGATGTAGATGGAACAGCAGGGCATATCCCCAGTGGTTCAACACATGGCAGGTTCTTTGAATGCCAGTACGGACTAACTCAGCTGCCGATGCCTAGCGAATCACGAATGGCGTCTCCTTCTGAAGGTGTTGCAAGGTCTCTTTCAACAGTTAGGAGTGCCTTGGTTAGATCTGTTCGCCTCTGACGAGAACGCACAATGTCAGCAGTTTGCAAGCTGGAGTTTTCTAGGCGGCTCTTGCTCAGGGACGCTTTTCCTCCTGAGTAGAGCTCAGGCCTCCTATATGCCTTATCGTCCATACCACTCCTGTCCAGAGTGCACAAGAAGTTCAGAAGCGACTGGGCCCATGTGATTTGTTTGTCTCCAGACTGGGCATGGAGAGTCTGGTATCCCGCGATTCTCCAATTGAAAATGGATCCTGGCTGCCCCTTCCAGAGGATATTCCCTGGCAGCAGCAGGGAAGGGTCCTCCAACTGATCCGGTCAACTCATTGCTTTCTTGCATGGAGATTGAGCGGCAGCAGTTGATCGTATTCAACCTTTCTCCCAAAGTGTGCAATGTTATTTTGACAGCCCGGCAACCCTCCACCAAGACAGTGTGCACCGGCCGGTGGAACACATTTGTAAAATATTGTGCAGAAAGGTCTATTGATCCTCTTTCACCTTCCCTCTCAAGTTTTGTTTTTTATTTTGACCCTTGCCCAGCCAGGAGGGCTCTACACTGGCCACTCTCAAAGGGTACCTTTCGGCTCTGTCTGCCTTCCTGCCAAACTAACCCTCATTATTTAAAATACCTAATGTAAATAGATTCCTCAAAGCCTTGTACATATGTTCCCACCTTCCCCTTTCATTATGCCTCAGTGGGACCTTAATTTGGTTCTTCCCTTCCTGATGTGTTCTCCATTCAAATCTCCGCACAACTGCCCCCCTGGCTGCTTACCATCAAAACAGCCTTATTAGTGGCAATCAGTTCTGCCAGGAGGCTGAGCGATTTGCAGGTTTTGTCAAGCCTCCTTACCTGTCAATATTCCCTGATAAATTGATGCTTCGTACTTGGCGCTCTTACCTCCTGAAAGTGGTAAAACAATTCTATGTGGGGCAATCTTTCATCTTGCCCACTTTCCACTGTCCTCCGCACCCCCCTGAAGAAGAGGAGCAACCCCACCATCGGGACCCAAAAAGAGCATTGTCGTTCTACCTTGACCGAACTAAAGAGTTCCTGGTGGACTACCAACTCTTCGTGGGGTACATTGAAATGAAGAAAGGTCGTGTGGTGCAGAAGAGGATTATCTCACGATGGATCATCCTCTCCATCAAAATTAGCTACTATGAGGCCAAAAAGCAGCTTCCTGGAGGCTTAAAGGTTTATTCCACTAGAGCTAAGGCTGCTACCATGGTGTTGCAGCGTGGAGTTCCATGCCTCGACATTTGTCAGGAAGAAACTTGGGCATCCCTGCACATGTTTACCAAGTGCTACTGCCTGGCAGTCAAGTCCGCAAGGACGACCTTTTTGGCCGCTTTGTCTCAGGACTTCCTGGTCTACACTTGTCTGCAGTCCCTCCTCCAGGGATGGTATTGCTTGGTTATCTATTGAACGGGGAGAAACCTGCGGCTAGATGTCTCTATCAGATGGACAAGTTACTTACCTTCGGTAACACCTTATCTGGTAGAGACATGATTTAGCCACAGATTCCTTATCGACCCACCCATCCTCCCCGCACTGCGGACTAGTTGCTAGGGTCAGGGCTGATCCCTTTCAGGGCCCTAGTTGTTCAGAAAACACACCAATGCTAGTGCACTTCTGGCGTGGACAGTGGTAAAAAGTAACTGACGTCGGCGCGCTGAGGTGGTTATTATATAGGTGATGCAAACATCACAACGGCGCAGAAGGCACCGCTGACGCCACCTACTGTCCGGCAGGGGCATTGCGTGAAGAAAAATCTTACAGATCCAGTCTGACGCCTGGGAAATTCAAAGGTAAAGAAGCTGTGGCTGGATCTTGTCTCTACCAAATAAAGTGTTACTGAAGGTAAGTAACTTGTCCATTAGTTTGGTTGCTGGGGACAACCTTGGACTGGGAGCCTGAGATATACATTTGGAGATATTGCTAAGCATATTCCTCCTATTCCCCTCTCCTTAGGATGGCATGTTCTGTATTTGGGGTTCAAGAATTTGAATATCAGAGAGGGGCTTTTACTGTCCTTCTGTACTCCTGTCTCTTTATTTTCATTGGATGTGATGCTTTTCTCTGGGTTGGGCAAAACCATGTTTTCCTTTGACAGCTGTCTAGGCTTTTCCAACGATGCCTTCCTTCATCCGATGTTGTGTCAGTGTACTACCTTACTTTAGATTTGGACTGCACCCTTCAAAGTTAAGTTCCCAATTTAAGGTAAATAACCGGTATAACACATTGACATTTTCAAGTACATGTTCTAGCGTCAATATTGTTTTCCCAAAGAAACAAACAAGAGAGGGAGTCTTTTCTTCAATTTACTGTCCTTTATTCAGTTTTCTTTTTTTTAAATTGCTGAAAGCCAAATAGCCAACGCGTTTCGTCCGTGACCGTAAATCTTCAGGGCCGGATAGATCGTATCGTGATCAGTTTCACATTCGACTCATGCTGTTGACGAGTTGTTGATTTAAATGGTATATATTTTGTTGTTTGACTTTTTCTAGAGATTCCCAATTATGTGTTGATCACTTAGACAAGGCCTGAACAAGACCCAAAGCACCGCGAGATTCCAAGTAGCAATATGGTCTTCTGGCAGGTTCCCTTTTGGGCTGTTGCTATGAGGGGTTTTGAAATTCCTCAGCTGCCCCTTTTCTCTGTTGCATTCAGGGTCTTTCCTTGGCTGGGTTTGATTTTTGTGGTGTGCCTTGCTCTTTTTCTAGGTTTGCTGGGTCCCCCTTTCTAAGTTAGTGACTGCACCTGGATCTTTACTGGGCAGTCTTGTTTTGCTAGCTCAGACATGCATATCTTTTCCCTTCCTTCTTCCTAAATTAGACCTCCATTTTATTGTGTTGGGGCTCCGATGACCGGCATCTTAACTGTTGGTGTGGAGCAGCACTTTTGGAATACTGTTTCATTCAAGTCTTTGCCACTGAACCTAAGTGTGAAGGAATGAAGTCCAGTTGTCACCATGGTCTTTTGTCTCCTTGTAAGTCTGTTCTATAACGAAGTCTCTTTATAAATCTCTCCAGAAAGTGAGGCACTATTTTTCGTATTTCTTTTTTGTTTTAGGTGGGAAGGCTTTCTATTGTGAAGTGTATTCCTGGGATGCGGGGAATACGGGTTCCTCTGATGTGCCTGGCAGTGTCCGGTTCTCCTTAGTGCTTTTACGTAATTATTGTGATTCATTCATGTAGGTTCTTAACACAATCATCTTCTTGTAACATGACTCCTCCGAGGTCTACTCAAGATTTTTGTGCTTCCACCTGCCATGATCAGTTCTCAATATCTGTATGCTGTTTCTTTCTCATTATCTTTTCTTCAAGCAGTAGGGAGGCAGTGTTAATTAGAAAACAAAAAAACACAACAGCAGAACAAAATTAACTGGATTTTGCTCCTGCCGTATCATGGCCCTCAGGTATTCCAAATATTTGTCATTTGAACCAGCCTGCTGATATAGGGTCTCTGTACTGGCTGTCTTCCCCTTCTTACATGTGGTTATGGATAATGTGAATGGTCTATGCGGGTATGTTGTGGTACTGGTGTGGGCCCGCTTTATCCTTGGCCTGGCCCTATTCGTGCTTCTTATTTCTACTTTGTTTTCTATTTTTCAGGGCAACAGCATGGGGACTAGTATTTTTCACCCAGCCTATTTTTCTGTGGTCCTTCATTCTGGGCAGTAGTACGGCATAACATCTGTTCTTCCAGGGTGCCTTCAGCAAGGTTACATATTTATGGTGGGTGTTTTGGTGGTCTCACTATCCTTCCGTCCCATTCCATTTAGAGTTTGTTCTGCATGGGCATGTTTTCCTGCTGTGGGGGTAGAGCGGTAGGGTGTTTCGTGGGTATTCTTCAGGTTTTCCTGCGGTTAGTTGGATTGTACTATTAGTATGGCCCATGATTTACTATGATTGATCTCATGGAGGTCTCTCTGTTAATATATGAAATCTTTGATGGGATTGCCTTTGTTGAGGATACAGCTGCTTTGGCTTCTATAGATATTTGGCCATCTGCTGACACTAATATTTTTGGTATTCTTCTCTGCATATTTTCGGTATCCTCTTTGGGATGTCTGAGGCGCCCCTTCTCTTTCCTTTGTCGTCATGGGCCTAGGTACCTTCTGTTTTTGCTATGATTTTTAATTTATGGATCATCTCTTTTTTTCTGATGATTCTCTTCACTTATCTTCTGTGTGGAGCTTTTCTGGAGATTGAACTTCATGTTCTTGTTGTGTCATGGTCGTGTCCTCTTACCTAACTTTTTTTCCCACTGCCCTTGCCCACGAAGATCTGGGTCTTTGCCTGCTGGTGTGGTGGTGTGTTGAGTGGTCATATGGGTTGCTATATCCATTAAGGTGGTTGGGGTAGAGTTCCAGCCTCTGTCCTGTTCTTTGTTAGCCTGCTTTGCTCTCCCTTTTTGCACACTGGAATTTAGATTTTTTTCTGTTTGTGGTTAGGTGTAACTTACCTTCTGTTGGCTGGTATGTCTTTGTTCAGTATATTCTGGAACACAATAATATCATGTCACTTTGGTATATTCCCATATACTGATGAATGGGATGACTGTTTTACTTACCGGTAATATTCATGACTTTGATTCTCCCTTCCTCGTCCTGTACTTGTAGGATCTTCATTGATAGGCGTGAACGTATAACATTCCCACCTACATATGGAGAACCTGAAACATTTCAAATCCACACAAAGAGGTACTAGTAATAGAGGTGAGATTTGGTATTATTTTCAAAAGCAGCAAGATTCTCTATAAAGCCTATGCAGGCTTTTTTTCTACAGTCTTCTTTGACAGATAAGACCGCATTGCAGCACACTGTCCTTCCTGAAGTTCTTACACAAAGGAGCCCTTGGTCAGATTTGTAAGCTTGAAACAAAGGGGGAAATAACCTGTTAAGCAGAATGAAAGAAAAAGCTTCAAAGAATGCCCACTTCCCCTTTAAACAGCAATCAGCTTCCATCTCTTGGGTTGCCTTGTACTGGGAGTTGCTTGAGAGTTGCTTGAGAGCCTCAGGCCTTTTTGAGGAGTTTGTCAGTCTGTATAGGTAGATGGTTGTCTATGGCTTCATTGAAGATTCCTCTGATGCAGAATGAGGATTATAACCAAGTAATTTCCCTTCTGCATCTTAGGATCTTCATTGATAGGAAAAATTGCAATACAGTTAGCTTAGTAAGCTCATCCCTAAGAGAACAGGTGGCCTGTCTCTATATTCGAACTATAGTTGAAGGTACTTAGCAAGAGTTTTTTTTGGGCTGCTTGCCCAACTATTGTCTAATTCTAAATTCTGAGTTTAAACAATAGTTATCAGTGAAATTATGGGTATTTGTCCGTGTTGCATCCTTATAAATGTCCGATGAGAACATTTCTAATCTAAGCAACAGTCTGCGCCTTTCCTCTTGTGGTGTGGGCTCAGTGTTTGCCATGTAATGGTTGGCTAATTGATAACAGGAGGAGATGCATGTTACTATCCACCTTGAGAATGATTCCTGAGAAAGAACAAAGCCTTTTTGGAGGGAACTGTAGGTAATCTTTTGTGCAATCCATATGAAAGTTCAAAGTTCTCTTAACATTTAGAGAGCAATGCAACCTCTCTTTCAGAGTGGACGGGTTTCTAAAGAAAATAGTTAAGCATACAGATTGATTCCAGTGAAAATCTGAGACTAGTTTTGACAAGAAGGAAGGATTTGTAGTCATTATCACTATATTGGAATGGAAGACGGTATAGAGTTCTACACTTGAAAGAGTTCAAAGGTCACTTACTCTACAGGTTCAAGTTATGGTTACTAAGAAATCGGTCTTCCATGAAAGATGCTGCAATGAATCCTTATATAGGGGTTCAAACTTCGAAGCCATCATTCCAAATCAAACCAGATTTCTTTAGTGGCTCACAAATATCCTTTGGCTATGAGGTTCTAGACAGCAATGTGTTTGTTTTTGCATGATTATTGCACATGACCAGGTCTCTTATCCGATCGGCCATCGGGAGTGCTTCGCCTCTGCCCCAGTGTATGGTACTCAACTTTTACCTAACACTAACGCTGCCCCCCACAAACTTCTTTTCACATTTGGGGACCTGCTTCGAATAGCCCAACAGTGCCAACAGAGGCTCTCCTATCTGGGTTGACTCTGTCATTTCGTTTATTGTTTGGAGAGCTTTCTCCAGTATTTATTAGTCAGTGGGCAAACCCATGCCAAATGGAGAAAATCCACCTCTGGGGGGTGAAATCATAGACTGTGTTTGTTGTCATGCCCACCATATGTGGCCAGGGATACATTCAGTGTTGAAATTTATAGTGCACAGACCTATGCCTACCATTCATGGATGCTTCCTTAGTGTGTTCAGAGCAGTATGACCATTGGTTGTCAGATATGTCTGTTCCAAGGTCACAAGTCCATTTTTCCCTTTTACAACTTGTTTCTTGTTTCATACTTCCCATCACCTCACCATACATTACAGTAATTTGTTTTATCGGGGTAGGACCTGCAGTAACCAGTGTCAACAGACCCCAATACTCTTGTTCGCGTGAGTATGCTGGTATTTTTTTTTAAGTGCCTCATGCAATCTAAAATAAAGGAATCCATCACCGGAGGAAGCACCGTTCCATCTTAGTTAGTCTGCCAGCGACATTCATTTATTATCTATGACTAGATCTCCCACGGTGTGAAATATACATGCTCCTAGTCTTTTTCTTGCTAGAGGTACAAACTTTTCTTAATTTTGGAGTTTCTTGCCAATGGCATGTGGAGATTAGATAGTATTTACAGTGCAAAGCTTTGCCAGCTAATGCCACATCACATGTAATGTGCAATTGACTGTGTGCATCTCATTTCTAGGTCTAAAGGTTTTTTTTAGTATCATTGTGTTTAACTTTTTGATACTCAAGATCCTCCTCCAGCCATCTAAGTGAGGCCTGTCAGAAGTTGTGGAATCAATGTAATACAAATTGCATCTATGCTATTAGATAATATGCTTCAAAGTTCTGTCCTGCGAACCCACAGTATCTTCACGGCTTTTAAGTGGGTTGCTTTCCAGCCCAAGCCAATTTTATCATCAATGTTTGGAGTTGATTGAAGAATGCCTTGTTAACGGGCACAGGGATATTCTGAAACAAATATAGCAGTTGAGGTAGAATCACCATTTTCATTAACCTGATTCTACTTGCCATTGTTTTGTTTTTTTTAAAGTTTTTATTGAGTTTTCAAATACATAAATCAAAATAGAAAATAAAAACAATAAAATGAGAAATAAGGGAGATACAATAATAAAATATACATAGCATAATTAAAATATACATATTTAGGCAAATTACATATTGGTGTAATAGGAATGTAACAATGGGAGGAAGAAAGGAAGCAAAACAAGAAGAAGAGGAGAAAGAAGATAGAAAGAAAGAAAATAAAGAGAAAGCAGGGGAAGGAAGATCTAAAATTGTATAAGAAAATAGTATAGAGAAAGAAAGAGAAGAACTAGTGTATGGAAGTATGAGTGGAGAGATATGTAGTAAAAGGTAGCCAAAGAAAGATCAGATTTAATTTTTTGAGAGAGAGAAATGGAGGAAACAGTAGCAATCCTGTGTTCATCCCAAATACAATTCCACCAAGAGATAGTTTAGAATTGTCTTTCCAGGATGACAGGATAACTTTAAAAAGCTAATGCAATAAAAAGGTCAAATAACATGGAAACAGAAGATGAATCAGCAACATCTGGTGATAAAGAACCTAGAAAAACATTTTGTATTGATAAAGTAACATTGCATTTGAAAATTGACATGCAAATAGTCCAAACAGATTTCCAAATGGATAAAACATTAGAACACTCATAAAGTTGATGTTTCAATGTGCCCGTCTCATTAGAACAAGACCAACATAATGGAGAGGAGGAAGGTGAAAATTTAGAAATAGAAACAGGAGTAATAATAGCCCTGTGATAAATAAAATACAAAGATTGGGTTGTACGAGCAGCAGCAGAAACTTTGAATAACCTAGACCACAATTTATCCCAGGTTAGAATAGGAAAAGAAATGGACAAATCAGTTTCCCACACAATTTCAATTTGGGATTCAATATATGTCTTTCATAAACATGTGATAACAATAACGTATATACAAGAGCAGCTTTAGATCTGTGAGTTGGAAATAAAAGGTATAGAGACAAAGATGGTGTATGAGTTGGAAGGGGAAAAGTGGTTAAATGAGATTGTAATGCATTGAGGATGATATTGTATTTGTTGAGACAAGAAAAAGGTAATTGATACTGTACTTGTATTGAAATGGAAAGGAATAATAGAATTATGATGAAGTAATTGGTTTACAAAAATAATATCCTTTTCCTTCCAATATTTGTAATAGAATGATTTACCTTTATATTTAAGAAATGTATTATACCATATAACGGAGGAAAATCTTTTAATAGGGAACGCTCAAAAAGGATCAAAAAGGATCCATCTGGGAACAGGAATGTCAACAAAATCCTAGGATAGAGCAAACGATTGCTTAATCAAAAAAGCCGAATGATAGGCTTTAAAGTTTGGGAAGCGCACACCTCCCTCATCCTTGGGTCGAATAAGTTTATTTAAAGCAATTCGTGGACATTTGTTGTTCCATAAAAATTGTATACAAGCAGAATTCACTTGAGAAAAATAGGTAATGCGGATCTGAATAGGTAACATAGACACTGTATATAATACATGAGACATAATCATCATTTTAATGGTATCTAATCTACACCACCAGGAAAGGTATGGGGGACCAAGTAAGAAGGAGTGTTTGTAGTTTAGTGAGTAATGCATGAAACATGAATTTAATTGTGGCAGCTAAAGATGTAGAAAACCAAATACCAAGGTATTTAATTTTTGAAGGACACCAAGAAAAATTAGTTTTATTAAACATAAATTGGTAGCATATCGAGTTTAAGGGTAAGACTTCTGTCTTTAAAAGGTTACGTTTATAACCAGAAATACTAGAGTATAATCGTACCTCATTCATAAAGTGCGGGAGGGAGTCAACAGGATTAGACATATAAATCAATATATCATCTGCGTAGGCAGATATTTTAGTTTCTATAGAATTACAATTGAAGCCAGTAATCTGTGAATTAACACGAATACACTCCAGGAATGGTTCAAGGCATAGGATGAATAGTAAAGGAGAGAGGGGCTATCCCTGTCTTGTATCTCTGGATAAAGGGAAAAATTTACAAAAATGATTATTAACAAAAATACTGGCTCGAGGGCAAGAATAGAGCAGTTTATTAAAGGAAATCAAAGAAGGTCCAAAACCAAACCATTGAAGAGTTTGAAACATAAATGGCCAATTGATACGGTCAAATGCCTTTTCTGCATCTAAAGATAAGGCTGCAAGGGGAGTTTTGTATTTTTTGCCATATGAAATGATATTAGCAAACATTCGAGCATTGTCAGATGCCAATCTACCCCTTCACAAACCCAACTTGATCGGTTTTAAGTAATAAGGGAAATTTATTAACGATATAGGACGGTAATTTTTGCAATGTGAATGGTCTTTATCAGGCTTAGGGATTATAACAATTAAAGCATCCATGAAAGATCCAGACGCTTTGGCATCTGCAATGAAAGAATTAAAAAGTGCTAAAAGTTTGGGGACAGAAATGGAAATAAAGGTGGTGTAAAATTCAACAGATAAACCATCAGGCCCAGGGGCTTTTGACTTTTTTAAAGATTTAATAGCGTTAGTTATTTCCTGAGTAGTGATATCTCTCTAATGTATTAAATTCATCAGGTAGAGATGGTGGAAAGGGGAGACCTGAAAAAAAGGTGGTTAAATTTTGATTAGTGGGAAATGTGTCTTCAGAATAAAGAGATTTATATTATTCGTGAAAGACCTCTGCAATGTCTTCATCTGATGGGACTAGTTTTTTGATAGATTCATTAAGGATAGGACCAATATTTTTACGCTCAGATTTAATTTTCAAATAATTAGCTAACAGCTTACCCGCTTTATTCTGACCTCCATGATATTTAGATTTGATTCTAAGCAGAATATTACATGCTTCCATTGTTGCCAATTTGTTAAGATCAGCTTTCACTTTAATTAATTCATGAAGGGCGGGAGATGATCAAGAAGAAAAATACATGTGTTCAAAGTTTTTAAGTTTTTGTAATTGGTCCTCATATTTTTTCCTTGTGACTTTCTTTTTTTTCGAGATATAAGAAATGGTAAAAGCATGAAAAGAGGCTTTAAAAGCATCCCAATTGTTACGAACAGAAGTGTCTAATGGGGTATTGAAATAAAAAAAATTGTTAATAAAAGTGGTAGCTTCTTTAATAAAAAACAGTGTCTGACAATAAAAAATTATTAAGTTGGGAAGAGGTAAGTGAAAGGTCTAGTATAGCGTGAACAGGTGCATAGTCAGATATAAAAATAAAACCAATTTCAGAATTTTGAATAGAAGATAGCAGGGATTTACTGACCAAAATATAATCAATTCGAGAGAGCGAGTGTGATGTACATTGTAAAAAAAAGTATATTCAAGTACATCAGGGTTACAAGTCTTCCAAACATCATACAATGAGCGAGAGGCAATGGCCGATTGAAAAGCTTTGAGATTTATCAGGTTGAAATTAACATTTGGACAATCTATCAGGCAAGGGGTCTAACCATTGGTTAAAATCACCAGCAACAATAATATTAGAACAATCCACTGAAGAAAGTAAAACTTTAATGTCATTCCAGAGTTTAGGATCGGGTTTAACAGGGCCATAAATATTTAGCAAAACCAAAGTTTTATTTTGTACCACAATCTTTGCCATTACCCATCATCCATCATCATCATCATTCTGAGTAGATAAAATTTGTACTGATAAAGAATTATGAAACAATATAGCAATGTGGGATGCAGGAGAGATAACAACTTGACCCACCCATTGCCTTTTCAACTTAAGGGACTCTGCTTCAGTACAATGAGTTTCTTGAAGAAAAGAAATTTGAGAGTTAAGCTTGGATAAAAGACAGTGCCTTTTGTCTTTTGACTGTATTCCGAAGACCACGGACGTTCCATGTAACAAACTTACACATAATGGAGGGATAAGAGGGTAAGACATTGATGGAGTAGATACACTGCAAGGGTATAAACACACCATAGAAGGTTACAACTGGAAAATGGTACAAACAAACCCACATTACCAACATACATATGCAATAAGTCAATGACAAATATCATTAATGAACAAAGAAAGGTAATTTTAGGAAAAAAACATGTAGTTAAGGTTAGGACGAGAGGTGAGATATGATGGAAAAAAAAGAGAAGAGGGAAAAGAAGAAAAGAAAATAGAAAAAAAAATAAGTGAACAGATCAAGGCAAAGCAGCCAGATCTGAAAAGAACGAAGAAGACAAAACAATAGGGGCATAGTGACGCCAGAGAACACGGACCTCAGCAATAAAGGAGTAGTAGGAAAAAAAAAGGAAAAGGGGGCTTCAGAAAGGAGACGGAAAAACAGATATAAAGCGAGCAAAAATAGAAAACATACTAGTACAAGTGTAAAGCAATGTATATGAAGAAGAAAATAGAAAAATCAAGTATTAGTGTCCATCCCTGTAGTTGAGAAAGTTTGAAAATAGAGTTTGTTTTTCCGGGTCATCAAAGGATTGTGAACGACCACTGTGAGTAATCTTACAAAGACACAGATGAAGTATTCCATATTGAATGTTGAGGTGTCTCATTTGAGGACGTAGAGCAAGAAATTCATTATGCCGAGCATTCGTTGCATTAAATATGTCCTGGGAAATAAACAGATTATGTCCAGATCAAATAAGGCGACGTTTAAGTTTGACAGCCTTCAACACCTGCATCAGCTCAGTAAACGCTAGAAAAAGCATGATGATGCCACGTGGTTGGATGGCATTAGGATTTAGACGACCAAGGCGATGAGCTCTTTGTATGTTGAGGGGATTTGTTGATACTTGAAGACCTGGAAGCTCTGGAGGGAATTTCTGTAGAAACTGTACCATATCTGCACCTTCAATGTTTTCCGTAAGTCCATAAAGGCATATATTATTCCTACGATTTCAGTTTTCAAGGTCCTCAGCATGAATTTTAAGCTTATCAATTTCCTGTTCCAGTAGAGGTATCTTTGATGATACATCTTGCAGATCACTAACACGTTGTTCCAATTCCAGGACTTTACTTTCCATAACAATCCATCTCTCCTCAATCTGTTTTAACTTTTCATTAGTCATAGACATAAATGGTTGAAGACCACGTACGTCATCCAGTATTGAATCCAGAACGGGATTTGGAGAAGAATGAATGGGAGAAGGCGAGTCATTTTTGTGTCTTTTTGGCTTTGTCCCAGAGACAGAGGATCTTGCAGAGTGAGATTCATTAGCCATTGGGATTATATCAGAAAACACCGGCAGGAGTGGGAAATGAGAATGTGCAGCGGCTGTTACAGGAGGACCCAAAAATAAAAAGACCTCCAAAAGCAGAAAAAACACATGTGGATTTCCTTAAAAATGAAAGCGCCTCACCTTAGACAAAAGACTCACTCAAATCCTTCAAAAATGCCAAACAATACATGAAAGCAAAATATATGAAGGCAAAGGAGATAAGCGTAGAATCATTAACAGGCCAAATTCACTAGGAAATGCCAGCTGGATTTGAATGCGAACTTTGCATTGGTATACTTGCAGTATTAAGGATAAAACAGGGGTGCCACATACATTTGACTGGATACTGAAATAGTGCTTCCAAAACAGAGCAATATAGTAGATGTACTGCAGGTATTATTCCTTAGAAAATTATAGACCGCATTAGTTGAGAAAGAGACTGCTCAAAGTCCTGAAGTTATAATGTATTCCATGAGGGAAAAAATGATATATTCTGACGCACAGTAAAAAGATGCATAGAATATATGCAGCCGCTAAAAGTCAGTATCAAATAGTAAAAGGCGGTGAATTAAACATTATAGCAGGCAGTAATACTGCTTGGAGGTGAAAAAAAAACGAAGGCAGCAGTCAAGCGGTGAAGATTATTGAGAAAATTGCATCAGCTGACTGAGAAGAAAAAAAAAACGAGACGCGAGCGCACAACCTAAAACGGTGGCCGCTCGCGTCTCTCACAGGGCGAAATTACAAATAAAGATTATCGGCGCAGCAGAGGGATACTATTGTCCAAAATGCGGGCTCTTAACTCACCGCATCGTCATGAGAAGTATTGCATCGGTCAGCGCCTTCGACAGCTAAGTTATGCGCTCTCGGGAAGAGAGAGTTCCGCGATATAGCGGAGTTCAGGCTCGGTCCGCCATGTTGTCTCAGTGCCGTAGCCATGCCCCCCCTACTTGCCATTGTTAATGGCAGTTTTATCCGTTTGTCTACGTTAGTGTCAATTTGATCTGTGGTTCTGCCATAATTCCCACAAATAATTACAGACACTCCCAGATGAAAATGCACACCCAGATATCTATCACTGTTGGTGCCACGGTGCCTCTCGTTAGTGGCATCATCATTGATTGTGACCCGTTAATATTCAAGTCTGTCCAGCTGCTGAATTGCCCAATTTCATCTGTTATTGGGTACAAGTTTATAACTGGGTTTTTAACTATTAATAAGGTATTGTCTGCATATAATAAGATCAGAAGCCACCTTGTGCTGAGCTGTATTCAGACCATGGTGTTCTTGTAGTATGCAGTCTAGGGGCTCAATTGCCAGTGCGTATATCGGAGGAAACCGGAGACACCTCTGTCATGTGCCTCTTTGTATTGCAATGGGATAAGAAATGTTTCCATCAACCCTTATTCTTGCAGCTGGGGTGTATAAAGGAATCCAATCCAGCACGTCATTACATTGCTTAGACCCATTCTACTAAGTGTTGTTATAGGAAATGGCAACTTGGTGGATTCAAACACTTTGGTGGCGATTCAGAAAACCACCACCACCACTTTTCTGTTTGGGTCTATTTGATGTGCTACTGTAAATAGAGTCCTCAAGTTATCTGCTGTAATAGCCAGGTCTGAAAACAGATTGGTGTGGCAAAAACCAGTCCATGTCGTAAAGGGATTAGTCTAGTGGCAAGAATCTTGGCATATTTTGTTTTCAGTATTAATTAGCGTAACGGTCTGTATGCATCAGACAGCTCCAGTTAACTTAACTGGTTTTAGAAACGTGATCTCTATCGCCTCACGTAAGGTTGGGGGGTAGTTCCTCTTTTATAATTGCCTCCCTATACATATCTAGTAGGTGCACTGTACTCCATATAATACTCACTGTTCAAAACCGTCACTACTTTGGGCATTGCCATTTTTAAAGTCTGCTATAGCTTTATTTGACATTTTCCTCTGTAATCTGGGAACACAATACCTACCTCTCTGCTATTTCTACCCAGGCCAGTGTGACTTCCTCAAGATACCGCTGAGTGTTATCTGACTGTTTTGTGTAGTGTGACCCATATAGACTAGCGCAGTATTTTGTGAATTCCAAAAGAATCTCAGGTGATTGTTAGGATCACTGCTGATGAAGGAGTTTCACGTCACCAATATGTTCTGCCGCCCACTTAGGACCGATAAGGCTAGCTAATGCGTGCTCTGGTCACTCGCCCTCACCATACACTCTTGCTGATGCATACTTCCCCAGGTAGCGTACCTTTGCGCCTCCTCCTATCGGTTATCCAAGAGTGCACGCTGAATAATTGCTTGTGTATCAGGGGTCAACAACACTATAGTTTCTTTTCAGTGTCTTAAGTTTTTGTTCCAACCCATCTGGTGTGCCCTGTATGAATTTTATATACCCATGGCCTTTTGAGATGTGCGCCTGCGTTATTACTGCCTCAGAGCCCCCCTCCCCTCCAAACCACCCCCTGATATTTCACAGAGTATCTATTAGCCACAAAGTAGTTAGCTATTGCATGCCAGATCTCCTCCCTGAAGGAGCTATCTAGTAACATTGGGAATTGACATTCCCAGCCATTATATCTCTGGAAGTGTGAAAGGAAGCACAACTCGAAAACCACCAGGGAGAGTAGGGGGTAGATCTTTAACCGTGGTCCATCATACCATCATACCACATCCCTCAAACTCATTCAGTAATCTATCCTGCAGAATGTGCCATGAACCACAGAGGGAAAGGTGTATTTGCGCTTGTCATTATGTTTCTCTCTCCACATGTCCACTCTATTGTGTTGCTGCATAATCCCTGTGAGTGCCACGTTAGTTCCTGTCCGCTATCCTTCTCGGGTGTTAGTGCTATCTAGTGTGCCACTGAGGGTGACATTGTGGCCTCCCCACCATATTATCGTTTGTGGATTCAGTGTTTTGCATCTTGCGAAAACCCTAGGGAAGAAATGTGGGTCATTATGATTTGGGCTGTACTTGTTTATTATGGTGATAGACTTTAGATTCAATACTCTTTGGACTAACAAATAACGTCCCTCAAGTGTTTTCAATGACATTTATATGCAGAAAAGCGCTGCTACCCCTTTGTGGTATCCTGAGTGAACCGCAAAGCATCTGTGTGGTCCCAAGCTGCGAGAAATATATTACTCATAGCCACTGTTCGAAACTTGTATGAATAATAATTTTTTGCTGAAAGTTTTATGAAGTAAAGTTGTTGGAAATTTCTCTTTTTCTATATATTCTATTATATATATATATATATATATATATATATATATATATATATATATATATATATATATATATATATATATATATATATATATATATATATATAGATATATATACATTTATAATGTCTACCACATGTGCTTTGTCAACCAAATAATTGTGTACCCCTACTTTGATGTATGTTGTGGATGCATGGGAGGGTATGAGAGATTGTGTGACTGAAATAAAGATTTGCACTATTATGTATTTTAGATGATATGAGCTATTTCTTTATTTCTATAGTAGCCATTGAATATCATATTTTTTAACAATAAATGTATCTAATTTGATATCTACTCACATATTCCTCTGGTTATTGTAACGTGCCCTCGATCGAAATTTGTTGTGTAAGAAGAGTTGCTTAAAAACCTTTTGCATTTGATTAAATTATCCCTGCATTAGGAACTATTTTCGTCAGCAGGGGGATCCCTTCTTTATATTTATTGGTCCCAAGCTTCTGGCCACCCTGTCACACCTGTCTTGTACTAAGTGCGTTTCTTGTAATAAGCACGACACTGTGATGTCTGGCAGCATAGGCTAACACATGTCAGGGTTTTCTCAGGTCATTGAGTCCCCTCACTTTGCACGTCGTCATTCTAATATACTGCTATACCCCCCACACAACTGTGTTGTTAACTGTGTCAGACCTTAACTGACCTGTTGCATATGACATTGTGTAACACATCTTCTTTATTTTTTCATCCGTATCCTTTCTCCCCATCCGCTCTGGAACCCAACTTTCCAGGAAACTCCCTTTTTGCACACCATCATTCAACTGCAACAAAGTGTCCGCCACCCCTTCCACCCTTGCCTGTATACAAACCAGCGACCTTGCTTGGGAAGCCGCCAGAGATCCGATACTAGATGCCACGGGTGTCTACTCCCTTTGTCATTCGATTGTTCATTTGATCTCACTTTCTGCACAGCTAATTATCTCTCTGTTGGGTCCAGGTCAAGACAGTCTAGAATATTGTCTACGTGATAGGTACTCGTATCATTGTGTGTGTAGTATAATGTCTACCCTGACTAGACTGGTATATAGTCAGTACAGACACCACCCTGTTACCCCTTAATGGCAATTACAAAACCTATATCCTCTGGCGCGTGACCCAGCGGGCCGCTCAGCTGTCATATGGAAAAAGAGGTTCATGGTGACATTGTTCAATTTCAATGCTCTTGTTGAAATGGGAGAAGTGCGCATCAGTATTGGCCTTTTGCTGTTTATGTTCTCATACAGGCAGAAGCACATACTGAGTGGTATGACAGTTCACTCCACATCACTTATGCTCTGATTGGGTCTCCAGTTCGTTCCTCTGTGATCCTTGGTGAGTTGCTTTGAGTGTTTATTCAGATATGCCACTTCATGATGGTCCTAAAAGAGATGAACCCTCTCATCCCAGGTAAAGCAATGTTTCAACGGGTACATCGTGGCATATCCAATGTCCATCTCCCACAATCATTTCTTTATTGGTGCAAAGTTCCGGCACGCCTCTTACACTGCCTGAATGTGGTCAGAATAAAATGCCAGGTGGGCCCCTTTGTGCACTATGTCTTTTATGACACTAGCCAATGCCAGCAAAGTGTCACGATACCTCTAGTTGAGCAGTCTGGCCAGAATGGAGCACAGAAGCACGCCAGTTACCAGCATAGTCTCAGGATATGTGTGCCCTCTCAACCCCAAACATTGGGACAGATTGGCCTGGCCAAACACCTCCACAGGCAATATTTCAACATATGTTTCGATGTTCCTTATTGCTGTGTTTTTGGGCACTCCAAAAATGTTTATATTTCTTCTGCGCGAGCACACCTCCGAATCCCCATTTGTCTGTTTACTTTATCCAGTTCTGCTGCCATATATTTTTGCTTTGTCCGTCAGTTCATCCTCTGTTTCAGAGATCCGGTATTCATCAGTAGTGAGGCGCTGATCATGTCCCTCGAGCTTCTCCTTTATTGCATCCAACCTCAGTGCCAGTGTTTCTATATTTTCCTGTCCATCTTGGCTAAGCTGCTGTTACATTGCTTCTAATAAAGAGCTTATTCCACCTCGTCTGCGACTTTAGCCAGCCTGCTGCGAATGTAGCCTGCCGGCATTTTGCCCCATGTTAGTCCGACTCCATATCTTATTGTGTGCCCTGGGTGGCTTCTTTCATTCAAAGACAAGTATGCCCTACCTTATGTCCCCTTTGCCCATCCCGGCTGCTTCTGGCCGCGCTCCTGTCTCTAGAGGGCAGTATGGAAACTTTGCAGGCCAGAGGTCATGTCGTGCAGGAGTCCCTCACGGTCTTCAAACCAAACACCGCACTGGTAGACTGTGCCATCTCGCTCGGTGTGAGTTTTTCTCCCCTGTTGTTCACTGATCTTTTAGGCAGGGCGGCTGTATTACGCTAAGGCCTTCGTTCCTATAGTACCTGGTGCCGGCCTGTTGCTGGTTCCCAGGGAACCCACAGCATTGTTGGGACAACCTCACTGCTATTCTCTGCTTTGAAGACCTGTGCAGGACCCACCAACACACACACGGTCAGTGCGCATTGTAGCCTGGTCTCATCGACACGCCATAGACCGCATTTGGCCCTCCCTGCCAGGCTGCTCCACAAGCCCCTTCCCCCACCCCCTGTATCTGCGGCCACGGCTGCCTGGACACACCGACAGCCATCTGGCAGACTCACTCTGTGCTCTGGGGACTCATGTGGGCTGGTCCAGCAGGGCTCACGTCCTCCAAACTTTCCATGGTGGGTTCAACCGAGCCGCCAACAGGGTCCCTAGACTGCTGCGGCTTGCTTTGGGCTCAACGCTATGTCGTGTCAGTATTATATAGGCAGCCCTATGCTTTTTTCAAGTGTTTTGTAGAGTGGCAACAAAAGTTTAGTTGAAGTGCAGCCATCGTGCTGGGCTCTCTAGCCTTGCCCCTCCCAGGAAGTCCTTACTGCCAGGATCGTGACAAATAAACTTTGAGAAAGACCTTTCCTTTAATCTCTAATAGCTGCCAAATGCACTCTGATAGACTAGTATTTAAAAAGGGGGAAGATATAAGGGATAATCCAACAATCCTGGCATGTAGGTGAGTCATGATGGTTCTCTTGGCAATAAAAAACAAACCCTTTCCATTTGTATGAAGTTCTTGTGAATCGTCTTTTGGTCAATCTTACAGTGTCCATACTGGGGGGTGCAGGGAGGGTGTTGGTTAATAGGGGCTTTGATGGTATGATGCAGGGAAGCTTTCGCCCACTAGAAAAATAGAGATGGTGTTGCATCACAATATAATAACCTCCTTGGAATGCTTCTTGTGAGATATTGAGTTGTTGGTTAAGAGGTGTGTGAGCCTTTCTCAAGCAACAGCTACAATCCTTGTCAGGGAAACCACAAAAGTCACTAACTAAATCTGTGCCTCTGGTAGCTTTCAAGCTTAACTTAGAGGTAATGTGTAAAGTAGTTATGCCACACACAAACAGTTATAAAATAAAAAAAACAGCACAAGAAGAATACTGCACCGCTTTATAAAAATAGAATATATTTTTTTTACACCAAAATGACAAAAAAAATTTTTTGGGAACTGGAGATATGCAATGCCAAAGATTTAGGTAAATATAGCGCCCAAAAGCACAAAGCGCCTCTTGCAGTTATCTGGTTGCGCTAAACTGGGGAAAGTCACAAGTTCAGGCTTACCATGATGAAGTGTGGGCCGGATACAGGGACCATGTTATACCCGCTGAAAAAGTTACCTTTTCAAAGTCTGTTTGGAACAGTCCAGTTCTTCGTGGAGGAGGCACAAGGAGAGTATTGCGGATGATCATAATAGCGTGAAAAGCAGGTCGGGCACTGGGGAGAGTTGTACTGTAGTGCGAAGATCCTGTCAGACATTGCGGAGGGTCTTTGATGGAGCTTTGCATTGGTGGTCACTACAGGCTGTCGACACTAGTGCGAAGTGCAGATCTTGTGTTGCCTGTCATCCCTGGCGATCACTACAGCATGAACAGTCGGGACCATGGGAGCTTTGCAGTTGTCGCAGGCAACAAGATCTTGGCACAAATGGGCCTGTGTCTCTCAATCACGAAGAGCCCAACATTTTAGATTTCTCCTTTGTATTCAGAGTAGTGCATTCTGATGCCAACCAAGCATCCAGAACTTCAGTAGTCACCTCTTTGGGGTCGGGACTCACTGTAGCAGAGATTAGCAGGGCTTGGGCAGGCTCAGTTGCAGGTCGAAGCATGTCCAGTTGCAGCAGGTCAGCTGGGCAGTTGCAGGAAGGCATCTGGAGCTTGTTGTGTCCCTGTAGCTCAGAATAGAAGGTCTATCAGCTAACCCTTGGAGTCACTCTGCTTGGGATGAAGGGAGCAGGTCCAGTCTTCCTTTTCGGAGAGCAAGGCAGGCTTCAGGCAGCAGGGCAGACCTCTGGCAGAAGGGCAAACCTTTAGTATCCACAAGTCCAGAAGGGAACTACAGAGTGGGCCTGGTGGCCCTATTTTTATACCTGGTGCCAGCTTTGAAGTGAAGAAACTGCTAACATTTTCTCCCCACAGATGGGTCTGGAATTTCCTGCCTTCCTGTCCGTGTTTCACAGGGTCTGTGGGCAACAAATTCTAGTGTGAACTTTGTGTGCATGTATGTGAGTGTGTGTGTGTGTGTGTGTGTGTGCGCGCAATGAGGCAGCTCCTTTGAAATGTAAGTGGGGCTGTGCACATTTGCATCCCTCCCAGCACAAATGAACGTTTAACGACAATAGACCTCAGCAAGTATGTCACGCTGTGAGTTACTTACATTGCTATGTTCTTCTTTAACTTTCAATCAAGAATTACAAAACCAGGATGGTCCATCCTGCCGACAACTTGTCCCCCTTTGTGTACTATCTGAGAGGAATACTCAAAGGCCAACTACACATAGTCATGTAACCCAGAATACAGGTTGTAGGCATCAAAGAGGTAGGGCAAGAAAAAGCCAGCTTTCTATAAGTGGGTTGTAACTCTACCCAAATGGCGTGATCATAACATGAGAAAGAAGCTGCCAAAAAGGAATGCTTTCAATTGGGAGCAAATCTTAATAAAGCAAACAACCCGGACTTGTGCCAGAACCATTTTGAAGTTATTTGAATTGTCACTACATTATTGAAAAGAAAATATTTATGGCTGTTGCTTTTCCAACATATGTTCAATCACTGGAAGTGCAAATTAATTTCCAGCACCCTAGTGAGAGCCTACAAGGAAAGAATGTCCCTCAGTTTGATGTCCTGAAGAGAACCCTCTAATAGTTTCTGGATTGATATGCTAAGACATTTAAAAAACCACAGCAGAGATCTTTTCTCTAAAATATTGACTGGCTTTTAGGGAACCCAGAGGAGGACTTTGATGAACTTTGTTGGAGGGTCCCTGTGCAAAAAGCCTAAATAACAAAAAAGAGTCACCGCAATACCCCAGGTGTTTCACAGTAGCAAAGAGAGCCTTTATTAGTGGTTCAGAAAACGGATGCTCATTGCTCTAAAAAATGTCTGTACTAACCAACTTTGATGTTCATTTGCTCATATTGCCATTTGAATTGCTTGTCCTGTGTTGTATAATTTTGTGATTTATGTTAATTTCGAGATATGCTTTAGTATCCTGAAAAAAATGCATTCAAATGTGGTTGTTCTCTGTTTGTGGTGCCTTAATGTGTTGACAATATTTCAAATTGAGCAGCAGAAATACGTTTGAATCACTGTAAACAATAAAAAGTGATCACGTTGAGTCACAACCGTGACCACAGAAACAAGATTACTGTCAGTAATGGCAATCTTTGGTTAGTGTTGAACTTTCTAAAAGTGGCACTGAGAGAAATGTGACTTAAAATCCAATTTTACCATTAAAGAGGAATTTAAAGTACAATTCTTTAGACACTAAACATGGCCCCTATTCCCAAACAAGAGTTATCACTTTTCAAACTGGAAAGGGCTCTGTAAAGAATCCCAGGCCTTAAACAATTGTAAGTAGACCGATCATGAGGACGCCGAATTGGTGGGCTGCAGAACTTTCCTCGGAAATCTGCACACGAAGAAAGATGCCTACCTTGCCCTGGTTCTCAGAGAGACTCAGATTGTTGATACCAGCTTTTCGTTGGTAAGAGCGGGCCTGGCAGAAATGCTACCACTCTCATGAAAGAGCTGGCTATAAGGCTAATTTGGAAGAATATAAAGTGTCCATTAAGAAAGAAAAATCTCTTTATTACATTAATGAGCTTCCATCAGCTAAATCATCTGGTGATCTCTTCAAGTTGATACATCGTCTATCTGCTCCTTCAGTACCTTCCAGCACAGAGGGTTCACAGAATTTTTGGGATCGGATTACCTATTTTTTTACACCAAAATTCTCAATATCTATGAAGAACTTGACTGCCTCAACTCCGAGTCCCCTATTCAGGCTAATATTCAGGCTGAGTGAGGTCTGTTGGAGACTTCGGCCAGTAGAGAGCACTCTACTGCCCTCCTAACTTGCTTTACTCCTCTTACACAAGAACTGATGGAGCTCTATCTCCACAGAATTAAATCGGGCTCCCCACTTTAACTCTGTTCACCCAATGTCTTGCAGCTAGGAGTTAATAACATTGTTCCCGATCTCACTGGAACTTTGAATAAAGCCATTACTTCTGGGTGTTTCCCTCAACTGTGAAAAAAACTTGTCAAGCCTCTTCTCCAAAAGCCTAATCTGGACCCTGTGGATCCAAACAAACTATCGGCCTATTTCCTTGCTGCTGGTACCTACAAAATTCTGGTGAAACATCAACATTTCCAGCTGATGACCTAGTTGGAACAACATCAACTGCTGGATGTCTCTATTTGGATTCAGGAGAAACCTCGAAACCTGGCTCTACGACAGACCCCCTCCTTGATGGACTGGAACCTGCACCCACCCTCTCCCCACCCAGCACCTTGAGACCACTTACGGGTGAATAGTCGCACTTAACAAACCCATGATTGATTGATTGATTGATTGAGGAGTAACCATTGGACAGACACTGCATTAGTATCAGCGGTTGACAATATCCGTTAAATTGTGGATGCAGGGCAGGCTGTGGATTTGATCTTTTTGGACTTATCCACAGCCTTTGACATCATCTTCCCGACCCTGCTTGTTGATCGGCTGCAGGAACTTGGGGTCACAGACTTAACGCTGAAGCTCTTGGCATCTTTTCTGAGTGATAGGTCTCAGACAGTTATGGTGGATCCGTTTTGTTTGGAACCTATAGCTCTGCCATGTGGGATTCTCAGGGTTCCTCCCTACATTATTCAACCTGTATTTCTCCCCACTGACAAAACTTATAAGGTCCTTTGGGCTCCAAGCTTTGTCCTATGCTTTTGACACAAATTATTTTGCCTATCACTAAGGACACGGAGGCAATTGCTACCAATTCCAAAAACTGTATGCTGGCTGTGGCCACGTGGATGGAAAAGAACTACCTACGAATTAACGAAGACAAGACAGAGGTCTTGAACTTGGGCACGTAACATCACCTACTTGTAGCAGCCGGATAGCCTAGGGGCTTTACCACTCCAACTGACTCTGCTAAAAACCTTGGAGTATTGGTCGACAAAAATGTATTTTTCGACCAGTAGGTCAATCGGATGGTTTCGACCTGTTTTTGTATTAAGACTCTTTGGAAAGTGTTTCCGTATATCCCCTTCCCAGGGTGTTTGCAAGCGGCCTTGGCACTTATTATATCCAAGTTGGTTTACTGCAATACTCTGTACCTGGATGTCAATAAGACTATACTAGCTAAACTGCAGCTGGTCCAGTATGTGATACTTAGACAGATTCCAAAGTTTCAATCAGTCTCGGCGGGCATTCGGATGCCTTATTGGCTGCCTGTGGACAAACAAATCATTTTCAAGGCTCTGTGTATCATACAGAGGATCTCCATAACATTGGGCTTAGAGAATTTAAAAACATGGTTTAACAATATACCCGCCTCCCACCTGACAGTTGCTATCCTGAGGCAGAAATCTTTGAACTGTTTCTAAGTATCGTATATCAAGATGGGGAGGTAGATCCTTTTTCATAGTGGCATCCAAGCTTTGGAATTCTTTTCGTTATTCCATTTCTAGTCTTCAAGCGTACGCTCCATTTCTGAAGGCCCTAAAAAACAGGCTTTTTACTCTCTAATACATGTGTTTGGAGCCTTTATATCTTCTTCTGCCTTGACACATTTGGCAAATTGTTTGGGCTCTATAAGTTTATTTAATTTCATTTAATTACATTCATAAGGTAACCCAATCTTATCCTATAGTGGAGGTAGGCCTCACAGTAGTGAAAAACGAATTTGTGAGTTTTTCACTACCAGGAAATGTAAAACGTAAACGTACAGGTGCAAGTTTTGAAATAATAAAAACACCCTTCCCTATCTATGGCTGTTTAGGGTCTTCCCTATGGGTGATTTATATGTATTAAAAGGGAGATTTAGGCTTAGCAAAAAGGTTTATTTTTCCAAGATGAATGTCAGTTTAAAACCGCACACAGGCTTCAATGGCAGGTCTGAGACTTGTTTTACAGGGCTGCTTAAGTGGGTGGCACAATAAGCACTGCAGGCCCACTAGTGCCATTTAATTTACCAGCCCTAGATATATGGTATACCACTTTACTAGGGACTTACAAGAGAATCATATATGCTAATCGGGTGTAAGCCAATTTTAACATGTTTTAGACAGTGAGCACAAGCACTTTCGCAACGGTCACAAGAGGAAAAACGCTTAAGTCTTAAGGCCAACAAAAACAAATTCAGCAAAACAGGAGGAGAGAAAACAAAAAGATTTTGGGAAGAACGCCCTAAGGCTGACCGGTCGAACTCTACCCATGCCAGTCCTGGAAAATTAGTGAAAAATATCTTGGTCAAATTTCTGAGCTTAATATGGCATATAGGAAACTATGTTTCCGACTACAAAAATTATAGCTAAGCGCAGCATCAGAAGGTCTGTGTTTCCCTGATATACATACATGCGTACCAACTGTTCCAAATATGTTATTTGAAAGTAGATTTCTAAGAACCACATATGCAGGTAAGAACTGAGAGAACCTATTTACCCCACTCTCTGCTATCAACTGTTTATATCCTGTACAGCAAGCTAAAACACCCCGTCTCCCAATGACAGTTCAGGCTAGGTTACATCCTTGCACACAAGCAGATTCAAATCTACCGTCATAGCAAAGCCCTGCTCTGGTACTTTACAGGCATAACGATAGGTGGGATAACATTTAGATGGCACATCTGAGGAAATAGAGGAATTACCAAACAAGGTTATCTAATACAAGAGGGAGTATTCAAACCTATTCTTTTTTTGTTTAGATTTTTGTATTAGGTTTTAACACTTCAGATTCAGTGAAGCATAACCTGTTTCATTCTTGAGTTACATGCATAGGTAGACAGAGACAGTTTAGGCACTTGAGTGTACATTGGGGGTGACTATCTTTCTTAGCTGCCACTGGATATCATTACAGTGCTGGTGTTACAAACATGTTGAGGCCATATATGACTTTCGTATGTGTCCTGAGATATGCCTGTAGGCCTATAGCTTGGTCGTGGAGCTACGTCTGCCCCTGGTACTTGTGGGAGTCATAGCATTCTGCCCGACTAATTGATCAACGTTCCCGGTCCCCTAATTAGGTTATTTATGCTGCTGGCTGGTATCCTTCACTTAGAACCTGAGCGTTGAACTGGGGTACTGCTTTGGGGTCAGCGGGGAGGGAGGGTGTATGCAGACGGGAGGGGGGCTGAGCAGGTCCTCTCTGTAGGTGCGTGTGGGTACTTGGCAGCTGGCGACTGTTGATGCGGGGGGGGGGGGGCTCGACTACTTCCCCTGTCTTTTCCTTGGGCTATGCTTCTAAGGCGAGGAATGTGATCTTTTGACATACTTAAACAGGAATTCATATTATCTGTTTTCAGACTTTGATATAACACCAATTTATATATTGCCCTAATTCCAAATGGGGACGACCTAACACTGCAACCCTCCCTAATCTTAGCTTTCACAGAGCAATATATCACTTGGAAGGAGGTTATACTGGGACTTTACAGAACAGTGACCATGAATGATTCGGAAGACGACACTAGATAGAAGTGGCAGGGGATCCTCAATATTTTACTTTCTCTGAGGCTGAGGAAGATTGGTCTGCACTGTTAGAAACATATGATTAAGACCTCAGGGAAGCATGTCATGAATGCTCCTGCTTTTTTTTTTTACTCCATTTTATTAGGTTTTAGCAAAAATGAAAAACCAATACACACAACAGATCAAAGTATCAAATTCTACAAAGCATGACGTACATAGTTTAGGCTACTCGGATTGGTCCACTCTCAGCGTATTTTAGAGTGTCCATACATCAAAAACCCCAAATTAGGAACCAAACCAATACTCTTCTGTTTTTAGTTGGACACCGCCGAGCCTCATACACCGGTTGTTCGTGCGCAGTGCACCAGTCCAGTTCTTTGCGCCTCTGGGAGATTGTAGGCGAATGTTTTTTTCTGCATCTAGCTGCTTTCTCCCTTTTGGCCACCATGGCGGCAGTGCCCAAGAAAGCCTTATCTGCTCCAGTACCTCCTATGCCCTCCATCACCCGGGGGGCCATAATGGCGTCCCAACAATCCTAGTCATCCAGGAGACCCAACCACCTTTCCCATCCGCCCGCAACTGATCGGGTGTGGTTGGGGAATTATTAACTAGGGGACGGTAAATCTGAGACACCCCCCCCCCTTTTTCCAATTACTCCTGCTTTAAGATCCTACTTATATGGCATAGGACACCTGCCAGGCTCCGTAATGTGGACTAATCTGACAGATGCACGTTGTTGATGTGACGCGTTAGATTGCTATATTCTTCCTAGATTGTAGACCTGCACAATTTGTTGTATGGCGATTATTACAAACCACAAGTATTACCTCTTTCCACTCTTCAGCAAAATTGGTACTTTTGCATAGCACTATTGACACAGAAGGGATTACTTCAAACAGGGTTGTTGGCTAACCACGCCACTGCCCTTTCTAGAGCTAAAATCTGTACCCTACGATATTTAAGGATCACCTACCGAATGGGTCTACCAGCTATTACGACTGGCAAAGTATGAATCTATACAACCCAGTTTCAGCTTTTGGGGATTTGGGGGATCTTTTCTTAATCAATGTGACTATAATATGTGAAGACAGATAGATATGCTATTTTAACCACTGCAATTAAGCCCTGTGCTCTCAAATGTGCTAGTGTTCCAGGATGGAACACCTAAAGGTATACCATAATCATCCGACTGTGTTGCATTTATTCCCTCTATGCACGTAGGACACTGAACTAGTAACCCTATTAGGTCATTTCCTAATTTATTAGGTATGATCCTCTCACCTCCCACTCTTTTCTCTCTCCCTTCTTATCTCTTACCTTCCCTCCTTTCACATCCCCCATTCTAAGATTTTGATCCATGAAATGTTACTTATTCGTTCTGAATGGACGGAGTATCGTTATGCTATGTATTGTCACCCTTCTTTTATATTTGATCTATGATTTGCTTGTAATAGACATTCCTTATTATTACTTAGTTACTTGCAGGGTAATATTGGACACGCTGGTCTATTGATATATGATGATACTGCACTTTTGCTGGAAAGGCTATCAAATTAATGTTTAGTTTCTTTATAGTTATGTTGACATTACAGTTGTAAAGCACCTTATCTAAAGGAAATGACTCATAATAAAGAAAAGTTTAAAAAAAGGATGATTGGAAGCTCCTATACTACCCTGGACTCTCAAACTAGTCTTACAGTTCCTCAATTACCACCTTGAATATTTCTTAATTTCCAATATTTCTCAGTTGCCTGGTCATGCTACCTTATATTCATCTTTTTGTGTGTGATGATCCTAGAGTGCTTGTGCCACATCTTAAAATGTAATGGTGCTGTGTCCATTAAATCACTGCTAATTAAATAAGGAATGTGTATATTGTTTTAAAAACATTTAACATTTTATCAGGTAGTAAATTGCAGTTTCTTCTTCAGTGAAAAACAGGCAGCTATCATTCCAGATGAAATTTTCAATGCTGTGGGAAACAATGTAATCACTACTGTAAATTTCAGCAAGAATCAACTTACTGAGGTTCCGCCCAGGTAGGTTATATTATTTTTGCTCATCTGATAAGATATTCTTCTTTACATAAATTGTCGTGCGTCTTTCTATATGACAAATCTATAGTAAGTGAATTATAAATAGCAGGGAACAAAGTTAACTGAAAATGTTGGTAAGTGATGTAGTTTACATTCCATGACAATACAATGCTCTCTTTACTTACCAATAATTCACGTTTGACTCAGTCCTACCCTTTAATGCCGTAGTACTCACTTTGTAAAGGAGAATCTGTTTTTTGGAACACCCGTTTTTATCTCTTCTCCATCTTCCTTTCAGACACCTAAATGTTAACTATCATTGGTAAATCCCTGTTTCTGATACCCATGCAGTGTCTTCCAATTAAGTTTAAAGGAAACGAACACCAGCACAGGATACTTCTGCTATTTATACATCCAGTTCTTCTGGTTCTGGGCTCCCTTGCACTGCCTTTGGTCATGCCTGGTAGGCTTTGGAGCCCTCCACACAGTCAGTGTTCCCTTTAAACCCACAAGAATGTCCTTTAGGTGTGCGCTTGTGGGCACACAAAATGCAGCCTCCTTTACCCATGTCCTGCACCAAGTCCTGTTGTCTCCAATTGCCATCTCTGAACATGGAAAATCAAGGCTCCTGCAGAAATACTCAGATATCATCACACACAGATATCATCATAGTCATTCATTGTAGATTTCTTCTTAAACTTTTTTACTAAGATTTTAATGATTGAAGAAATATGAGCAATACATTGGACATAGTAAAATTAAAACAACAATATAGGATCAATACAACCATAGTTTGGCTTACAGTTACAATCAGTATGACTTTGCTTAAGTATTGCAGTGTGTAAAAATGAGTAAAAACAACTGTATACAACTATGGAAAACAACAAATAAGGGCATATTAATAGGAGAGATCTGGGACCTTCCGTTAAGTACATAGATCTGCATAGGGACCGGAAGTAAGCACCTAAGACTGAGACTAGTGCACTACATCCAGTGTAATATAGTGTGTTTAATGAATATTTGGGAATGTGAAGACCGATATCTAGAGGGGGAATGGTATCATCTCTTGCTCTTTATTTGAGAGTAATTAACAGCTCATCCTGTGAGGTGGCAGTCGGACGCTTGCATAGTCCTCTTGCCTCTTTCCTGTACAGTGCGAGTGCTTCCACCTCAGACTATCGAACCACTGCATTGCGCCCGCGGGTTACACTAGATAAAGACGACGCCTTCCATTTCGTTGTGATTAGGTGCCTAACCAGGAAGATGGCTAAGTCCAGGAATCTGGTTACCTCCGTTCAAGATTTGGGGAGCTTATATAACTGTATTATACAATACTCCAGCGGCAGTCAACTCAAAGACAGTCTCTCTCCAGTATACAAGGACATAGCGAACTAGCGAATGTGTAGATTTTCCTGAATCTTGCCGGAGTTAGGCACTATGCAAATTATTAACTTTAAGATACTGGAATCTAGTGTATAGAAGACCTTGGGGGGTTGCGAAAGTATACTCTCCCACTCTTTTAGGGTAAAAAGAGGACCCACATCCTCCTCCCATTTATTGTAAAGATTTGCCAAAGGGTCAGTTGAGTGGTCCAGAATGGCCCTAACTAGACAAACGATTAGTTTCTGCCCAGAGCAAATGGTGAGCAATCTGTGGGCTATTGAATGGGTGGGAGGCTCATTGTCTGTTATTCAACACATCTAGCTAATTTCCACCACTATGTGTAAGAAATTGGCCCACCAGCATGCCAGCCTGTTCGTCTAGTGTTTCAAATGAGATCGGAGCCCCATCTTGGAACAGCTCTCACACACACAAGCGATCCCTGAAGAATTTCATATCTCAGCTATTCTTTCATTAATCGCTTAGCTGCAGCCACAATTCCCCCGCGGTGCTAAAGAATTTGACACTTGCGCGGTTCGGATGGCCAGGGGCCATCCTCCCCACACGCCCACCGTGAGGTCAGACAGCCGGGGGCACGGAAGAGGTTAACACTTCTCTTGAAGGTGAGGAAATCTCTTTAAGCCCAGCTGATCCTTCCTCCCCTTAAATGGCTGCCGCTGCGCGGCTGCGCCGCTGGCGCGCCGATGGCGTGCCTAAGCCAAGCCTGTCTGTGCCTGGACTGCGCCCAGTGCCAGAACCCCTGGCCCTCATGCTACCCATGACACCCGCTACCGCTACAACGCATCGGACCGCCGTATTTGCCACAGTGCTCCCAAGTCTTGCAATTGAGCTATTGCGCTCGAACTCAGGTGGATTGAGCTATTGCGCTCGAACTCAGGTGGACCCAGAGACTTACTATTGTGATTTGGACTTGTTTTAAATGAACGCTCATGAAGCCGTCATTTTTGTATGAATTGTTGAGACCACGAGGAAACCCGGCACTAATGCGACAAAAGGCATAGTGTAAATAATTCATGTGTAAGACAACAATGATGATATTTCTTGTCCTGATGATGATGCCCTATATTTAAAAACGATTCAGAAAAGGGGGTGGTGATGAACAGAGTGTCTGAATTAAGCAGACCACTCTTACCCAGTCCAAGGATCACGGTTTGATCCATCACCGTTATTTATCTCACTGCACCATCCCAGCTCAGAACCTGGCTATATGCAAATCAGTCTGTCCCTGGCCCAGTGCATCATGGGAACAGGGCAGACTAAACTACCAAGCCAATTCTTCACCAGAAAGGAGACAAGCTACCGGGGACTGGTTTCTGGCATTTCAGCCGTCGTCGGCCCGGCTTGCTTGAATCCTGATGGTGCAGTGAGAAAGGGACTCATGTCTGAGTATACCCTGCCACACCTATAGTGGCCAAAAACGATTCAGAAAAGGGGGTGGTGATGGACAGAGTGTCTGAATTAAGCAGACCACTCTTACCCAGTCCAAAGATCAGGGCTTGATCCATCACCGTTATTTATCTCACTGCACCACCCCAGCTCAGAACCTGGCTATATGCAAATCAGTCTGTCCCTGGCCCAGTGCATCATGGGAACAGGGCAGACTAAACTACCAAGCCAATTCTTCACCAGAAAGGAGACCAGCTACCGGGGACCGGTTTCTGGCATTTCAGCCGTCGTCTGCCCGGCTTGCTTGAATCCTGATGGTGCAGTGAGAAAGGGACTCATGTCTGAGTATACCCTGCCACACCTATAGTGGCCAAAAACGATTCAGAAAAGGGGGTGGTGATGAACAGAGTGTCTGAATTAAGCAGACCACTCTTACCCAGTCCAAAGATCAGGGCTTGATCCATCACCGTTATTTATCTCACTCCAAAGAATACAGAACGCCTCAGCACGCCTGATCCTTGACATCCGGCGCAGGGACCACATCACCCCACACCTGAGAGACCGTTGACAAAAGAATCACATTCAAACTCATGATCCACGCACACAAAGACCTACACAAGACCGGCCCTGCCTATCTCAACAAAAGACTCGCCTTCCACGTACCCAACAGGAAACTCCACTCCGCCGACCTGTCCCTGGCCGCAGTCCCGCGCATCCACAGAACCACTTCGGTGGGCAGATCATTCTCCCACTGTGCCGCCAAGTCCTGGAATGCCCTCCCCCTCCACCTACCGCAGACCTCCAGGCCTTCAGAAGACTGCTCAAGACCTGGCTCTTCAACCACTAGCGGCAGCTGCGCCCCTCCCCCCCCCCCCTTCACCCCCCCCCCCCCCCAGCGCCTTGAGACCCTAGCTGGTACGTAGCGCGCTTTACAAATCCCTTTATTGATTGATTGATTGATTGATTTAAGGAGACTACAGGCATATTTAACGTTTGCTAACATCCCCTACTTTGATTAAATGATGACCACTGAGCCATTGATGCTGTGGGCGCAAGGTAATAATGCTCAATATCTGGAGCACCCAAACCTCTCAATCATTGGGGAGTTTCAGCTTAGCTAAAGCAATCCTGCGTCTTGTAGTGTTCCATATAACACCCCCCTTCATGGCATCTGAGGTCCGGAACTTGCTCCTGGGCTGGGAAAATATTAAAGTAACTGAGGCAACATTATTATTTTGGGAGAGCTACATGGTCCTGAGCCGTCAGGGGAAGAGGCTTCCAGAACAAAATATTTGGTATTGATGCAAGAAAACTGCTTTCCTTATATTTCCATCAAGAATATCTTTATTTGATTGATATATAATGGTACCAAGGTAAGTCATGGACCATCTGATTGGATGCACCTTTACAGTTATGTGATGTACAGGACAGTTTGGGCTGAGGGGAAACAAACAGGATTTTGAACAGTTGATCCCAAGGCTCGAGGCTTTTTTGGAGTCACTAAATGTTTGCTCCACCATTACTGTGCCCTGACGAATATCTTTAAAATAGTTCGATCTCATCCGTGTATAAGGGCACCACATGGGTTTCATTAAATAGAGAGATGCCCTATGAGTGATTCAACAGACGAAGGGCTAATGGTGTGCTGACTGAGCCAATAAAAGATGAGACAATGTAGGATCTCCGCATGCACATGTATAGAGGTGGTGCAGGTCCCACCAGGTCGGGTGAGTTGCGTGGCTCACCAAGACCCTTACTGTTGAACTGTCAGCTATTCCGTTGTCCCTCTTGAGGCTCAGAGGAGCACTAGGCTGTTGTCACGGACCGCTCAACTTTGAATCCCCAGCCGTGGACGCTCTCACCAGGCCCAGCAGTTGGCATCTCTCGCAGTGCGGGCACAGTGACCCAGAAAATGCAGTCTGGCCAGGTAACCATGCGCCTACCATGCCGCCCCACACAGGAGAGGTTTAATGCAGCAGCAGATTGTGTCTGGTTTGGCTCCCACCTCAGATATATAAGGATTGTGTGCAGGGCTTAAGTTGGGGGTACATGTTGGTCCACAGTGTCCACCCACTATTTTCACAGGGTGGACACCATCCACCATGCAAGAATCAGGAGCCCACTGAAATGTGATTAACTTGTCCCAGTGTAATTTCCAGTCACCGGAATGCATTCAGCTGCGCATGCACATTGTCTACTTTCTTTCAGAGCTGCAAAATGCAGGCAGTGAGAGGACTTTCGTATTTTATACTCTAGCTGGGCCTATAACAAAAGCCGAATTGAAGGGGCCATTGAGGCCTCCTTTTGTTCCACTATACTGGCTGGGAGCTATCTGAGCTGTCACACCTAGATGCAAGGGAGGGGAAACAAAGGCTTGCAGTTTATCGCTTCACAAATACTTGGAGTGCTTTTTACTTTCTTCAATCCCTATATATGGGGATATGCATGCTCTGTAAGAATGTCAAATGTGCTGGTCTGTCCTAGTATTTGCACAAATAACATTTTAACTGCCATTATTTTTTTTCATAGCCTTAAGATATTTAAAAATGTGGACTTTGCAACCAATTAAGCAGAACAGATGTACTGCCTATGTCTTTGTTGTAAATTTCTTTGTGGAAGCTTTTTTACAAAATAAACATACAAGTTGACGCTCGCATTTTGTGTCAGGGGTGCTTCACTTTTTTTGGCACAACCAACGCAAAATCTCATTTGTTAAATCTCCCAATGAGCTGAAATGTACTCATGATAGACCTGCAAAACATATGTGTGAAGTGTTAAGATCTGATGTCACTTCCTGTGAAGCTGCGTCATGATGTTGCGCTGTGATTACATGTGCCAAGAATGTCACTTGCATACTATCTAACTTGGTTAGTCCCCCTCCCCACTTCTTTTTTAGGTTTCGCCTGCGATGGCTGCGCATGCGCAGTCTCGCTGGCAAGATCTAATGAGATTGAGGATGTTTGACTAGAGGGCTTTAAACCCCGCTCCTCTTCCCCATTGGCCAGCGTCACCATCCATGCTAAACGGTGGTCGGCCATTTGGAAAGAGGTGCTTGTGATGTACACTTTTCTCTTTTACAGACGACCCACTTGGACTGGCTCGTCTGCCTTCCTTCTGTCGCAAAAGGTTCTTTATTTTTATGGGCCACATGGCCCCATAAATATAACAAACATTTTGCAGCAGAAGGAAGGCAGACGAGCCCATCCAAGTGAGCCGTCTGTAAAAGAGAAAACTATACGTCACGGCGAGCCCTTGTTGATAAGAACGCTTGGGCAGATCTCTGAGACATTTTATGTCTGTTCTCTTGTGTCTTAAATGCCTAATTTCACACACCCCGATACCGTCCGCAGATGTGGTATAATAAAACGGCTTATCCCGGTCACCGTGCAGTAGACTGTTAACTCTTAACTCCCCTGTGACTCTGTCCTCACTTGAGGATCCTGGCGCCGATGTGAGGACCGGGATCATCAACATAGTCGAAAGACATTAGTTGGTAAACACCTATTACACAATTCCACTTCGCAACTACAGAACTGCATTGGAAATACCCGTCTCCACACTTAACCCCAGCAAACACAGGAGGGAGTGAGCACAATCCTCCTTGCTCGCAGTCCTCCATTCTCGGCTCCCAGCTGCCCATTGTCCCAAAAGATATCTCAGTGCCTATAGCATAATGTGATGGTACCAATCCAGGTGGTGTGTTTTAAAAAAAATTCTCTCAATCATCTATCAGTGAAACCTATGCAAATATCCGCTGTAATGCGCAGTTGATGGTAACAGTGCTAGTTTCTCTACTGTGCTTGCTTCCGGCTTCTAGAACAATGGCGGTCCCCACCTCTCCTGCCCCACCGCCCTGCGACATTTGGCAGGTGCGAGTTAGGATGTTGGAGACAGATGACAAATGGCAGTCCGCTCCAGGGTCCGTGCTGCAGTCCTGCTGCCTGTACCCCCACAGGCCCCCACTACCTGGATGGATTGCACTGAAACATGCCCTGATAACACTTCCGCCTGACCTTCTCCAGACCCGGTTGCGCAGTTCAGCGCAGGATTTCTACCCAGTGGATATAGAGTTACACGATCTATATGGATAAAAACTTTGCTGTATCAGGCGCGGGAGCCACTCTCCGCCTCAATCTTTCCTCCCCTACCCTTGGCAGGACAAAAGAGAGGGGCTTTTTTCTGTTTCCATATCGGGCGAGGGGAGTATATCACAGACCCCGGTAACAGCCTGCTGGCAGCAAGAGATGGCAGGATCAAGTTGTGGCTGGAACTTGCTCATGTGTGTCATTGAAAAGAGCAGCCCATGTGAGCCGGCCGAGGTGTCTCCCACATTGAGAATAGATTTAATTAGAAGTGTGAAAGCGAGCGAAATGTAATGTCACAATACTATTTAAAAAATGTAATTTACTCTGAGCTGGCGTGTATTGTGCTGTTCGCTCACATCCCCCCTCCCTACTTCTTCGCACACATGATGAAGTACAGGCAGAGGCAGACAGATATTAAACCCGCACATATGAAAAGGCGACATACACCCATCCTCCTGAGAGACATCGGTTCAGAGGAGCTTCACCCACACCTGGCAGGTGCCCCCAATCGAAGCCCCGCTACCGCCCTTGGCAGATGCCCCAACTCTGAGGATGTTCTCCGACACCTGGCAGGCGCCCCATCCCCGTAGTCCTGCTACCACACCTGGCAGGTGCCCTCTCTGACCAGCTCTTATCTGGTACCTGCACACCAGGTGGTACTCCGAGCAGTTCCACCCACAGCACCCAGTGCTCCACTTCTAGGAGTTCCAGGACTCCCCACAAGTGCCCCTCTCTTTGAAGAGCTCCCGTCCCGCCTGACAGTGCCCCTGCGCCTGCCATGAGTCTGTACGGCAGCCGCTATGGGGACGGTCGCAGGGGCTTCAGCAGCAGCTCCCAGGTGTCGCTGTCCCTGTCCGGCCGCCCCTGGTCCAGCGGCAGGGTGATGGGCTACCAGCCCGGGCTCCAGAGGTCCACCAGCACCCTGACCCAGGCCAGGAACGGGCCTGGGCTCACTCAGGCCACACTGCCTTCCTGCTCTCCTCCATGCCCACCATGGAGATCAACCCCCAGCTGCACCAGATCCGCTCCATGGAGAAGGAACAGATGATAGGCCTCAACAACCAGTTTGTTTCCTTCATCAACAAGCTAAGCCCTGGATGCGGGCCTGTGGACCTGGGGAGGAGTCAGTCACATGTACATCTAGCGCCTCGGAGAGACCGGTAGGACTAGGGTCGATCAGTCCACATTTAAATCTGGGGATGCAGAAAGGCCGATAAGGCTGGGCCTGGGTCAGTCACTTGTGAACTTTCTGCATCAGTAAGGGCAGTAGGGCTGAGTATTCAGTAGTCAGTAACATGCACGTTTGGCGTCTCTACAAGGCAAGCAGGGTTCCGTGTTATTAGTCACATAACCAGGGCCAATGGCATTATGTGATAGGGGAGAGGCAAAAATTATGCAGCAGATTTGAGTAAATTATGCGGCGCAATGTGGCACATTTTGTGAAAGTATTCATTATTTTGTCATTTTTACACTGCCTTGGTATTGTTTGCACCTCATTAGTACCAGTTTGAAACCACGAGGCAGCAATAAGCAACAGTATGGTGACAGTCAAGCTTTGCATCGGGCCTTCCTCTTTGCGGCAACACGTGTGACGTGTCGCTGCATTTTTAGTAACCTTTGGATCGCTTGAGATTGATTTTCTTTTTGTTAAAAATTTTGCAGAAGATGAATTGTGTGGCAAATGCAGCAAATATGCAATTATGCGGAAAAACGCCACAGCCGCACAATCCCATATTGTCAGTGGCCCTGCATAGAACTAACTGGGGCGCATGACAACCTGGACCCAGGCCCAGCTGAGACACAAGCGGTCCTGTGTCTTGCTGGATTCAGCCATTCATCCTTCTGAGGCTAATAGAATCAGCATACTGGGCTGGCTGATAGAGTGGTACATTGCCAGCCCATCTACCATTCCTTGCCAGGGTACTCACGAAGTGCAGTGTGGGGAATTGGATAGTAAAGCATTTCCAGGCAGAAAGTTTTGGGGTTCGTGATTGATCTCCTCACCCTAAATATATAGCTGGGAGGCTTCATGCCCGGCTCGTTTTAGGGTCACAGCAGACTGCCATTTACAGAGGGGGTGCTTGGAAGTCAAGCCTTTGCAGTAATGTGCAGGGGGGGTCGCGAGGCTTAGGAAAGAGAGAGGAGAGAGGAGAGAGGGTGTTGTATAGCAAAGCAAATGGCTTTAACTTAATAAAAGGCGAGACCTAATGCATTTTAAATGCTTGTTTAGGACTTGTGCCCTGATTGTGTGAGTCCAGCCGGGAGTGCTCTCAACATACTGGCATCATTTTGCTGTGCCAAGCCACGCCTCGTCAATTGCAGATAGAGCCCTACAGTGCAGCTGTTTACATGTAGATGTTCCTGAGACAGATCCATATGGGAAAACGGCTGCATTTCCACTGAAAGCAAACAGCGAGCCAAAGAAGACACACAGCTTTTTTTAAAAATGTATTTCATGCTGGATGCGAGGTCAGGCTGCTGCAGAGATTTTCTTTCCTGCCCTTGGCCGAGGGCAGATTTTCAGATCAATATTTATTCCTCCTTCAAAATTCTATGACCACTATGGAGCTTGCCCTAAATTTCCCCCCAAAAAAGAATAAACATTCATCCAAGAAGAATGTAGGAAAGTTTCATGCTGATTAGTAAAGATGAAATTATAGTTTGTGTTCCGGAATTTGTGGTTACCATTTAATTTCACAGGGAAATCTTTTGACAAAAATCTCAAAACAGCCAAAGTAATTGTACTAAATTGGTCAGAGGGACGGAAGCCACTCACCGGTGTCATTGATCAAGATGTGTTTGCAATATCTGAAGGAAACAGGTTAGTATTAGATTCCTTACCTTAGAATATCCCCAGGCGTCAGTCTGGATCCGGAAACTTTTGCGTAGCAGTACCCCTGCGCGTCGGTAGGCGTCGTCTGCAGGCGTCCCCTGCGGCTCCGCGTCCGTAGTTGGCGTCGTGCGCCGTGATAACGTCACTGGAGTATATAGACGCCGCCTCCGCGCGCTGACGTCAGTTCTTCTTTTTTCCGCGCCAGTTAGCGCAGATCCGAGAAGTGCAGTACTCCGGTCTTTGACCAAAGTTTTTTGATCTTTTGATCTTTTTGACTCTTCTTATGGTGCCAGTAGGATGCCCGGTTTTAAGAACTGTGATGACTGCGACCGCACGATGTCGGTCACGGACCATCACTGGCTCTGCCTCCGGTGCCTGGGCCCCGACCACGACGTGGACGCCTGTGTCGATTGCCGGGCCTTGACGAGTAAAGCTAGGCTGGAGCGGTCCCGCAAGCTACTCGAGCTGCGGGTGTCGGCCCGCGTCGAGAGAGGTCCCGGTCCGGCCGGAGGTCAAGGGAGCGGTCGAGGGAGCGGTCGCGGAGCCGTCACGAACGCTCTGGAAGTCGTCACCATTCCTCTGGTTCCTCAGGTAGGAAACACAAGAAGTCGGGGCGTCGTCATCGTACCCCCGACCTCCCCCCCCCCCCCCCGACTCCGCAATGAGCTGCCGGCGCGGCCTGCTCCATACCCTACGGTCCCTGGGCAAGGCGCGACGCCCGAGGAGATAGAAGAGTTCCTCATGGCCATGAGGAAGCTGTCTCCTCCGACGGAGCCTGCGGCGCCTTTGGGCCCTGTGTCCCGGTCCGAGGGCCCTAGCGGGTCGGGTGCTCCTGCCTCGACGCCGCAGGGCCCTTCAGGATCGACGCCGGCTGGCCAGCCAACCTCCCCGGCACCGATTCCATCGGGGCTACCCCCGACGCCGTCCCCGCGTGACGCCGGTCCTCCGGCGCCAGCTCCGGGCGGCGCCGCCCCCATACCCTCTCCGACTCCGGTCACGGAGCCGAACCGGCGTCGCCCGACGCCGAGTCAGACGCTGATGGGGCCTGTGAACCCAGAGGAGCCGGTCTACTATGTTGATCCCGAGTATGATGTGGAGGTAGATTACGGAGAGGATTGGGAGAGGTCTGAAGACCCTCTGACACGTGAATGCCAGTACAATGTGGACTGGGCAGGTGACTTGGGGGACGCCAGTGGTCTAGATGAATCCCCTAACCCTGGCTTTGTCTCGCCTCCTACCGTGGCTTCGGAGGAGGGGGCAGCTTATTCAGTGGTGTTGATGAGAACTGCCAAGGCCTTAAACCTTGAGCTCCCCGTCGCGGCCGTGAGGACTAACATCCTCACTGAGGTCCTCAAACCGCAGTCATGCCCACAGGAGCCACTGCTGCGGTTCAACGAGGCCTTATCTGACGTTCTTTTGGGCACGTGGTCCAGGCCCGCTGCAGGTTCGCCTGTTGATAGGAACGTGGTCAGACGCCACCGTCCGTGTACGGATGACCCCAAGTTCCTGTCCACCCATCCCACCCCTGAGAGTCTGGTGATCCAGGCCTCGACTTCCCAGACCGCCTTCCCGTCGGCCCCGCCCGACAGGGAATCTAAGAGGTACGACCAGTATGGGAAAAAGGTCTTCTCGTCCCTGAGTCTGGGACTGCGGTCTTGCAACACCGCATGCCTCTTGGGCCGCTACACCCACTCTCTGTGGGATACGGTCGCGGACTTGCTGCCGGAATGCCCGCCGGAGGTAGGGGCAAAGCTCGGCAAGGCTATGATTGAAGGCCGAGACGCAGCGAAATACTCCATCAGGTGTGGTCTTGATACGACCGACTTGCTGGGCAGAGCGATGTCCACGACGGTGGCGATTCGTCGCCACGCCTGGCTGAGATCCGCCAACTTCTCGGCAGATGTCCCCCGTTTGATGGCAGTCGCCTGTTTGGCGATAAAGCGGACCACGCGCTGGAGCGCTTCAAGGACTCCAGAGTCACGGCCAAGTCCTTGGGTCTCTCAACCCAGCGCCAGCAAACGGGTTCGTTTCGCTCCTTTCGTGGCCGTGGAAGGGGCGGTCCCACACGTGCTGCCAGCCACGCGCCGCAACAAAATTATCAACGCGGTGGCGGCCGTGGAAACCGCTGTGGAGGCGGTCGGGGACAACGGCGAGGTCAGACCACACCTCCCCCGCAGCATCTGCCACAAAATCCTCCTAGTCCGTGCTTTCAGGCCCATGTGACGCCGGTGGGTGGCAGGGTTCGCCATCACCACTCCCACTGGCGCACAATCATCTCGGACAGGTGGGTGCTGCAGATCGTCCGAAGAGGCTACTCCCTCCCCTTCGAGACCACTCCTCCAGCCATGCCACCGCAGAACCACCGTGTGTGGGGGGACCACTTGACACTTCTGAAGGAGGAAGTTACGGCCCTCTTGGCCAAGGGGGCCATCGAGCGCGTTCCTGGGCCAGAAGTAGGGCGTGGTTGCTATTCCCACTACTTTCTGGTACCCAAGAAGGACAAAGGGGGCCTACGTCCTATCTTGGACCTAAGGAACGTCAACGGCTTCCTCTGGAAGGAGAAGTTCAAGATGTTGACATTGGCTCAGGTCTTGGCTGCTCTAGACCCGCAAGACTGGATGGTAGCGTTGGACTTGCAGGATGCATATTTTCACATCCCCGTCCTGCCGGCCCACCGACGTTACCTGCGGTTCACGGTAGGCCTAGAGCACTTTCAGTTTGTCGTGCTCCCCTTCGGCCTTACCAGCGCCCCACGGGTGTTCACAAAGGTGATGGCGGTGGTGGCAGCCCATCTGCGCACGTTAGGGGTTTCTGTCTTCCCCTACCTAGACGACTGGTTGTTGATGGCGAGCTCGCCCCAGACAGTCGTCCACCACCTTCAGATGACGGCAGACCTCCTGCACGAGCTGGGTTTTCCATCAGTGTGCCGAAATCACACCTGTGTCCCTCTCAAAAGCTCCTTTTCATCGGAGCGGTTCTCGACTCGGCGCAGTTTCGGGTTTATCCTCCGGAATGGCGAGTCCAGGATATACAGGCTTTGATTCCCATCTTCCAGCCGTTATCCCGGGTTTCGGTCAGGTTGACGCTGCGGCTGCTGGGGCTGATGGCTTCCTGCATCCTTCTGGTGCATCACGCCCGGTGGCGGATGCGGGCTCTGCAGTGGGACCTGAAGTTTCAGTGGGCCCAGCATCAGGGCAAGTTGTCCGACCATGTCTTGATCTCGGAGGGCACTGCGAGACAACTGCAGTGGTGGCTTACGGACCGCGATTGGGTCAGAGGCTGATCCCTCTCCCTTCCCCAACCGGAGCACGTTGTTGTGACGGACGCGTCCCTCCAGGGCGTGACTCTGATGGTTCAACACCTGGCAGGTTCTCTGAACGCCAGGGCGGACGAACTCAGCCGTCGGTGCTCGATGGATCACGAATGGCGTCTGAACTCGGACGTGGTGCAAGGCCTCTTTCTGCAATGGGGAGAGCCTTGGTTAGATCTATTCGCCACAGAAGAGAACGCGCAATGTCATCAGTTCTGCGCGTTGGAGTTTCCAAGACGGCACTCGCACTGCGACGCCTTTCGGCGCGGGTGGAGTTGCGGTCTGTTATACGCCTTTCCGCCTATACCACTTCTGCCCAGAGTGCTGAAGATCAGGCGCGACCGGGCCCAAGTCACCCTTGTGGCTCCGGACTGGGCTCGAAGGTACTGGTATCCCAAGCTACTCAGCATGTCAGTCGGTCCCCCAATCCGCCTGCCCCTTCAGGAGGAACTTCTGTCGCAGCAGCAGGGGACGGTCCTCCACCCGAACCTGTCCAGCCTCCACCTCCATGCGTGGAGATTGAGCGGCGACAGTTGAGGCCATTTGACTTGCCTCCTGAAGTCTGTGATGTGATTCTGGCAGCCAGGCGTCCCTCCACTAAGTCGGTATACGCCTGCCGGTGGAACAGATTTGTGGCATGGTGCACCGCAAAGGCTGTGAACCCTCTTTCTGCCTCTCTTTCCGAGGTTCTCCTCTTTCTTCTCTCTCTTGCCCAGCAGGGCTCTGCTCTGGGCACTATCAAGGGCTACCTTTCTGCCCTTTCGGCCTTTCTGAGGCTACCTGATGAACCTTCTTTGTTCAAGTCCCCTATTGTAACAAGATTCTTGAAGGGCATCACACACATGTATCCACCTGTTCCGTTTGTGATGCCTCAGTGGGACTTGAACCTGGTTCTAACCTTCTTGATGTGTGCTCCCTTTGAGCCACTTCATTCCTGTCCTCTCCGTCTCCTGACTTTAAAGACGGCCTTCCTGGTTGCCATCACCTCTGCCAGGAGAGTGAGTGAGCTCCAGGCTCTTTCTGTCAAACCTCCTTTCATGTCCATTCATCCAGACAAGGTGGTTCTGAGAACTAGACCTTCTTTCCTGCCCAAAGTAGTCTCTGCTTTTCACATCGGGCAGTCCATCACCTTACCCTCCTTCTTCCCGCCTCCGCATCCTTCAAAGGATGAAGAGCAGCTCCATCGTCTGGACCCAAAACGTGCGCTCTCATTTTGTATGGATCGCACACGCCAGTTCCGGGTGGATGACCAACTGTTTGTTGGCTACGTGGGTGCGAAGAAGGGACGGGCGGTGCATAAACGGACCATCTCTCGGTGGGTCGTTCTGTGCATCAAAGCGTGCTACTCTTTGGCTCGGAAGGAGCCTCCTGTTGGGCTGAGGGCCCATTCCACTCGGGCCACGGTGGCTACTACTGCCCTGGGCCGGGGAGTCCCCTTGCAGGACATTTGTCAGGCGGCTACGTGGGCCTCGCTGCACACATTTGCGAGGCACTACTGCCTGGACAGTCAAGTCCGGAGGGATGGCTTCTTTGGCCGTTCTGTCCTCCAGGACTTTCTGGTGTGAGCTTATATTGGTTCGCAGACCCACCACCGGGGTTGGTATTGCTGGGGTATCTATTCTAAGGTAAGGAATCTAATACTAACCTGTTTCTTTCAGATGAACAAGTTACTTACCTTCGGTAACAATATATCTGTAAGAAACAGTAGTTGGTATTAGATTCCTTACCGCCCCACCGATCCTCCCCGTTCTGCGAACTGATACATAGGGTTAAGGACATCCCTTTCAGGGCCCTAGTTTCAAATGGCACCAGTGTTGGTTCTTACATGGCTCTGCGTGTTCTGGCGCGGAAAAGCTGTGTACAAAGAACTGATGTCAGCGCGCAGAGGCGGCGTCTATATACTCCAGCGACGTCATCATGACGCACAACGCCAACGACGGACGCAGAGCCGCAGGGGACGTCTGCAGACAACGCCTACCGACGCACAGGGGTACTGCTACGCAAAAGTTTCCGGATCCAGACTGACGCCTGGGGATATTCTAAGGTAAGGAATCTAATACTAACTACTGTTTCTTACAGATATATCGTTACCAAAGGTAAGTAACTTGTTCTTTCGGAATAGAGTGTTCTAAAAGTATATTGAAATTTCAGGATGATGTAGGGATAGAACACAAACTGAAATTTAAATATAGTGAGCCATCTTTATTGTCTGATGTATGTTTGTTTCACCAATGAACATTTCCAATTTGTGAAGTTTCTCATGAGGTTGCAAAATGTGTTGTGAGAAGAAAGATCTGGAGCCATGTGCAGCATTGCAGGCACAATATTTGGAAAAGGACTGGGCCCCTGTATACAGGATAACTGTGCCCCAACAGGAAATAGACAACAAATGGTAAGCTACACCTGGGCAAGGTTGTTTATAGCTTAGGCGGGTATAACTATTTCAAATCCATCAATGAACAGTCGTAGTGAATAAAACATTTATTTAAAAATAGATATTTATTAAATACTGTCATACGAAAAATATATATTTTTCTTTTTTCTTGATTTATATGTATCTCTCGAATAGAAATGGATAAATTGATATTAAAATCACTTAGTCATTCAGTTATCTCTTTATGTGAATTGATGTCACACATTTTCATATGCATAGGTCTAAATACTTCTAAATTCCTGGAAATATATAACAAATGATTCATAGTGTGCAACAGATAATTTAACACTCAAATCCTTAGTTGCAACCCAACAATGTGGCGATGAATAAACATTGTATGTAGAATTTTATATAAATTCTTGTTTCACATCTGTAAATAGGACCTTTTAGCGTTAACAGTTAACACAATGTTTCCCACCAGGCTCAATTATGATTACTTGTTTGATATATTCAATTAAATAGCTGGCCTCCAATTTCATATCTAACTATGTGATTATATGTTTCATTCAGTAAAAATCTCTGAGACGGAACCCTGATGAAGGCATTGCGAAACGTATGTAGAATAACAATACACCGCCAGTTTCTACATACAATGTTTATTCATCGCCACATAAGCTATAAACCACTTTGCCCAGGTGTTGCTTAACATTTGCAGCATTGCAGGCACACCTCAATTCTAGGGATAATAGAGACGCACCCCGCAACAGTGGAAAATATTATTCTACTATGAAAAGAAATCCAAATTAAGACACAAGGTGTATGAAGTATTTCTTAAGATTTGTGAACCAGCCACCAATGGTGGTCCGTGAACCAGGTATTTTGGTTCAAGATTCTCATTCTTGATAAAGAAGTTCTGGGGCCATCTCGAGGCAAAGTGAACTCACCCAACCCTCATAGAGACCAGGGCACACCTTAAATGATTTGGAAAATCTAATATTCCATGTGAACTGGTTTGTGCGCTTTTTCCTTGTTTGTGAGTCGCAGCACATATTTTGATATGTCAATTTAAACTCGCAGTGCATGTAGCACAATTTAACTCCGAAAAATTGTGGATAGTCAACTATGTAAAGAATGTGGCCAGTTGTTGAAGAAAGGATGCTTGATGTAGGTATTTCTGCAGATGAACAAGTTCCTACACAGAAACACGTGCTATCATTGTGTCGAAAATATTTTTCCTAGTATGTATGCTTGGGATCCTTACCTCAACTGTGTATACATGCACTTTCTCTCAGTGGAGTCTGTGTGAACTTCCAGTATTTTGGTTGCATTCAATTTAAATCACGCTCTTCTTCCATCACTTACTTTGCAGGTACTTCAATTTTTCTTATAAATCAATACATAAAGTTTACAATTATATTCTTTTTTTTTAACTGTTTTTATTGATTTTTAACACTTGAAACTTGCAATCAAAGAGATCATTAATACAGAATGTGGGATGAGTAGTGGGCAGTAGTGTATGATATAAGGCAAAAGGTGTAGCAACATTTCCTCTGAAAGAGAACACATGGCCAGAGGCAAACATTATGTAGATTCACTTCTACTATAGTTACATCCGTCAACTGTAGGTCATACATCACAATCATCAAGGTCTGGTTTCCGATCTGCCCTGGGATAGGTCCATTACTTCCTCCTCCATCTCTAGGTCTAGGCCATAAAACTCTATCCATGATGCCAACATTTTTCGGAATTTCCGGGGCACTCTCTTGCCTTTTAGGTCACCTTCTCTGCCATCATATAAAGATCCATACTTGACACTCCACTCTGTGAGCTTAGGGAGTCAAGGAGCCCCCCAACATTTGGCTATGTCTCTCTTAGCTACCACTAGCTCTAAGTTTGCCGGCATGAGCTTGTCGTGGCAGATCGACATCCGTAGGGATACCTAATATGAGGAACTTTGCGTCTAACCCAATTTGGGCACCAAGTACATCATTTACTTCATTCACTATCTTTCCCCAATAGTTTTGAATCCGTCTGCACTCCTGAATGGTGTGTATGTATGTGCAGGGTTCTATGTAGCATCTAATGCAATCTGGGTTATCTGCCCTCCCCATAGAGTGTAAGCGCACCCTATCAAAATATGTTTTGTGTAGGATCTTGCACTGTATAAGCCGTAGCTGCAGTCTAATCGCTACTTTACGTGGGTGCATCAGGGCTGCCTCCAATCAATGTCCTCTAGTGGGCCAATGGTAAGTTCCCATTTGGCTCGAAGCGAACTGAGTTTGTCAGGCATGTTATTTGCGTTTTATATGCCCACGATATGGCTTGGGTCAGAATCTCCTCTTGTAGAAGCCAACCTTCTAACGGGGCATATTCTGGCAGTGTCCCTGTGTCCAACCCCTCCGCATGCCAGGCATGTTTGATTCTGAGGTAGGCATATGCTTGGGAGTCCCCGAAGCTGATGTGTAGCCTGAAGCGAGGCGATCGTAGCCAAGGAGCCCGCCTCCAGTACATCTCCTATCTTGGAAATCCCTATTAATTCTCACTTCGTGAAGCCCTTCAGTTATCTAATCTCGGCCAATCTAGTACCCTCCCAGAAAGGGGTTTCCTGCGTAGGCTTCCCATCCAACTTCATTTGCTTTTCAGCACTTTTCCATGCCTCCAGCACTCGTTGGGTAGCCAGTAGGAGACGCACACTACCCGCTCCTCTTTATATGTAGTGTAGTTGAGTGCAGTTCGAAACTGTAATCTTTCCAGTATATAAGTAGGATTGTCCCCCAGTGCATGGTTCCATTCGTTGATGACTATGAGATGGGCCGCTCTAAAGTAGGCTCTAATATCGGGTAAGGCCAAACCCCCATTGTACGGATCTCGCTGTAACATTTGCAGCCCTATTCGTGGATGGGCTCCATCCCATCGTAGTAAGCATAGTCCACTGTTGATGGTGGTGAATACAGTTTCCGGTAGTTTGTTATGGGTATTTTGCAAAATATAAAGGAGCTGAGGGAGCCATATCCTCTTATATGTATCGGCCCTCCCCATAATGGTCAGAGGGAGTTTCCGCCACCTCTTGACATCCTCCTAAAAATTTGAAAGAATTCTTCTGATATCATGCTCTACTCTAGCTACTAGGTTGCTACTGATATAAAGTGCCAAGTTGGTAAACCCCTACAATTATATTCTTGATGCACAATTGAAGATTCAAACTGCATGGATTGACATTGTTGTCATTTAATTTTCAATGTGTCTACATTAACTCCCTTGCAACCCAATGCTGTTCTGAAAGATCCCTTCTTCAGGGGGATAAATATCTTGCATGCTTTGTGTTTAAACTCATGAAAATGTATCAAAACATTTATATGTCCCTTCTATCCTCGAAAAAAGATTTTAATTATCACTAATGATGATCAGTAAAACTAAATCCTATTAAAATTGCATTAAAAACCATAGAAACCATAATGTTCGAATATAGTCCAAGTTATTGAATCTTTTCTTAATGACCCACATAAATCCATACACTTACACTGACAATCAGCATAGCGTACTGGTGTGATTCATTTCTTTCCATTGCGCTTTTAACTTATCCTGCCTGGATACTTGGATTCTGGTATGCACATTGGATGTGTGCTTATGAGCTCATCATGTTTATTGCTCAAAGGTGAAAAAAGGGTGCAGCTCAAGAACAGTTAATCATCGTTCCTTGCCACGCTGATGTATCCTACAAGTGTTGTGTATAGTTTCTCCCTACTTGAAGCAGCCCAGAGTTCTTGAAGCTTAAGACAAAGAAGAAAGGCCAGATGATGGTCAGCCTTAAGCAATATTGTCCAAGGGGTAGGCACTGTTAGTTATTGACCAGGGTGTAGTCAGAAGGTACGTGAGTTGTTGAATGTAAATTCTTTCCAAGGGAGCTAACGCAATGTAAATAGCATTGAGGGGGTTAATGCAGATATAAAATAAGCTATTTCGAAGATATGAATTGAAGAATGGGTTTTAGTCATTTATGGCATAACATATTTTTCAATGGCTAAAAAAAATGTAATGATAAGGATCCCAACCATACAACACAAAGGGTAAAGACTAAAGATGAAAAAATGTATTAAATTAAATTGAAGTACCACAATTCAGGCTATTCAATCACAAAGAGAAACATAAGTTCAAGTGCACTAACCATAATGTATACACATGACCATAAGTCTGTATTATCTCCACAAATAACTTTTTTTATTATTTATTTTTTTATTTACGTGAAGGCAATATATATTTTTTTGTATTATAGAAAATATAAAAAATGCATATTTTGTGATATATTGTACATTTGTTAATTTATCTATAATTATTGATCCACATATACCCTGTACTTATTGGCCTGTGAGAAACAAATTCACCTGTCTAGAGAATTTACAGACATACATAAACATAACAAATGCAATTACCATCACAAAACAAACATTTAATTGAAAAAACAAATACTGATTACATTCACAAAAAATTTGAAAGCTGGCGGTAGATGAAAATCACTACAAACGTTTTGACTTGTATGTCTTCTTCAGGTAGACCGTCTCAACTTTCTCTACAACAAAATAGACAATGCCTGAAAATGGTTACATATTCTTATTATAAGAGCAGTTCATGCTTCTTTTTACTAAAGATTCAGTGCGAGAGCTTCCAAGGGAACACTTAGATCTAAAATTCCTATTAAAAACAACTTTTTTTAAAAATTGTACAATACTGTTCATTCAGTGTGCTGATTATATCTCCATCACCGTGATTGCTATAACTAGATACCTTACAGCCCAATAGAGTGTAGAAAAAAGAAAATATATGCCATGAGAAAACACCCCAAAAGTAGTATTTCCTTATAGTGTGGGGAAAGTACAAAAATTGGTTCATACATCTAAGTTTATTCTCCACTATCAATACTTCTTTCAGATTAGATGTAGTTTTTGCTTCCAGACATTATTTACCTGCATAATAAATCATGTTGGTAATATCAACCTATTCATTATTTGAGAAGCCGTTGTTTGGAGTCCAAAGAAGAGTGTAGAATGTACCTAATTTCCCTACCATGTCCAGCATGTCCTTTCCACGCCCTGTTCCTCTGCCTGATAAGATGCTCTTTTGCTATATACCTCTTTACTCTTAAAACATGTTTTGGTAGATGTAAGGACATTCCACTTTTTGCATGATCAACCCCAATGTTTTGGATTGATGTTGCTGGTTTTTCAACTGAGACGGCATTGAGATGTACCAAACAGGCCTTAGTGCCTGTTCTCTGACCTTTAACACATGTATGTCTGATTGGCTCACCCACAATTGGCATAAGGTAACGTATTTATTAGTCCCTAGTATATGGTACAGGGGAACCCAGAGCCTGTAAGTTAGTGACCCTCATAGACTGAATCCCTTAATTTGCCACCATGAGTGTAACTAAGCAAGACTCCCAGCCTGCCATTGCTGGCTGCAAAGCAGTGTTTGAACCTACTCAACATTGCCCTTTAGTCTAATGACAAAGATCAGGTCTTTCTTTTGAATATATGTCACTTGTAAGGCTTGCCTATCAAGCCGTAAGGCCGGGTGCTCTATACTTAAACACGGGGCATGTGTTTTTACATGTCCTAACAGTAAATTATCATTTTTGCTGTGCTAGTAGCCCAAATGGTGAGTACACTGTAACACATTGACAGCTAAGCTGTGCTGACTTCTGAATGGGACTATGACATTTTGCACTTCAAAGTATCAAAATATTGTTACATTAAACCTGACATGATTCCCGTGTCAAACTTAATGTAACTTAAGTCAAGGTCAATTTTAGAAAGTTGGCACTCTGTTGCTGAAGTCCTTCAGTGACCGTTTACGGCTGCTTGCCACAAGACCGATGTCTGCCTTTCCTGGAGGGAGTTGTGAATGACTGTCAGGAAGGAACACAATGGGCCTGCCATTAGAAGAGGTGTTATCTCTTTCTGGCAGGAAGGCCAAACGGAGTGTGAGCCCAAATGGCGAGTTTCAAACGGGACGCTGCCTTTGAAGGGAAAATAATGGACACACACGAGAGGGGCTGCTCTTTTCTTCTGGTAGACAGGTTGGCGTCTGGGACAGCTAGGGGGAAACCATTGTCACACCACTTGTGCCATGGATGTGCAGCCCTTGGGTAGCCATACCTCCGGAGAGAGAGGTTCTACCAATCTTGAAACCAGAAGAAAATTGCATTTCGGGACACCCATATGCCACATTTGGCTGGAAGTTGTCATCAGGCAGAAGGGAACCTGGTAGCTTATTGGCTAGTAGCCACCTCATCGCCTGAAGGCAAGCTCTGGGCCTAAAAGTACCACTCATGGCACCCAGACCTCAGAACACGTCTGCACTGGAGAGAGGACCCAAGGGCTGCATTGCTGTTTCCCTGACCTGGCAAAGAGATGCTGCATCATAGTGTGGACTGCACCTGCTGATCTTTGGGTTAGCAAAGAGAGTACTGTGCCTGTGGTGCCCTGCTCAGGGAACAGTCGTTTCGAGCCCTAAACAGAAGAAGTGACTTAGAGTCATTTGACTGATTTCCTGTTTCAGCTACACGGACACAGGATCTGAATAAACCTACCATGGCGAGTTGGTAGCCAAATCACTTGACCACCGCTGAATTGCAGCCTGGGAGACAGTCCCAACAGTCAAAAGACCTGGGAGAGTCGTTGGTCTCCTCAGTTAAAGTGAACCGCTAGTTTTGTTGTAACTGGAGACCAGTACACCAGTAGAAACTGGTTTTTGGCTGAACGTCAACCAGACTTTGTAAGACAATGAGCCCTGTGGCCAAAGGCGCCCACCTTGTTTGCGGACCAAGGGGTGGCTCCAGGAATATCCCGTAACCAGATCAGCATTCAGTATCCTTTGGGTTAGACCTGGCATCTTTGGTGTGGTTACCCCTATCTTTTTGCCTCTACCCCCTGTATTTTTGTGCTGTGCTGGATTTCCTTTTTGCTGGTTTAAATGCTTTGGACACTCTGCCACTGCTGATCAGTGTCAGAGTGTAAGTGCTCCCTGTGTAAATTGTTATCATGATTGGGTATACCTGATTGGCATATTTGTATCATATTTGTATCACCACAAAGTCCCTAGTAAAGTCCACTGGGTGTGCCAGGGCTGGTGATGACAAATGCTAGTAGTGGGCCTGCAAGTGGTGTCGTAGGCCTGCCACCGCAGTGCCTGTGTGCAGTCTGTGAACTGCCATGTCCTCCTGTCAGTGTCCCCACGGACCAGGCCTAACCCTTCCCTTTTTGTGCACATTGGTCACCCCATGGAAGGCCCAAGGTACCCCCCTGGGCAGGGTGCAGTGTATGTGAAAGGTAGAGCATGTACTGGTGCAGGTGACATGCTCTGGTAGTGAATTACGGCCATTTTCTTTTTTCAACTATTGTAAGGCTATCTTGCTCCATAGGCTAACATGGGGGATGCTGGCTACAGTGGCTACCAGTATATCTTCCCATAGGAACAAGATAGGACATGGTATCCCTGAACTCAGAATTTAATAACACATCTTTTAGGAAAGGTTGCTTTTAAATCCTGTGTTCGAAAATAGCACTTTTAGAAAGCTGCTGTTCTTTTGTCTGACCTTTCTGTGTGCCTTGGCCTGTTTGTGTATTGACTGTCTGGGTTGAGAGTGACGGGGGCTGGGGATTTCCCAGGAGGCTGGCTGAGTCAGCCCTAGGCTGAATGACTGCATTTGCTTCTTGAGTGGTGGGAGGAGATAGCACCTGGGCCTGAATAGGGCTGTGCCTGCCTTCCACAATGCTGGCTCCAACTCCTGCTGGGCGGCTGAAGACCCTGCCCCTCACTCTGTAAGGAAAGGAGAAGCCAGAAAAACAAAGTGCTCAAGAAACACCCAAAACTGGTTCAGACCGGGCTCAGGGCACACTTGCACAAAGAGAACAAAGACTTTTAGGGGTATAAGTACAGGACCCCTGACAACAGAAAATTAGATCATCCTGGAATCAAGAAGGAACCTCTGCCAAGGAGAAAGCTGAATCTGAAGAAGGAAGACTGTCCTGCTGTTGCTCTGCCGGACTGACCTGCTGTTGCTTTGCTGCCAAGGAGAGGGGAAGGACTTTGCTATTGTGCTGTGTCCCCTGTCTTGAAGGAATCTCCAAGGGCCTGAGAAGAGCTGGCTCCCTGTTTTTGAAGTTCCAGGAACAAAAGGACTTCACCCCCAGCTTCCCTGAACTCTACTGAGAGTTCTGTCCTTCCTAGAGTGCTTGGGCCAGTTGTCGTGCCTCTGGAAGTTGTACCTGTGCTGGGAAGCTGGAAACTAAGATTGAGAGACTTTCGCAACTGAAAAGTTATCGCATCGATCGCTGCGGAGGGCATCCCCGACAGTGCAAAGAAATTCCCGCTGCTTCGGAGGTAGAGATCGTCGCAGCGCCTGTTGCTGCTGCCTAAGACGACGCATCCTTCGATTGCAGGAAGATCACCATCGCTGCGAGTGTCATCGCAGAGCCTGTCGTCGCTGGGTGAGAACGCCGCACCACGTCGCTGCGAACATCGTCACAGATCATCGCATCGAGGAGCTGCGAGAGAGAGGATCGCTGCTGGATAGCGCATAGTCGCCCCGGAGATCGTCGCAGCCCCTACGAGATCGTCGCATCGTGCTTTTGCGAGAACAAACTTTCTACGGAATCTACGCACCGGAATCCATACAAGTGGCCTTCCTCCTCATATACAGACCGGATTCGTCGCAACACGCCCGCTGCTGCAGCGGGGTTGTCGCATCGCCTCCCCAAGGTCTTAGGAGCAACGCATTGCTTATTTTCCACCGCACCAGCTTCTGCTTTTAGAACTTTGTCGCAACTAAAGGTACTGTCGACTCAACGTGACGTAACTGTGAACTTTTCACGCAACTGTGGATTATTTTATCGCAACCTAAAGAACTCTTTTGCAACCATATTCTTGAACTGTGTATGTTGGATTTTTGTCATTTTGGTCTTTTGTAGTTTAGATTAAATAACTTCATTTTTCTAAACTGTTGTGGAGTCAGTTTGTGGTGTTTTCACTGTGTTACTGTGAGTGTTTGTACAAATACTTTACACATTGCCTTCTGATTAGCCTTGACTGCTCGTGCCAAGCTACCTAGAGGGTGAGCAGGGGTTATCTCAGAGGGTTTCCTCCTTACCCTGACTAGAAGCAAGGGTCCCTATTTGGTCAGTGGTACCTACCTCTGCCAACTAGAAACCCCCAGTTCTAACACTTTGTATCAGGACCCTCCATTGATGTGTATGGTGTTTCGCCGATACAGCCTGGAACAGGACTGGAGCTACTTAAAGTGCAAGGGAACTAGCCTGCCAAGCCTCTTTGACCCCTTGGACTGATGGAGTTGGTCCCCCAAAGTGGGCCAGAGTAGTTTATATCTTTACAAGAGTTCTACAATTAACCGATAACTGTGGTAGTTGCCAGTGCTTGCATGCCGTGATTCATTACTTAGTTATTAAGTCATATGTCTGGAACCCTCTGTTGGCTTTTGTTCGTTTTCGGGTCAGTTTGTGGTGTTTTCACTGTGTTACTGTGAGTGTTTGTACAAATACTTTACACATTGCCTTCTGATTAGCCTTGACTGCTCGTGCCAAGCTACCTAGAGGGTGAGCAGGGGTTATCTCAGAGGGTTTCCTCCTTACCCTGACTAGAAGCAAGGGTCCCTATTTGGTCAGTGGTACCTACCTCTGCCAACTAGAAACCCCCAGTTCTAACACTTTGTATCAGGACCCTCCATTGATGTGTATGGTGTTTCGCCGATACAGCCTGGAACAGGACTGGAGCTACTTAAAGTGCAAGGGAACTAGCCTGCCAAGCCTCTTTGACCCCTTGGACTGATGGAGTTGGTCCCCCAAAGTGGGCCAGAGTAGTTTATATCTTTACAAAAGTTCTACAATTAACCGATAACTGTGGTAGTTGCCAGTGCTTGCATGCCGTGATTCATTACTTAGTTATTAAGTCATATGTCTGGAACCCTCTGTTGGCTTTTGTTCGTTTTCGGGTCTAAAAATTCATAAAAATAAGAGCTATTTTTATCAATTGGGAGCGCAGAAAACGGCACGAGAGTGGTAGCGCAGAAAACGGCACGAGAGTGGTAGCGCAGAAAACGGCACGAGAGTGGTAGCGCAGAAAACGGCACGAGAGTGGGAGCGCAGAAAACGGCACGAGAGTGGGAGCGCAGAAAACGGCACACGAGTGGGAGCGCAGAAAACGGCACACGAGTGGGAGCGCAGAAAACGGCACACGAGTGGGAGCGCAGAAAACGGCACACGAGTGGGAGCGCAGAAAACGGCAAAAGAGTGGGAGCGCAGAAAACGGCACAAGAGTGGGAGCGCAGAAAACGGCACAAGTGAGAGCGCAGAAAACGGCACGAGTGGGAGCGCAAGTGGGAGCGCAGAAAACGGCACAAGAGTGGGAGCGCAGAAAACGGCACGAGTGGGAGCGCAAGTGGGAGCGCAGAAAACGGCACACGAGTAGGAGCGCAGAAAACGGCAAACGAGTGGGAGCGCAGAAAACTGCACACGAGTGGGAGCGCAGAAAACTGCACACGAGTGGGAGCGCAGAAAACTGCACACGAGTGGGAGCGCAGAAAACTGCACACGAGTGGGAGCGCAGAAACCGGCACACGAGTGGGAGCGCAGAAACCGGCACACGAGTGGGAGCGCAGAAACCGGCACACGAGTGGGAGCGCAGAAAGCGGCACAAGAGTGGAAAGTGCCAAAAAGGCACAAGAGTGTATAAGGATAGAGAAGGGAAAGCATTGGCAAAGCCAATAGGTCTTGCCTATGCAAGAGCTTTGGACCTTTTCAATATGTTTTAGCCATGTTGTACACCAGCATGGCTGCTGTTCTGCCTGGCTAAAAGTTAGTGGGCTATGTTAGAGTGGAGTGCCGTATTGTGGAGTAGAGTGGATTGTTATGGAGTGGCATAGAGAGTTGTAGAGTGGAGTTAGGAGTGTGGAGGATTTGAAGGGCGAGAAGTTCAGTGGCTCAGTGCAGTGGCATAGAGAGTTTTGGCGCAGAGTACTGTGTTGCAGTAGTGAAGAGTGCAGTGGTGCGTGGTAGAATGGGGTATAGTAGCTGGAATAGTGTACAGTGGTGCTGAATAGAGAAGTGAACAGCAAAACACACAAGATGATGGACGGAATTTTGCACAATTGCAAAACATTCACCCCCAGTCACAGATCTGGGTTTAATCCATCATTAGTTTGCTCACCAAGCCACCCCAGTTCAGACATGGCCATATGCAAATCAGTCTTGACCCTGTGCCTCATGGGAACAATCCAGACCAAACTGCCAAGCCATGTCTTCTCTGGACCGGAATCAAGCATCCTATGACCGGTTTCTGGCTATCAGTCGTCTTCAGCCAGGATAGCTTGACTCCAATGGCGTAGTGAGCAAGGGACCCACGTGGGGGCATACCCTTCCCACTTAGAGTGAACAGCAAAACACACAAGATGATGGACGAAATGTTGCACAATGGCAAGACATTCACCCCCCAGTCACAGATCTGGGTTTAATCCATCGTTATATTGCACACCAAGCAACCCCACTTCAGACATGGCCAAAAACGATGGATTTAGGCCCAGATCGCTGTACTGGGGAGACTGTATGACATTGTAATGCATTCTGTCCATCAACTGTTGTTTTTGCATTTGTCACCCCGAGTGGGACGAGTATGCTCAGACGTGAGTCCCGTGCTCTCCACGCTATCCTGGCTGAAGACGGCTGATAGCCATAAACCGGTACTAGGATGCTTGATTCCGATCCAGGGAAGACGTGGCTTGGCAGTTCGGGCTGGACTGTTCCCATGAGGCACAGGGTCAAGGCTGATTTGCATACGGCCATGTCTATACTGGGGTGGTGTGGTGAGCAAAAAAACGATGGATTTAGGCCCAGATCTCTGTACTTGGGTAAATGTATGACATTGTTCTGCATTCTGTCCATCAACTGTTGTTTTTGCATTTGCGAATAGAGAAGTGAGGCGTGGAGGAAAGCACCATAGAGTACAGTGGTGAACAGTAGATTAAGTGATGTAGAGTACATTGGCATAGAGTGACGTAGGTTATAGTGGTGCAGAGTAGAGTTCAGTGCAGAGAGTGCAGTGTTGCAAAGCAGACTGTCTTAGAGTGCACTGGTGTAGAGTGCAATAAAGTGCATTAGTGTAAAGTGGCGTAACATGTTGTAGAGTTTAGTGGCATACAGTGCAGTGGTGCTGAGTAGTTTGGCGTAGAGTACTGCAGCTAAGAATAGAATGACGTAGAGTGCAGCGGGGTAGAGTGGTGTGAAGCAGGGTAGATTGAAGTGGTGTAGAGTGAAGTGGCTTAGAGTAGATTGTTTCAGAGTAGAGTAAAGTGAAGTAGAGTCCAGTAGCATAGATTAGAGCGGTGTAGAGTGCAGAGTAGATTAGAGTGGTTTAGAGTGGATGCAGTGGTGCATAGTAGAGTAGTGTGGGGTAGAGTGCATTAGCATAAAATAGTGGTGTACAGTAGAGAGAAGTATATTAGAGACGTTTTGAGTGAAGTAGAGTGGTGCAGAGTAGTAGTGATTCAGTGTGGAGTGGAGTAGTGCAGAGTTAAGTGTAGTGGTGTGGAGTGTGGTAAAGTGGAGTATGCATTGTGTGGTAGCGCACTGCTATTTTGGACAACAATCAATTGAAATGACCATTACATTTGCTGAGACGTACAGTTTTACTGATAAAAGTATACAGCGCACAAACGATAATGTATGGAAATATCATCACCTATTCTATTGATTTGTTTTAATCATATTAAAATATTTGCTTCCACCATACTACAAATTACCAAAAAGTTAGCTTTTTTGTGCTTTCCATATGCTGAAATGTCTGCTCCGTTCATTGATGGACATTTACATTTTCTTTTGTGTAGAAAAAAAGTAACATTGTACAACACACTCCGAGTAGCCAGCAGGATAGTCACATAAAGCAAGAAAAGTAAACATCAAGCTCCCTGGAAGACTTAGCTTTACATTTGACCTCTGTCCTTGAATGCACAACAAATGTGACAAGATAAGTAGAACAAGATTTAAGGCCTGTTTACAGAAATTGAGTACAGGTAACCGAATACAGTAAATTGGGTTTGGGCAAGGAAAGGGAGGAACTCAGATGGACATCCTAAAACAAAGCCAGCAAATAGAGAGCAAGCAAATCTGAGTTACAAACCACAAAGCCAATGGTAAACAATGAACGGAATGCATTCCAAGGGAAGCTTTCCAAATAGGCTTCGATCTAAAAAAGGCAGAAGTGAGGCATAAGTAAGAGGTGAAGTAAGAGGGAGCCGAGTGAGGGCGAAGGCTGCAGGAGGAGTGAGGCAGGACCTTGAGGTGCCAAGCCCTGTCCGAGAGGGCCTAGACTGATAGGAGGACCAGACCCAGGTAAGTAGAGGGGAGGGGGAGCTTGGGCAATTTATATTGCGACGTAAATATAAGAATTTGATAAAACACGTACAAAAATATATATTTGCCTTTAAAGATGTCTTTCTACATACCTTAACAACTACATCTAAAGGAAATTATTCAAAACATATTTTCCATTATAAATCAGAAAATCCTAGGCAACTGCTTTAAACACAGTGGAACCTGTCATTAAGTACGCCATTTTCTTAGACAGGGAACAATAAATGGCAAGCACTTGTAAAGGAATGTTTTTGGGGGTTGGTTATTTCAGGGACTTGCAGCTATAGAGATGAGCACCACTTTCGTGTATATATTCAGTCTTTTCTTTAGAGAAGTGAATGGCCCTAAAGCTGTAATGCCCAATAGCATGTCTTACACTGTGAGCTAGGTGAACACTCTAGTTTTTAGGTCGAGCCTAAGGCATTGCTTTAGCAATGCTTGTTGGCGAGATTATAGTAAGGCTTTCAAAAGTGTACCCAAACTGCGGATCGGGTACAGTGCATGTGAGCACGACCACGCGCATTGTGAACAGCTGCCATTTGCTACCAGACACTTTGTGCGCGCGAGCCGCACATCGTGTCTGCTGCCGCTTCAGCTCACCCGGCTGCACACCCTCTCACCCCTCCCTCACCAATGTCCCTCGCACCCTTCCTTTGATCTCCGTCGCGAGGTCTCACAGGCTAATGGCCCTCCCCGTCCCCCAGCACAGAGCGCGCATCGTTTGTTATCTTGTGTGCCTGCTTCCATCTCTCTCCTCTCGTCGTTCTCTCATTATTACCTTCTACTCTTTTATCTTTCAATAGTTATCAATGTTTACTTCCTCCTTTCTGTTTTTATCGCGTGTTCCTTCTTTGATCTTTCCCATTCCTTATTTTCCTCTCGTTCCTTTGCATTTCCCTTTTGTTTGTTTCCCATTCTCCTTTAGCTCTAATTTCTTCTCCATTCCTTCTTTCATCTTTACCGATTTTGCTTTTATCTTTGGTGCCAACATTGGTTTTCCAAATTCATTTTTGCTCGAGAGTTTATGCAGGGTTTTGTAGCCATGAAAACTACTTACTCCCTGCAGATGTCTGCTTCTACAGTCGTCCCCATGAACACTGCTTCGTCCTTCCATGACGGTTCATAGTGCCTTTTGAAGATGGAAACACCTACGGGTGCCCCTTTTTCATGCACAATTAAAAATAATTATAATAAAACAATTTACAACCAGAGGGGAGTTTCACTAGCTAGAGAAGACTGCTTGGATAAAAAATGCATTTACAAATAAACCAGGCTGCTATGGAGCAGATTTGTTTTGTGTGCATGGACAAGCCACCCTTGTAGATGTCCGCTACGAATGAGCATAGTTTATCCATGTTTAACTGTGTATTTTGCAGCATATTTCACTGTTGTAACCCATGTGTGCAGCACCAGTACTGTGAGCCTCTAGTGCTCAGTGCCACAAAGGCTGCAGCACAGTAACTTGCTACAGTACAGAAATCCAAGCTTGTGAGCACGATGCTGCGGTCCAGTCCTAGATATTCTTACCAGCCTGCCAGTCCTCTTCAGATTGCAGCTCCTTTCCTCCCCCTCTGGAGACTAATGTAAGTATCGCGCCTGCCACTGTCCATGGACTTCCGGACGTGCTTTCCTTCACCCCTGCCCTCTAGCCCCACTGCCAAACCTGTTAATTACCCTTTACACATACAAATATGACCCCCTGGCCAACAAAACTCCTGAGTAATTCATTGCAGCAGCCCCCTGCTTGGAATTTGCACCCCTCCCCGCGCATGCACATTTAAATGTTTATTGTCTGTGAAGCTCGCGGCCATGAGTGGACTCCTCACTAAAGTAAAACCCTCCCTCAAACTTCAGAGGTCTCCAGGGTCGGTGAACCATCTCCTTGATAAAATATTGTAGTCCAAAATCACATCCTAATATTGATAAGAGTACACAAATGAAAGTGAGTTTTAACACTGACAAAACTGCCCATTGTTATAACGCTCAACGCCCTCTTGGCGCTTGAATAATGCACGTCATTCGCGTCCGCTGGTATGTGCCTTGCAGTGATCTCAGAAGGATGCTTGCACCCATTTAAATAGTTGTTCGTGTTCCATTGACCCCCCACTTAATTTCCCCTTCCCCATTAGCCACCCTTTCCATCTCCTCCGCTCTCTCCTTCCCTGCTTTACCACCCCGATTGTTTGCCCCTACCACCTCCTCCTGCTGCCCTGCTCCACTGTCATACCACCTAAATACTGCTCCTCTCCTCTCATCTCCTCTCTCCTTATCTCTCTCCTCCTTCTTCTCCTCCCTCACCCCCACACCTCCCCTTCCTCTTCCATCTTCTTCTGAATCTTCTCTTCTACCCCACTGCTACCATGCCCTCTCCACTCCTGCCCCACTTCTGCTCTTCACTGTGCTCTCCCCTGGTAAACTGCCCCTAAGATCCCTCCCCATCTGCTCTGATGTTTCTATGTCCTCAGATCCCTCTTTTCCTGACTTGCTCCCCTGTTCTCCCCCCCTGTCCTGCTCCACTGATTCACTGCTCCCTCCTCTCCTTCTGCCTGATTATTTGCTCTCTCACTCTCTCACCAGCTCACTCTCTCACTAACTAACTTACTCTTTCACTAACTATCTCAATCCATCTCACTAACTCTCTATCTAACTCTCTTTAAAAACACGAATTCAAGCTATCTCTCTCTCACGGACTCTCCCCAAACTAACTCACTAACTCTCTCTCTCTCCTCTCACTCACTCACTTTCTCACCCTCTCACTAACTAACTCTCTCATTAACAAGCTAACTAACTCACTATCACACTAACTGTTACACAGATACTATTTCCAAAGCTTCAGCCTCCTGTTATTTATGCCCCCCCTTTAACAAAACAAGCATTGACATAGCCAATAGGTCTCGCCTATGGGACCTTATAAGTGTTTAGTTATCTAGCATAATAACCTTGTTCCGACTAGCCTCCTCTCTTATACACCTTTCTTCTCTCGTCCCTCCTCTGCTTTGCCGTCTCCCTTCCACGACCATGCCATCTCTCCCCACCCTGTCCACTTTCAGGGGTGAGGAATTTAAAAGTAGCAAAGTAAGTAGGAAACGCGACGCAAATCAGAAATAAGTGAAATACAATTTAAAAACAAGCTCCCGGCTTCCGCCTCAGGGACAAAATAGATAGGTCACCACGTCCACCTCCACCACGTCCACCTCCACCACCACCACGTCCACCTCCACCACCACGTCCACCTCCACCACCACGTCCACCTCCACCACCACGTCCACCTCAACCACCACCACGTCCACCTCAACCACCACCACGTCCACCTCAACCACCACCACGTCCACCTCAACCACCACCATGTCCACCTCAACCACCACCATGTCCACCTCAACCACCACCATGTCCACCTCAACCACCACCATGTCCACCTCAACCACCACCATGTCCACCTCAACCACCACCATGTCCACCTCAACCACCACCATGTCCACCTCAACCACCACCACGTCCACCACCACCACGTCCACCACCACCACGTCCACCACCACCACATCCACCTTCACGTCCACCACCATCAAGTCCACCACCACCACATCCACCACCACCATGTCCACCACCAGCCCCGTGATTCCAGCGTACCAAATGCCGGCAGACCCCACGATCGGAATACAGACAACAAACAACGCTTAGATTGGCTATACACCGTCGTCTAGATAACGACACATCAAGCATAAGGAGCTTTGCAGACCCCCACTGAAAATACCTTGGGCGAGACTTAAAGACGGTCAGCATCATTAGAAGCAGCGAGACCCTGATTTACACATTACAGCAAACGTAGCTCAAAGATTACTCCATAACAAGAATGGCCCAAAAGACTACGACCTAAGAAGCCTGTGAACAATCCTTACAGGTCACCGATGCAACCTCCTGTACCTTTATTCCACCATTGGAATTAGCGTATTCTGTGAAGTCAAGCGACCGTTTTGATAAGCTTAAAATCAGTGAAGCGCCCTCTGAGTTTAGTAAAAGACCCACGGAAGAGAACCAACAAATAAGTCATCAAGGTCTAAACATAAAGCATCCCGTGATTCCATCCCTTCTCTGCCATTCCTCCCGATGTGAAAACCGTCCTCATCCATCTATTCAGGTCCATTTGGATACTCACATGGCTCCCTGATGAAGGCCCCAAGCCGAAACGCGCGTAGATGTCATACTTAGCCATGTTTTTATATATAATGTGCTGAAACAAATGTTTTTCTCCACCTTTTGAGTATAAATGAACCACTTTAAGATATGTATAAATTGTAAAAATATGTGTATATATATGTAGATTGACAAGTCACATGTATAGTGGAGATAGGCGCATGACAAATAATCTTTATAAATTCATCCAAACAAAAAAAATTTTCATGTTTTTTACCATAATTGAATAAAATAAAAGTTATAATTCTGCATCATATCTTTCTACTAGTCCTTGCTGTCAATTGTCCGCCTTTGCCCTCCTTTTCAAACCAGTTCCTAATTACCCTTCTTCCACATACTATACCTATCCCGAATTAGGAACTCTAGTCGGGGATACCCTCTTTTTCTCACACACACCACCACCACGTCCACCTTCACGTCCAACACCACCATATCCACCACCATATCCACCACCATATCCACCACCATGTCCACCGCCATGTCCACCGCCATGTCCCCAACCACGGCCACCACCACATCCACCACGAGGCCACTACCACCTCCACCTCCACCACCACCACCACCACCACCACATACACTACCACCACCACGTCCACCACCAAGTCCACCACCAACACATTCACCACCACGTCCACCACCACCACGTCCACCACCACCATGTCCACCTTCACGTCCACCACCACACATCCACCACCACCACGTCCACCACGTCCACCTCGTCCACCACCACCATGTCCACCACCACCATGTCCACCACCACCATGTCCACCACCACCATGTCCACCACCACCATGTCCACCACCACCATGACCACCTTCACGTCCACCACCACCACGTCCGCCACCACGTCCGCCACCACGTCCACCACGTCCACCCTCCACCACCACGTCCACCCTCCACCACCACGTCCACCCTCCACCACCACGTCCACCCTCCACCAACACGTCCACCCTCCACCACCACGTCCACCCTCCACCACCACGTCCACCCTCCACCACCACGTCCACCCTCCACCACCACGTCCACCCTCCACCACCACGTCCACCCTCCACCACCACCACGTCCACCCTCCACCACCACCATGTCCACCTCCACCACCACCATGTCCACCTCCACCACCACCATGTCCACCACCACCACGTGCACCACCACCACGTCCACCTCCATCACCACCATGTCCACCACCACCACGTGCACCACCACCACGTGCACCACCACCACGTGCACCACCACCACGTGCACCACCACCATGTCCACCACCACGTCCACCACCACCACGCCCACCACCACCATGTCCACCTTCATGTCCACCACCACCACCACGTCCTCCACCACCATGTCCACCACCATCACGTCCACCACTACCACGTCCACCACGTCCACCACCACTGCATCCCCCACCACCGCGTCCACCACCACGTCCACCACCACCACCACCATGTCCACCACATCGACCACTACGTCCACCACCACCATGTCCGCCTCTACCAACACATCCACCACGAGGCCACTACCACGTCCACCACCACCACGTCTACCTCCACCACCACGTCTACCTCCACCACCACCACATCAACCTCCTCCACCACCACATCCACCACCACCACGTCCGCCACCACGTCCGCCACCACGTCCACCACCACGTCCACCACCACCACCACCTCCACCACCACCACCACCACCACCTCCTCCACCATATCCACCACCACCATGTCCTCCACCACGTCCACCACCACCACACCCACCCACCTCCACATCCACCACCTTCACATCCACCACCAACACGTCCACCGCCATCACCACGTCCACCACGAGGCCACCTCACTCTATCGCCCTCACTCTATCTATCTATCGCCCTCACTCTATCTATCTATCGCCCACCCTCACTCTATCTATCTATCGCCCTCACTCTATCTATCTATCGCCCTCACTCTATCTATCTATCGCCCTCACTCTATCTATCTATCGCCCTCACTCTATCTCTCGCCCTCACTCTATCTCTCGCCCTCACTCTATCTCTCGCCCTCACTCACTCTATCTCTCGCCCTCACTCTATCTATCTATCGCCCTCACTCTATCTATCTATCGCCCTCACTCTATCTATTATTATTATTATTATTTATTATTATTATTTTTATGGAGTAAGAATCATCCCCGAAGGGATCTCTCGGTGCCTGAGAAAGCAGACGACATACTGAGTCAGTACCCTAGAATAGCCAAGTTTTTAATTTTTTCTTAAAAGGCCATGAGTGTAGTACTGGTCCGCAGGTCAACTGGTAGTGCGTTCCAATGTTTTGGGGCAATGTAGGAGAAAGCATGTCCCCCCATCCTGTCCTTTTTAATTCTAGGAATTTGGAGGCGCTTATGGCCACTAGATCTTAACTGCCGTGTTGGGGCGTACCATATTAATTTCCCCCTTAGATATTCTGGACCTAGACCGACCAGGGCCTTGAACGCCAGACACAGGAGTTTAAAGACTGCTCTTTTCCTCATTGGGAGCCAATGTAGCTCACTCAATAATGGAAGAGAGGGAGTGCGTGCATGTTTATTAAGAACTAGGCGTGCCACCGTATTTTGCACGACTTGAAGTTTGGAAAATAGATCTTCCCTCATCCCCACCAGCAGGACATTTCCATAGTCAAGCTTACTGACTAGGAGTGCATGTAACAGGACCTTTATGGTGGAGAGCGGAATCCAGGGGAAAATATTCCTTAGCATGTCTAGTAATCCAAAACACTTGCCAGATAATATTTTCACATGCTGCTCCATGGAGAGTTTGGAATCGATTGATACACCCACATTTTTTGCCCAAGATTTAGGTAAGGGAGCTTCTCCTAATTCTTCTGGCCACCAATCCTTAGTCCATAACTTTGAATCTATCTCTAGTTTCTCCTGAGTCCTTCTCTATAGGGACAATGATCTGCGTGTCGTCGGCATAAGAGATAGTACGAAAACCACATGATTTAATAACAGAGGCCAAAGACGACACGTAGATATTGAACAATGTGGGGCTTAATACAGAGCCCTGAAGAACTCCCTTATCCACGATTGTGGTCCTGGAATCCAAAGTGTCCAGTTGTACACATTGAGATCTTTCAGAGAGAAAGCTCTGTATCCAGTCCAGTGCTCTCCCCATGACGCCAATCCCCCGCAGTTTATCTAACAAGATCCTGTGAGAGATGGTGTCAAAGGCTGCTAATAGGTCCCTTCGTCTAACAGCAGCCTGATCGTGTCTGACACCTCAGTTAGTGCAGACTCCGTGCTGAAGCCTGCACGGAAGCCTGACTGTGAGGGGTCAATGAGGTTATTCTGTTCCAGATAATCTAAAAGTTAACGATTCACCATAGACTCCATAATTTTTTTGCATAATGGCATAAGAGAAATGGGCCTGTAGTTTTGAAGGTCCCCATAGTCAGCCGAGGGTTTCTTAGGCAGAGGTTTGATAAATTCCTTTTTCCATTTTAGCGGGAAAAAGGCAGATAAGGACAGATTACACATTTCCTTAATAGGGTTAGCTAGTTCCGCACCCAGGTTAGACATGATATGAGGAGGAGCCACGTCAGCCTGAGAGCCTGACTTGCTATGTTTTAATGATAAGAGAACTTGCTCCCTCGTTATGGGGGCGAAGTACTCCAATTTTGAGTGACAAGGCTTGTCGTGCCCCGGAACTTCTACCATGCACTACGAGTTTGAAATGAAAGAGTTATAGATATTATCTATTTTGCTGGTAAAAAACATGGCAAGCTCCTCGCAAAATTCTTGCGAAGGGGGGCATATAGGGGTGGTACATTTCTTGAGAACTCTAAATAGTTCTTTAGAGGAGCCCTTCCCTTCATCAATTCGGGAAGCTAGATGTAATCGTCTGGCTATATTACAATTTCTAAGATAGGCCCTATGAGATGTATTGAAGGCCAGTCTATCTTCAATTGACTTTGTTTATCTCCATATGCGTTCTCTAACTCTATATGCCGCTTTCTCTAATTTTAAACTATCAGAATACCAGGGTGCCGGGGTGGATCTTTCATATATAGTTTTTGTTTTGATGGGGGCGATGAAATCGAAAACCCTACTCATCTCTGTCTCAAGAGTGATTATGGCTTCGTTAACATCTTTACACTCCTTAAGAGATGGAGGAGAGAACGTTAGCCCGAATGTAATAGGTGTTATTTTCCGCCATTGTCTGCGGGTGACTTTACGTCCTTGGGCTTGAACTAAACTTCTATGAGCAGGGAAGGAGAAACTTAACTCCATGTGGTCAGACTAGCTCACTGCCTGAGGTGGTTCAGTGATGAGGATTGACGTATTAGTGAAAATATTGTCCAAAGTATGGCCTGCTATGTGAGTTGGCTCATGGATCTTAGGTGAACGTCCTAACGTATCTATGGACGCCAACAGATCTCCTGTGTCGCTGATAGTGATACTGTCAAAGTGAAAATTAAAATCCCCAACAATAAAGAATTTTTCAGCATATAAAACCTAGGGAGCGAGGGTTTCCAGTAGAGTAGTGCAAAAGATCTTTTTCTTTTCAGCCGGTGGGTGATACACTACTGCCCCAGTTACCTTCTGACATCGAGCAAATTCCAGAGAGAAAATCAAAAACTCCAAATTAGGAGTGGAAATAGTGTCCAAAATGTTTAAGTTCAGAGTGGCGCAAGTGACTATCACCAGCCCTCCTCCTCTCTTCCCTTCTCTATCCAACCTCACTACAGTGTATTCTGAGGGGAATGCAATTGCTAGGGAAGGCGCAGAATGTGTCTGAAGCCAGGTTTCAGTAAATAAACACATATCGGGTTCATGAACATCTAACAGGTCCCACATTTCTGAGGCATGCTTGGATATGGACCTCGCATTGACATATAAGCAATTAATGGTAGAGTCCGGGTCCTTTATATTCTGGGCTTTAACTAAATTAAAATCAGGGTCTGATTGTGAAAAAGTCAAGAGATTACTGGTGGGGCCTAAATATGTTCGTTCTTTACCTACACCTATCTATCGCCCTCACTCTATCTATCTATTGCCCTCACTCTATCTATCTATCGCCCTCACTCTATCTATTGCCCTCACTCTATCTATCACCCTCACTCTATCTATCGCCCCTCTATCTATCTATCTATCTATCTATCTATCTATCTATCTATCTATCTATCTATCTATCTATCTATCTATCTATCTATCTATCTATCTACCGCACTCACTCTGTCGCCATCACTTTATCTATCGCCCTCACTCTATCTATCTATCGCCCTCACTCTATCTATCTATCTATCGCCCTCACTCTATCTATCTATGGCATCACCACAGCATCACTCAGCACCACCACAGCATCACTCAGGGGCACCACAACATCACTATGCGCTACCACAGCATCACTGAACGCCACAGCTTCCCTCGTCGCCACCACAACATCACTCAGCGCCACCACAGCATCAATCTGTGCAACCATTCAACAACAACTGGTTCAAATATGTTCTCTCAATGTTTCAAGCTTTATTACAAATGCCACAAAAAGATGTTAATATTTCACTTCGGTTCTTGTATTTTCGTCACAATAAAATCCACTGAACATAATCTTCACAAAAGTTATTTACAAAAGTTTAAGCTATTGCCATTATAAATTACAATAGCTTTTATTTAAGTATTAATTATTTAAAAAAAATAAAAGCCATTGTTATTTGTAATATCAATACATCTAAGTCACGTAAATACAAAACATATTGCATTACAAATGCTATAGGTGTCACATTTGCGAAAGTTAAAACTATTTGCATTGTAAATGACAAAGCTATTAATTTTGCTATTTTCAAAACCAACACATAAATAACAAATGTGTCATTTACAATACCAATAGCTCAAACTTTCCTAATGCGAGACCTATTGCATTGCAAATGCTTGTTTATTAGGACTCTCTGATCTTCACAGGTAGCTGTGAATTGGGTCAGGAGTAGTGTATGTGGGTCGGTAATGTAATAAGGCTTGTCTCCGGTAGTAGCTGTGAGTGCAGCATTTTAAGTGTAGATCTGTCCGATTTACAATACTATTTATAACTCTGACCGATCTGAGGTCAAAATCTCATTCCTTGCCCGCACCATGCAGTACCTAATGTCTTCAAGAAAGCGTTTTATTTTGATGTTTCTAATGCGCCTCAGCAGCCTTGCATCATTTAATTGTACTGTTTTATATGAACTATTCATTCTGTCTTTAAAGAAATCCTTAATAGAAATAAGGAACTACAGAGAAATAAGACTTTGACGCCATTTCTACTATGTATGGCTTGAGCAGAAAAGTTTAGTGTACATTGATCATCAATACGTTTTGGTTTTCTAAGAGAGATTACAATTATTTCGTGTGTAGTAATTGAAAGTATTTATCCATGTTGTTACACAGAATTTCTGTTGAAAAAGATTTACATTTGATATTTTATTACTGGGTTGCAGGATTGTTGATCTAAAGGACACAGTCTCTGATGTCAACCTTGGCTTCAATAAGCTGCCCTCAGTTTCGTTGCAGCTGTGCATGCTTCAGAGGTTGACACATGTGGACTTCAGGTACTTGATAAAAATACCCAGTTTCCTTTTATCCATGCTTTTACTTTGACTTTGCAGTAATTATTATTGTTTTTATGATAAATGTTTAGCAGTGACAGTTAACCAAGAAATTAATGTTTCTAATTGAGTTCTTAGTATTTCAAAGTTTGTAAAGTATAGTTTATACAATAACACCACGTAACAAAAACTTCAACCATATGTCTTCTTTAAAGTTTGTCCGTGATATATTTAAATGTGTTATCTATTTAATTCCAAAGTTATTCTGAAAATGCTTGCAACTTTACCTTGTATGCAGCTAGGTATATAACAATTTAGCAGCATTCCATCATTTGTGCACCAGTGTCTGAGAGAGGGCCAAATGTATGCAAATCACCTCTCCCACATAAAGTTTTAGGGCTAAGTTACCTATTGTCCCTCTGGAACGACAAGCGAAAACTGATACATTATTAGCTCCCTGTTAGTGAGGTATGGTTTGGTTTCTTAAACAGCAAGTGGAGGTCAACGTTTGATACTCATTTAAGCTGCAGTCCCGTGCTTTTTAACCCATTCACACTTGTCGTTTGCTTGTCATTCCATTTTGAGAAGACTTGATGTAGAAACATTTCAGGGATGCTGCAGGGGAGAGCAACCACAGTCTTAATGTGAGCTGGAGTTTAACCGGTTTTACTTTCAAGACTTTGGCTCAACTTTAGTACCAAACTGTAAGTAACACAGCAATCTGCACTGAAGATGTTTGAGATGTGTGCCAAATATCTACCGCAGACAAATGCTCAACAATACAGCTACAGAAAATATTTACACTAAGTAAAATAGGAAGATAAAAATGTAAATAAGCAAGTGGCACGAACACGAAGAAAAGGCATACGTAGGTTATGAAAAACAAGTTTAACTATGTAGGAAATAATAAACGATAACATTGGTGCTGTTTTTTATCCAAGTCAGGAATGCCTCTTCTGTTATCAAAAATTACCATTGAAGAATAGGAAAACACCACAGATGTTCATTTCACACCACAGAGAGCCCCAGACCAGACCAGTCCACTGGAACTGGTGAAAGTCAGACACCATGTTGACTACAAACAGCCTCTCACTAGAAATGCTGTACAGAATGTTCCTTCTGTAAAAACGTTGTAGAGTACTTCAGAAGTGTTATCAAACCACCAGAGCAGTGGCACAAAGTTCCAGGTGTTGTTCGTTCCTCTTGAACCAAAACACTGGATGCTTCCAGCATACCACTTCACTGGGATTCCTCCTGCTGCCCAGCAACGGCTGCTGTACCAGGCTCTCCTCAGCGCCTAAACAAGTCAGAAACATGTTCCATACCTGGTTCCAGCACACCAATGTATCAAGAACCTACAGCTAATACCTCGATTCCCATGTCTGCCAGCAATAAAGTAGGAATCATCATCATATTTATCATCATCAGTGTTCTTGAATAGTGCCTCAAACCCTGGAGCATCCAAGTACTTAACACAGATAGCCATGATTTGTGATAAAAAAGAAGAGTTTTCAACATCTGCCTGAAAGTCAAGAGCTTTGACTTTTTGCTGGCAATTGAACTGTTAAATGTGTGTATCTTAGCATTTATTGCTCCAACAGTGCGTCCTTGAGTTCTGGTAAGGAATGCGGTATGCTTAACCGCATCGCTGCTGCGGTGATTTTTGCGCTGTGCGGCTGTTTTCCGTTTTCCGCGTTACATGACGAGCTGAGCTCGTCATCAGCAGCGAAGGGGTTAAGATCGGTTCAGTCACTTCAATAAAGTATTCTATGTGTACAAATCTTAAATTTAACTCTAGGCTGGATGGGCAGGCAGTTTAAACATTTGAGCACCATAGAGTTTGGGGCGAGATTGTGGCATACCCATACAACTCTCGCCATAATAATTTGTATACCTATAACTTACCATGGTGCTTTTTGTGGCACTGGCAACCGCATGTAGCATGTTGCCATATTCAAATGTGGCACCGCCTATAAGCTCTCGGTTTAATACATTTACTGCTCAATGCTCTACTTGCAATAAAAATCTAATGTATCTTGTTGATATCACACATTAATTAATAATGAAGATAATGGCATTAACATGGTGGCCCGTAGACAAACTGGAGTTGAGAATGACCCCTAACGAGTTGATCTTTTCTGCCACTCTAGTCACATTACCTACTGAAAATGTATACTTTGCAAGAAACAGTTGTGTGTGGGATGAGGTGTACAAGTTGCAAGACATTGAAGTTGAGTTTCAGCCTCATTCAAGGCCAACCAGCTACTGATGATCCAATTTTGGATTTTTACGAGACCTACTTGCATGTTTCAGATCTCCTTGATAACTTCCTGATTCATTTTTAAGGACTATCTTTGTGTTATCCATGTAGTTGTGAAACCTCAAACCTAGTTCATGCAGAAGCATATTGAATGGCTGAATGTAAGTACACTGTAGCTATGTTGATGTACAAGATCAATGTTGATACCTCTCATAATGCGATTCAGTGTTGCAGGAGCTTACCATAACTCTTCTCAAAAGATTTTTATAGAACATTCCTAGCAGCCTCCGATACCCCCAATCTTACCAATGTTTTCTGAAAGAGTGGTCACAAATTTGAATCATCACCAACAAGCCAAGCAACTTAAGGATCAGTGGCATCTCCTCTGTCATGATAGTAATTTTCATTGCCTAGCAGTGTGCATTAAGTACCTTTTAAAAGGTCTGAAATCTGACTTTTCAGTCGCTCAGGACATACTGAACTTCCATCAAGTTCTGTAATTTGAGTGTGAAACATCTTCAAAAAGTGTAAATCGAGTTGAGAATAGTATATTACAGACAGACTGAAAGATGGCTTCCTCAACAGAAGAATAAATGCATTCTTGTTTTGATAGATCTGATTGAGTCTGATTAAACAGCTGTGTTCCCAAACCATGTCACAAGAGGCAATAGCTCTCTCTCACATTCTGTCATGACCACTGAAGCTCCTGGATCACTCCACATGTCAGCAGATTCCTCTAAGTTGAAGCCTATCTCAGGCTCACTAGCCCTTCTTTCTTAACTAGGTAATCAGACACTCTTCAGCATCCCAGCTTGGTAGGCTCTAAATGTCCCAGTGAACTGAACCCTAAAACTAGCTTCCCCACTTTTGACTCACAGCTCTGGGGCAAGAACTCATGCAGAGGTAGGAGCAGCAGTCTTGTATGCTTCAATAATATTCTGCTAATTCCAATGGGCCAGGTAACTGGTGCTATTGGGCAATCAGAATTATCAGCTAAACGGAACCCATGCTGCTAAGTGGTATTCTACCCAGCGGAGGCACCTGCTTTAAACAGGCAAAGTCACTTGGGTGTAATACCAGGAAAAACATGCAGAAATCAATATTGTAAGTCATCTTCACATATCTAATTAATCCAAAACTCATAATTTGTTATCTTTGTCTTTCTAGTGGCATAGACAGTCAGTCTTCCTGAGCTGTACATACCCCATATTCAGCCTCTTCTCTCCACACACCCCTTCAAAGGCATCCTAATCTCATCTTGCGATTTCTCCGAATACCCAAGGTGTGCACTCAACCACCACTTTACTTTGTAAGAGGCAGAGAAATCGAAGCACTAGATTATTTCACATGGCAGGTCTGTTACTCTCGGTTTACTCTCAGGCTCAAACCGGACAGGAAGATGAGGCGTTAAAAAGGATTCTAAACTCCAGCAAAAATATTTTGTACCACAGTTGCTGTCTTCAGCAAGCAGCAGTGTATGCATCAGTATAAAATATGAAACAAATAAGAGCACAGATTCGTTTTTTGTAGGTAATTTACATGTACAGCTCACTTTCCAGCTTATTCACTGCAACCACAGACCATTTTCTCATTTAGGGTTGTCTTCTCATTTTTCGTATTTAACTGTGTATTTATACAGTGAATGTTAACTCAAAGGCATAATGATGGTGGCAGTAGTTAAAAGGCTGACGTAATTCTGAAAAGGAGATAAAAGAAGAGGTGTGTTTTCAAACTTTTCGAAGCTGTGAGCACTCGGTGATTCAACCCGTACCACGAGGCTGGCGGAAGCTGAGCAGCGCGAGCTTCGGATCTGAAAGTGCGACTGTGGGGGCAGAGAATTTGCCATACCCCTGCAATGGTGGCGCCTGACGTCGCGTGCAGCGAAAAGCGAATGTTGAATCCAAACACGATCGACGGAGAATACCAGCGTCCATTGGTAACAAATCTCAGGTACGAGGCTGCTGGAGCGGAATGAAAGAGACCGGGCGGCCCAGGGACAATAGAGCTTACTGCTGACTGGCTTGCCCTGGCAGGAGGTTCTACGCAGACCCTCTATCTGACCCTGTGGTCTGAAGACTCACCTTGTACCGGAGTAATAACAAGACAGCGGGATGCCTGATGTGCGTGATGGCAGCGTCGCTGTGACCCGCTTTAAAGTTATTCGCGCAGCCCACTTTTTTAATGGCCCGGAACAAGCTGCAGAATGGGCGGATGTCACACTGGCACTGCCTCCATGTACATCGCAAGGATCATCTCTAACACTTAGGCAGAAGCTGCATAAATTCCAGAGGTGTGGGAGAAACAAGTCTGGCAGAGGTCCGAAGATCTGCCCTGACATGAAGACGAACCCATCTCCAGAGCAAATAATTGAGGGACAGAAATCAGCGATACTAGCGGCGGCGGTGTTGGATGACCAAGATGCGAACTCAGCTGCTGAATCGATTGACTCATTTGAAGACACAAACTTGCTCTCAGATTCCGAGAACAGTATTGCTTTATTCCCTTCAAGTACCCCTCAAGTGTGAATGATTATATGGGTTAATTCACTTGGGTAGTACAGGTATGGGCCTAGTGGTACAGTTGAGTATATTTGATATAGTTCATTCTGTGGATATGGTCTCAGCGATGTTTGGTAATGTAAAATGTTAGGGCCTGAGCTCGGCCAGCTGAGTTGATAATTAGGTGTGTTGCACCCATACACATATATTGAACAATAGTTCCCACCTCCCCCATTGCAACTGCACAGTTATAAACGTTGAGAAGGGTTCACGTTGAACTTTTTTTTCTTGTTTGGTCCTCTACCGTTTTGTGGTGGAACTTTATATAGGAAGTTATTAGGGGATGCGTTAGGACAGACTTACTCATAGCTGAATCCCTAATCTGTCGGCAAAGACACGGGGGTAATTCGAGTATTACAATGCCCATCACCACATGGCTCCGTCTGGAAAATATGCAATCACGACCTGGAACGTTAGGGGGATGGGGTCTATCGATAGAAAGCCCTCACCCACCAACCTAGTTGGTGGCATGCTTCATCATCGGGCCCACCACAGTGGCACCTAACGTGCCCCGGGTGTGCTTCGACGCCAGATTACTGCGGAGCTGGTATAATTACTGAGTGTGCAATGTGGTGAGTATGAAGGTGAAGATTAAAAAGCCATACAGAAATCCCAGTACCCGAGGGTAAAAGCTATTTTAATGAAACTGGGTATCTGTTGGCACGTTAAAAAGGCAAACGGACACGGTGGAGTATGGATTATGACCTCCAGTGTCCTGTGTGGTCTACATGTTTCAGCCTGGCCTTTCTTAATTTGAAACAGGCTTTCCTCAGGACCAAGTGAGTATGTGTGGGGTTATAAAAATAATTTACAGTGAGTGTTTTTTGGATTTTATGTGTAGCACGCACTAAGGTGCTATATGGGTGAGAAGGGGATTCCCTCTCGCTTTGCTACATATAACATAAAAGGGAGACATACAGACGTACAGGGTAGAGTCATATTAGCATATTATTGCAAAAACAGTCGTCATTCCACCGTCTTATAAGGTGAGTGAGCGAACTATACATGGCTAAAGTGTGGTCTTGTCAGTGGCAAGACTCATGTGGTAGTTATCTAGAAGCCGGTTGTAGTGGTGAGCTAGAAAACGAAAATGCCAATGTGAGGTAAGTGAAAGAAAATCAACTATTGTCCTCACACAGTATTTTAGCTGTTCAAAGCCTCCTTGGGTCGCCTGGCAGAGAAAAAGACCCTAAAAGAAGGTAGTATTGGTTTTATAAAGTTATCCGACCTGTAAGAGAAGACCTCAACACCTTACCCCCACAGTTGCTGTAGTGCGCAGCCTCAATTACTCACGAAACTGTCGATCTGGTTCCTCCTTGGACCTGTAATCCTTCTGCGGCGCCCGGTTGTGAAAGGAGGGCTAGCCGAGCATGACGGAACATCGCAGTACCATCCGATGTGGCAAAAATATAAGCAGACTTACAGACCACTTCCTGTCCCAAAATCACACTCCAAATGACTTCACGTGGACTGTGATTGAGCAATTCCCAACAACTGAAAACAATGACAGATTTCTCCTCCAAAAAGAACAACGTTGGATTTACCGCCTATCCACTCATACTGAGGGGCTAAACGACTCCATACCATGGAATTCGCTTAACACCTAATGTATGATGCTTCCTTTTCTTCACTATACTGTGCATAGACCAATCTCTCTCACACTGATCGACCTCAGTCAATAACTTACAAATTTGACATTTTAAATTCATTTCCTTCTAGTTGTGTTTCCATATTCACCTTTTTTGACACCCTTGCTCTGTTCCCAAGTAATAGTGTTTACTAGCACAACCATGAGCGCTGGCACACTCCTCTACGCATGCGCGGTAGCTTCACATACCTTTACCCGCCCGCGCATGCGCGAAGTAGTCCAACTAAAGGCTCACGCGCTGAGCAGGGACCACTACTCACGGCACGCATGCGCAGAGCGCGCATGACATGGCGCTTTCAGCGCAGCACCCCTCCCTCTGTTTCTACCCCGACCCAGGTGCAGACAATTACGGAGGCTTTAAATAAACATGCTCGGCTAGCCCTCCTTTCACAACCGGACGCCGCAGAAGGATTACAGGTCCAAGGAGGAACCAGATCGACAGTTTCGTGAGTAATTGAGGCTGCGCACTACAGCAACTGTGGGGGTAAGGTGTTGAGGTCTTCTCTTACAGGTCGGATAACTTTATAAAACCAATACTACCTTCTTTTAGGGTCTTTTTCTCTGCCAGGCGACCCAAGGAGGCTTTGAACAGCTAAAATGCTGTGTGAGGACAATAGTTGATTTTCTTTCACTTACCTCACATTGGCATTTTCGTTTTCTAGCTCACCACTACAACCGGCTTCTAGATAACTACCACATGAGTCTTGCCACTGACAAGACCACACTTTAGCCATGTATAGTTCGCTCACTCACCTTATAAGATGGTGGAATGACGACTGTTTTTGCAATAATATGCTAATATGACTCTACCCTGTACGTCTGTATGTCTCCCTTTTATGTTATATGTAGCAAAGCGAGAGGGAATCCCCTTCGCACCCATATAGCACCTTAGTGCGTGCTACACATAAAATCCAAAAAACACTCACTGTAAATTATTTTTATAACCCCACACATACTCACTTGGTCCTGAGGAAAGCCTGTTTCAAATTAAGAAAGGCCAGGCTGAAACATGTAGACCACACAGGACACTGGAGGTCATAATCCATACTCCACCGTGTCCGTTTGCCTTTTTAACGTGCCAACAGATACCCAGTTTCATTAAAATAGCTTTTACCCTCGGGTACTGGGATTTCTGTATGGCTTTTTAATCTTCACCTTCATACTCACCACATTGCACACTCAGTAATTATACCAGCTCCGCAGTAATCTGGCGTCGAAGCACGCCCGGGGCACGTTAGGTGCCACTGTGGTGGGCCCGATGATGAAGCATGCCACCAACTAGGTTGGTGGGTGAGGGCTTTCTAATAAAACCCACTGGTTTTCCCTGACATACGTACTCCATTGAGTCTTACCTGTATAAACCTAGCTAGTCTTTCTTGATTTTTGATATATAAAAACGGGGATTCAGACTAGCTTACCTAGTCCTCCCTCTCTTCTTTGATTTAGTGATGTCTATCGATAAGAGGCATCGTGTATATGCCCAACTAAATAGGAGGACGGCTCACATTGCATTAATACAAGAATCGCATCTTACACACTCTGAGGCCACTAAATTACAGAAAAAATGGAGAGGACAGCTGTTCTATACATCTTACTCTGCATTTTCACGAGAGACTGCAATACGAATTAGGAACGGCACTCCTTTCATGGTACAAGAGCAGAGAATTGACACGAATGGCCGGTATGTGATGCTCCATGGCACATTAAATGGGGATCACCTAGTGTTCGGTAGCATTTATGCCCATAACACAGAACCGTACAAATTCCTTGGGAAACTTAACACTTCAGTGGAGGGGTGGGACAAATACCCCTGGATCATAAGAGGGGATTTCAGCACAGTACTGGATACGGACTTGTAACCGCCCCCACCCACTGCTGCAGGGAACTAGCTGTAAGAAACAAGCAGAGGCATTACAAGGCTGGGCGTAGGGATGGACCCTGTGCGATGCGTGGTGTGCATGCAATACGGCAAGCAGGGAGTACTCATTCTATTCACCTCCACACATGTTACATACTTGTATCGTAAGGATGTTCTGTTCTTTGTCCTTACTTGCAAACAGTGACCACACTACCTATCTAGGGAAAACACTGTCTGATCACAATCCACTAGACACAACACTCTCCTGGGGGTGAATCCCCTCACCAATTCCACTATGGAGACTGCAGCTCTTACTTCTCGAGGACCCTCTATTCCGTAGCACACTATCCAGACCCATCTCCAATTTATTTACGGAAAATACAGACACCGCAAGCTCACGACAGATGGAGTGGGAGGCCTTTTTAAACTCTAATACGTGGAGTGGCCATCAGTACGAGAGTAGGGGCCTGTCTTAATCTGGACATAGAGCTATGGGAGCTGGAAGATCGGCTATGTAGTCTCGAACAGGATGCAATCTCGCACGATACGAGCTAGACGGATCTATGAGACACTCATATACGACACGCAGAGCTCCTTGAACAGCTACGCATCATAGACTACCGCACTTACACACAGAAACAGCATGCAGAGGTGGACCAGCGAGTCCTCTACTAGCAAGGATTATAAGGGACACACCAACTATAGCCCCTCTACCTGAGATTATTACTTTAGAGGGCACAACAGCAAACACACAATTGGGCATCAACACGGCCTTCAGGAGATACTATGAGTCACTGCACCACCCGCAGAACTCCAAGAGGAAGAATTTGAAACTTTCCTTGATGGACTACAATTCCCCCAACTGTTAGATGACCATAAAAAAGATCTTTCAAAACCCACAACCAAAGCTGAAGTTAGAACAGCAATCAAAGATCTCCCACATTTTTGTAAAGCGCAAACTACTCAACCTTACGGGTCTCAAGGCGCTGGGAGCCGTCGTGAAAATTAAATGAGCTATTGCCCAGAGTCACATGGTGCTGAGCTGAGCTGCCGCCGGAGCCTGGGATCGAACCATGAACCCTGTGCTCAAAGGCAGCTGCCTTGGCCGCTGCACCACACCACACAAAACCCCGGGCCTGGATGGCCTGCCGGTGGAGTTCTACGAGACGTTCTCAACATTACTAGTTCCCCACATGGAACGATTATACCAGGCAGCGCTAGTGCTAGCAGCGTCTCTCCCGAAAGCTGGCAGGGACCCCAAGGATATGACAGGCTACCGCCCCCTTTCACTATTGAATACTGACTATAACATATTAAGTAAAATATTAGCAAACTGATTATTCTAATACGTACCAAAGGTGATAAACACAAACAAGTGCGGTTTCGTGCCTGATCGGAGCACTGCTCTTAACATTAGATGGTTACATCAAGTGCTGACATCGGCGGCCGTAAATTGCTTTGAAATGGGCTGTCTGTCCCTAGACCTGAGACAGGCATTTGACACATTACATTGGAGTTTCATGCTGAGAACCCTAGCAAGGTTTGGAATACCTGGCGAATACGTAAAATGGGTAAAATTACTGTACACAAATCTCACAGCTTGTGCCCGCACTGGAGCTCACATTTCACAACAATATCGGGTAGCCAGTGGTACGCGTCCGGGATGTCCATTACCGCCCCTGCTCTTTATATTAGCGCTTGAACCATTGGCCATCAAATTACGGGAGGTTGCAACAGTGAAGGGCATTAGGATCGGGACTGCCACCCATATTATCTCTGACTATGCAGATGATATAATACTTTATCTGAACAACCTTAAAGGCGACCACAAATCCATCCCTACAGCATTCCACAACTTTCAAGTCTGGTCAGGATTTTCCATTAACGACACCAAATCGGCATGGAAGATTTCAGGAGACAGTGGAGAATCCATGGGCTTTCGTAATGTGCTTTCAGACTCATTTCTGAGTCATTGGCTTCTGGAACAAGGAAAGTATTTTGATTGCCATGGGACAAATGGTTATGCTGGTGTTTTCAACGAGGTTATGATCCCGTTTCAGCTGATTTAGTGCATGTCATTAACTATTTGTCAGAGCTGTTTACATCAGGCCTGTCTTATAGAACCATGAATGTTTATAGATCTGCTATTTCTGCAGGCCACTCTTTTGTTGACGGCGTCTGTCAGCTTGAATTTACTAATTAAAAAGATGAGAAGTATGAGAGTTCTAAACCCTCCAACCGCTAAATACACCGCCCTATGGGGCGTTACACTTGTACAATGTACTCTTTCCTCCTCGGGCGACAACTCCTCTCTCCTTTTTTTTGTTTTGTTTAAAATTCGTTTATTGGGATTTTACATTACTTATTACATATTGACATCTTACATCATTATAATGCATTGACACATAACTGCAATTGAGAGCAGAGTGATTGTAAGTAATAGCATACTCATTTTTACTGCATCACAGCCATTATAAAAATCAGACGCTAGAAAAAATATCTGGGAGGAACCCTCCTGCTGGTTTGGGCTTTTCAGCGGTAGCGTCTTACACTCTGGCTGGGCTTGCCTCCGATGGGCATGCATGAATATTCCACTCTTATGTTTTCATTCCCAGTGTTATCATCTCTAATCTTGTCTGAATGTGTTCCCATCTGACTGTCCTCTGAGTCGTAGCTGCCGATGTGAAACAGCGAACTGTCAACTATGGGGTGAAACTGATAACTGTCAACTATGGGGTTCTCCAGATAACTGATCACTGGTCTGCAAACCTCGCACAGAGTTCTTCAGTTGTAGCGCAGGGACACGCTTCTGCGTAACCAAGCGCTTTATAAGCTACCCTTATTTTTATTATTAAGGGGGCGTTGGGGAGCTTTCGGACTGTGTGTCGAGAGGATCAATAGTGCGGCTGGTGTCGTTGCCTTTTTGCGGTGTAGTGATGCGGAGGTGTGATGGTACGTATGTGGGCGGAGGGAGGTTTGGAGCCCTCATAGCGTGGTACCCTAGTGTAGAAGAGGAAAGCTCCAGGTATTACTTTAGCATAGCATTGGATTTAGGCAGGTGTCGTGGGACTTCGCTACTGACTCTACGGGGGAGCGAGGTAGGGTCTGAGATTGAGACTCTCCTGGTGTTTCCACCGGAGTTGTTTCGTGCGTGAATGTGTATAATAAGTGTCCCCATTCTAAAGAAATGGGATGGTTACGGATTCCTTTTACTCCCTCTTCTCTCAGTGCCTCTTCCTCTGCCTTACCCCATTTTTTTAATGGCACCTACCCAGGCTGCTTCCAGGGGTCCCGTTGGGGCCCGCCAGGGCATGGCTATTCCCCTTTTTGCTAAAAGAACAGGGAGTGACATAAAGTGGTTCTGCACCTTTTCAGTCTTCCGCTTGCGGAAGATCCCGAGAGCGCACGCTTCCCACGTGGACATAGTCTGGATGTTGGCCGTCACCCTAAGCGTCTGGTGGACTCGATACCAGTAGTTTTGAATGGTAGGGCAATCCCAGAAAATGTGCTTAAAGTCAGCCTCGGGGTTTGACATCGGGGGCATGCGAAGTGTGTGTCTGGATAAAAACAGTGGAGACGGTGTGGCCTGAGTGTGATGGTTTCTCCTCTCTAGGTCAGCTTGTACAGCCCTAAGAATATGACACGTGGTCCTTGAGGATATTATAGTATGGGGCTTTATTTGAAACTACTAGCCCAACAGTTCAAATGCACTATAAACTTTATCAATACAGAGAAGGGATATGGCAGTCCTGGAGTAGAGGCTTGTAAATGCAGATCTTCTTTGTCCTGACGCAGTCCGTCAATACTTCACTCAGGGCCGGCACTCCCCCAAAAGGAAAACAGAAACACAACACTAGAGTCACTGTCTGTACTAAAGCCTTAATACTCTATAGTGTGCTCCCCATCACCATCATTCACAGGTCTCCGACAGTGAGGGTTAGGGAATGGATTAATTCAAGGTACGGGGAAAATGAAAAGGGTCCTGTGCAAGGGTTATCACTCAGCAACCGTAGTGCCCTATTTATACCAGAGTCCCTTAAACCCCTTTCCCGCCAACCTCCTTCTTCACCCTTCTGCCCAGGACACTTGCCTTGAGCCACAGCCCCCCAGGACCGTGGCGTCTGGTATCGCGGCATCCTGTTCTTTCGGGGGAAGTCCGGATACAAGCACAGGGTTTGTTGGGGAATCCTCCCTCTTCTCTGTGGTGCTGTAGACGTCCTCTCTGGCTCCCGCGACGCTCCGGTCACTCCTCAAGCTGTCTTTCGCTTCTCCACACTCCTGCATCAACGCTCTCCTCCTCCCCCACAATCACCGGTCAACCCCTTCCACCTGTCCCAACCGCGGTTCTCCGTCTGTTCTCTCCGCGCCGTCTCCTCTGCTTTTCCAGACACTAGACCGCTCGTGGTTCTCTCATTTGGCGTCCCGTTGGGCGCCATCTTGGAATTCTCAGCCGCTCCTGTCCCATCCGCGTAGATATTACAGTGAGGTAGGCTCTGTTGAGGACATTGAATTGAATGTTCCTGAAACATGCGTTATTGGAGACTTTTTCACGGTGTTCGAAGGCTATATCCCATTCTCTATCGTTAAACACCCTTCCCATTTCTGTTTCCCATATCTGGTGCAAAGACTGTATTGAGGGGAGTATCCGTTTCCGAACGACCTTGTATAGCCACGTGACCAGGTGCCGGCCCGCTCCCATGTGCAGAATAGTATGTATCACTGGGTGTGTCAGAGGTTCCCCCTCGTTTGGGTCCCAGTAGCAGGTACTACTGTCTGAGTTGCCTGTGTGTTAAAAACTGGCCTGGTGGGAGGCCATATGGTTCGGTCATCTGGGCATACGTACTACGTTGGCCCTCCTCAAACAGGGACTCCAACTCCGTGACTGCAAGGTCGATCCAGACCTGTAGAGTGCCAGCGTTATAGTATTTCTCCTCTCTGGGGAAATCTACCAGAGGGAGTAGCGGTGAGTACGGAGGTCTTCCTTTGGACTTGCGGTCGATTCTTATCATGCATGTGTGAGCTATGGATATCTGGAGCGGTCGAGTGCGCATGGGCTTGGTGCCCGGTAGCAGCATCCTGTGGATTGCTGGTATGCGGTCCTCCTCAGTAGTGGCCTCCCCGGTATGTCGCTCTGCTGTCCAGTGTGACAACCACTGCAGCTGGGCCGCGAGGAAGTATCTCTCAAAAGATGGCGCCCGACCCCCCCTGATTTGTGGGTACATTTAACGTAGAGAAATTTGTGTTATCCCCGTGCACTCGTTTTGCTCCTGAGTTATTACGAATAGTTAAATCTGCTCGGGTTGGCGCCTCATTAGTCGAGCGTCGTCTAGCCGTGCCTTTAAATCTCAAAGCGTGGTGTGGGGAGGATCATCTGCCCACCAAAATGTGCGCACAATATATCATGAAACTCTCCGGTTTCTTCACAAGGTTCAATTTTATTCAATTCAAAAATTTGTAATCCATTCAAGGTTCTTGATAATACTCATCGTTCAAATTCAACGTAATTTGCAGACATAATCATCATCTTATGGTGCAATTATCAATGTTGTTCACAGTTTTTTGAAGATACCCAATGGATTTCGGGTCAACACAAGAGGACCCTTCATCAGGGGTCTGTAAAGAAATGAAACAGGACCTGATAATTGACTCCACTAAATCATAAATAACAATAAAATCAGTGACATAATACGGTACTCGTGCCCAAAGAAAATTGTGTGACGGACCTGCCAAAACTTGAAGGAGTGCACACGGAGTGAATCATCTCATAGAAAGAGTGAGAAAACATTCAGCGGTGGTTTACTCTGCTGGTTCGGTGAGTCGTCTATAAACACGAAAAATCTGCTGGGGAAGCACGGTGTGCGGTGACCAACATGCAAAATCTTAAGCGTTAATTAAAAAACATGCAGGGTTGAAAGGTTTGCAAGCGAGCGCTAGGGTGTGATTAGGCAGACTCAAACTAACTGTGACGCGCTATATACCAAAATGGCATGAAAAATCAGATGCGCTGGATTCGATAACTTACATAGGACTGAAACAAGCCGTGTCTCCACTCCTTTCGTGAACCATGGTATTCAGGAAATGAAATTACGCGTGAGATAAAAAGTGATGAAAGACGGACCAAACCGATCACATGACCGGAGTGACTGCCAATGGATACGCGATAAACGCGTGATGCATATGTCATGTGATGGGAGTTTAACGACTTCAAGAGGAAATATGCAGCGATTCATAGATAATAAAGTTGTGTTGAAGCTAAACAACATAATATCAATAAACAAAACAAAAACTTATTGAAGCATGTGACACAAATGTGTTGGTAACAAACAAAAAATATTGCAGACTGCATCAAGATAAACAGTATGGTATGGATGCGGCTGGAGTTAAGTAAAAATAAAGTCGATAAAGTTGCAGTTGGTTATGACTTTTGATAAGAACACAGAGTAAGTCTTTAGTCAATGTGGGGTTCAAGTGACCATATGTTATAGAAAGCAAGAATATTCTATCCGATCATTTAACCCCATGGGATGGGTGAAATTCAATTTTTTAATCCAAAAATAATTAGCCCTTAGTCTTTGTTTGACAGGATCCCTGTCACGGTACTGCGGAATAGTCTCCAAAACCATAAAACGTAGTTGGGAAATTTGGTGTCTTACTTCATTCCAATGACTGGCTACTGTGGATTTCTTGTTCGCAAGTCTTATATTGCTCTTATGCTCTGTTATAGGTACTTTCAATTTGTGCTCCGTCTGGCCCACATATGTTTTGCCACAAGGGCATTTGATCATGTAAATACAATTAGTAGTATCACAAGTACTTGTGTGTTGCAGTTCAATCTGGTGACCTTTCGTCGGATGTGTCAACTTATTCCCAATTATGACATTGCTGCAATGAGTGCAGTTTTGGCATCTTAACATACCTCACCATTTTACATCCTCTTTTTTTAGGTGTATTAAGAAGTTCTTTTAAGTTTTTCGATCTTTGAAACGCAAATGTGATTTTGTCATTATACAAACCAATGAGATCGGGTTCTGATTGGATCAGTGGCCAGTGATTGTTAATGATTCGTTTTATCTTACTGGATTCAGTGGAATATTTCAACACACACAGTTTCTTTGTTTTTTCTTTCAACAAAATTTCTCTGGATTGTGTTGCAACTTTTGCCAAGGATGAATCAAGAATGTCTTGAGGATAACCCCTTTGACGATATTTTATCGTTTGTTCCTTCAAAGATTCTTCTAGATCTGAGCTGTTGGTTGTGATCCTTTTCAGTCTTATATAATGAGAAGTGGGTAAATGCTTTTTAAGCTGCTCAGGATGAAAACTTTGAAACAGAAGACTTGAATTTCTATCTGTCTTTTTGGTGTAAACTTTAGTGCTGATCTTATTGTTCTGCATCAATACTTGCACATCCAGGAATGCAATGGTTTCTTTTTCAATATTATGGGTAAATTTAATGCGCTCATTCAAGGTGTTCAATGCCATAATATTTTCTTCCAATTTTTGTCGAGAGCCTTTCCTTACCGTATTATTTCACTGATTTTATTGTTATGTATGATTTAGTGGAGTACATTATCAGGTCCTGTTTCATTTCTTTACAGACCCCTGATGAAGGGTCCTCTTGTGTTGACCCGAAATGCATTGGGTATCTTCCAAAAACTGTGAACAACATTGATAAATGCACCATAAGATGAGGATTATGTCTGCAAATTACGTTGAATTTGAACGATGAATATTATCAAGAACCTTGAATGGATTACAAATTTTTGAATTGAATAAAATTGAACCTTGTGAAGAAACCGGAGAGTTTCATGATATTGTGCGCACATTTTGGTGGGCAGATGATCCTCCCCACACCACACTTTTAAATTTAACGTAGACAATGCCTCCCTGTGTTCACTCCCTCCCCAGATCAGCTCGGTGAGTAGGGTATCTAATTCTTTAAACAATGGGCGCGGTGGTATAACTGGAAGATTGCAAAGTGGTAGAGTAGCCTGGGGACCATAATCATTTTTGCCAGTGCAACTCGCCCAATGGGGGCATGGGGCAATGTTTTCCAGAACCCCGTTCATATCCCCGCCAATGCCCTACGGTGATTCACTTCGTACAGGTCCTTCGGGGAGTGATACAATCTCACTCCCAGATATCTGGGAGCCTCGGTGCTCCATGCAAGTGTCTGAGTTCCGACCTGAATTTCGAATGGGGCCAAGTGAGGACTCAGCGGATACATAGTGGATTTTTCCCAGTTAACTTTAATGCCTGAGATCTCTGTAAATTCCCTTACTGTCAATCAGATAAGCGTTAAGTCTTGGGTAGTGTCACGGACATAAAGTAAAAGGTCATCCGTGTATAGGGATATGCAATGCACTGGGTCTGCCAGTGGAATACCCCAGGTCTCGCCGTTCTGTCGCAGGCGTATCGCCAGGGGTTCCAACAGCAGGGGAGATAGTGGGCACCCCTGTCTGGTTCCACTTTCTATTGCGAATGGATGAGAGATATTTTTACCTATTCTGACTCGTGAGTTAAGGCGCGTGTTTAGAGGAGCTTTGTGTATGCCATCAGTGTGGGTCCGATGTTTACTTTGCAGAGAACCTCAAAAAAGTATGACCATAGCAGCGTATCGAAGGCCTTTTCGAGGTCCAGTATTAGACATGCTGCGGTGGGGAACTGCGCTCTCGCCCGGTCTTGGATAAGGATTAACCTACGTAAGTTCTGCAAAGTGTTACGTCGTTGGATAAACCTGCATTGATCTGGGTTGATCAATGGTGTCAGGATTTGGGCATTCCGGTCTGCTAGAAGTTTGCCCAGCATCTTGCAGTCTGCATTTAGGAGGGTGATTGGTCTGTATGAGGAGGGAAGCGTTGGGTCTCTGTGCGGTTTTGGGAATGTAACTATGATCCATTTCCTAAGGGAGCCCGGAAGTTCGCCTTTGTCTAGTGTGTCGTAATACATGATCACCATGCGGGAAGTCAATCGGGCTGAGAAGGTACTATAATATTAGAGTGGGAAGCCGTCCATCCCTGGTTCTTTATTACATGCTAACGCTCTAATTGCCTGGGAAATGTCCGTGGACTTGATCTTCACCTCCAGCGCTTTTTTGTCCGAGGGCGGGATTTGGGGCAAGAGAAATGGGTGCAAGAATCTAGTGGTCGTGTGATGGTCGCGCTGCTCTGGGGCCCGATAAAGTAAGAATAATAATCGTGCAAAAAATTTGCAGAATGTCTACCTGTGAATGTCGGAGGATACCAGCCTTGTCCACTATTTCAGTAATTGGTTTCACATCCAGGTCTTGCTTGCTGTGCCAAGCTAGGAGTGTTCCCACCCTATTGCCTTCCCTGTGGACCTTGGAAGCATAAAACCTAAAATTATATTTGCAAAGATCTCTCAGCGTCTCCGCGTGAGTTGTTTTGGCGATGGCTACTTGATCTGGGGCGGCCTCGCCCGCATCAGATTTATTTGTTAGAGCCGCTATTGTTTGTTCCGCCTTCTGCAATGTCTTCTTTAGTGTTCTGCGCACCCCTACTATTTGTTGTATGCAATGCCCCCTCGCTACCACTTTGAATGTGTCCCATTTGATCAGCCGAGATGACGCCCTGTCAGCGTTTAGTGTGATTTGCTCTTGGATATGTTCCCCGTGATCGTGACTGAACACCTGGTCTGTGAGGCAGTCTCGCAGCAATTTCCAGATGGGTATGGGGGGGATGAGGCGGTTTCCATCTGAGTGTCAAGATGTGTGCAACTTGATCTGATCTCACCCTCCCCAAAGAATCTGTGTGCTGAGTGTGCACCCTGCAGTTTTCTCTCTTGCTATCTATATATTTTGTTGCTTGATTTTTCAACCAAACAATCAATCCGTTTTGAGGAAGAAAGAGTATCTCAAAAAAATTAATATGCAGCTGCCTCGAAGCTACCACTTGGCTCAATTAAAGCCATATAACTGATTTCAGTGTTATGATTCGCATCTTTAAAAAATGGTCTCAGTTTCGTAGTTTCAATCCTGTTCAAATGATCATTGCCTTATTCTCTGCATGCCTTTGACTGACAACACAAATTGCCAATTTGTTTGTTCTAAATACCTTTATACAGACAATCCGTTTTTTAGTTCTACCTCATGTTCATAAACACTTTATTTATAATATTTGCGTTTGAGGTTTCCACCTTAATTTGGGGCCAACGTATAGTCGTACATAGTTATATTACGCTGATTCTGCCCACTGCAAAACCATTTGAAATTTTTACAAAATGCCATTGTTTTAGTCTTTGGAAAGTCAATAGAGAGTTCTTTTCATTGTAAACCTTATGATTTTGAGTTGTTGTACGGCTATAGATGTGGCATTAAACAGAATTAAAGATTCTGCTCTGTTCGTATGCAGTGGTAGAAGTTATATGAAATGAGTATTGGGTTTTGTTTTGCTGTCAACAATTTTAATAGATTTGATCTGATTCCTTTTCTCTGTTCAGGAATAACGTGCTGACTTACCTGCCTCCAGAAATGGAAGCATTACTAAAACTTCAGACGATAATACTGTCATTTAACAGGTAATTGATGGACACTTTGTTTTATATTTCATACGTGGACTCTCTTTTATCAACGGTAACAGAACCGTTAAAAAAGTCTGAGAGTTTATTTGTTATTAATGTGATTATCTGGTACTGGAGTGAAGTTTGGTTCCTCGGGAGTGTTTACTTGTAGCAATACTGCGTGTGCTGAAGGATTGACATAGAAAGGGCCAGCTTTTAACACAAGGCTTCAAGAGATGTGTGTTCAGCGTCCTGCATTTCAGTTGCTCACGGCCAATTGGATCCACAAATGTAAAGGTATTCCCTCGTCCATCTGATTCATTTAGTCATCATGTTTATAGCGCTGATCTTTGCTGCACTTGCTGTAGGTTTCTGTGTGTCACCTAAAATCACTGCTTGTAATCCTGCCAATGTAGCTCAGGGGATTAACCAAGTACACTAATCCACCATGTTCCACTGCATAGTAGGTAAACTACTCTCCCCCTGCCCATCGTTCTAATAATACGAACCTACTTCAATTAATTTTAGGGACAATTACCAACCTCACTGCACTCAGTCCAATAGGTCCCTCAAATTGCACTGCATGCCAGTGACAATAATTGTTAACGTTTCACTGGATTCTAGGGACTCTGACTGACCACACTACTGTTTTCGAAAGACTTTAAAGGAGACACTAATTACCACAGTGTGCTGCGTACTTTGGACATTACTACTCTACAGTGAACATCCCCCTAGAGGTAACTCACTATACTGAACACTCCTATTAACTCTAACTGACCACACCACAGTGCACGGTAAGGATACTAACCCACCACATTGTACTCTTATCCACTGCACACTTACCTGTGACATTGTATTCTAAGGAAACAACTTCCCGGTTTGACATTGTAGCAGCCTATGGACAACAAACTCCCTCTTAGTACTGCATCTTTAGGGCAGTGAACCTCTGCCTTTGTCACACCACAGTGTACTCTAATCCACTTAGTTGTGACATTGTATTCTTAGGAAACAAACTCAGGGTTCAATATTGAGCAGCCTAGGGACACCAAACTACCACAGTGCACCTCATCCTTTGGGCAGTACAGCACAGGAGCACTAACCAACCATATAGCTTTGTATTGTAGGGATACTAAGCTAGCACACCGCACTGCATCTTGGGCACACTGATCCACATCACTGCATTTTACGCACACTCCTTCAGTACAGTGTATTGTATCTGAGGGGACGGAAGGTCACGCCAAGCGACAGTCGCAGCAAGTACTGGGTGCACAATTACATTTGGAATGCATCAGATGTCGCCATTATCTTTAAGAAGGTTGTAAACTCTGTAGAACTATGCAGTCTGCTCGTTTTCTGCATACTAATGATAGACCCTGCTTTGTTTGTGTGCTGGCGCACTATTGAACACTTAAATGTGTCCTTAAACATTTAGAATCTATGCGAACATGTTTAATTGTCAAATTTACAAATCCATTTATCTGTTTATGAATCGGTGAATCTGGGCGCACTCTTGCTTCTGGTTTTCTACGTGTTTCTTGTATAATTATCTCCTTAGTATTATGTAGCACTGTTAATTTATAGAACATATCGTCTGATTCTGTGTAATAGATGCATTTTACAGTACGTTTAATTATGCGTTATTGTTAAAATTGTTGAGGCAGACATATATTATGTTTACAGCGGGAGTGCAGCATAGATGCATCAATATATAATTGAATGTGATTCATAGTCTAGAAAAGCATGAGGCTCCAACAGAAGGTACTTGATTCTCAGTTTGAGGCAAATGAGTCCCCTTTCTCAGACTGATCAGCTGAAGCAAACTCATCAAGACTTTTGTACATAATCATTTGTGTATTGCCCTGGATGCAGTTCGCCACAAGTGCGGATTCCTTCACAGTAGTAATTCTACTAAAGGGGCGGGATGTGAGTTTCAAGGTGTGGCTTGCCGTGACAGTTTGAGAATGCCCTTATCACATGGAAGTTTGTCAGCATTCAGAAACCATGATCTTAATCGAATTATAGGCCAATGCCCATAATGACAGCATCCTTGCTGCATTTCTCCAAGTCACAGGACCGGTCCAGGACCTCACATACGAAGGGACATGCTTAGCCATCTGCACACATGCTGTGCATGACATGAGGGGCAGGATACCTTCTGTACATTCTGTTGGGCAATCAGAGCTAGGGAATACACCCATTTACCTTGTAGGGGATAGTCCGCTCTCAAAAGTAGGGCTGTGCTGTTTTGCCACTCATGCCTTTGGGTTATTTGCCCTCTGGTAGCATTTGCTATCTAAATATTTCTCTGTTCGAGTTGGTTGAATAGGATGTATGACGTTACAACGCATGCTTTTACCACGCATGCCTTTACAACGAAAACCTTTACAACGCATAGCGCTTTGGGGTGCTGGATAGTGAAAAGTTTAATTTACTATTCCAACACCAGTCCCCATGGACACTAGGGAAGGTTTTGGATAGTAAATTAAACGTATTCCCTATCCTAGAGCGCCCCCCAGCGCAATGCGTTGTAATGGTTTGCGTTGTAATGGTTGCGTCGTAATGGTAGTGCGTTGTAAAAGTTTTGTTGTAAAGGCTGTTCACCGGTTGAATACGTGCAGCCCTAGAAGAGGGTTTCCATAGAGAGCAAAGCAGTGTTCACTGCATCTCCCTATAATAGATAACTTCCTCCTAGAAAATTAAAATTTTAAGATGCTTCGACAAACATTTTTAATTCTGATTGCATTAGTAATGACACATAGACCCTTTCCAATAAAACACAGTACACAAAAAATCCTATTTTTCACTGCATTGTACATTTCACATATGAAAAAGACAAATATTTGTTTTTTAAAGCCAAATAATTATTCACACGTTCCCTAAATTTCCGAACGGTCTCATTTCTTAGCCAAAACAGATATTCAGAATTACAAGTCCACGTCATTTTATGAAGCCGTATTAAAGAACAGATTGTCCTAGTTTAGTAATGAATGGTCAAACGAACAATTGCAACAATACATATGAACTTCTACTCTACATATCTACAGAAAGGCAATACTGAACATACATAAATGGAGCATAATTGACTTTCTTGCTCTAAACGGCAAATAGGTACTCCAAGTTGGCACTCCAATAAGACTGTCAAGACAGGACCTTAACATGTACATTTTTGCCTACATTTTCATAGCGAGTAATATTGTGGAAGAAAGAATATTGTGTGTTGTAAACCAATAAATTAATCCAATCAAGTAGTGTAAGAGAAATGAAGCACCTCTGATCCAAATTGATCTATCGGTTAGGTAATGCACTAATTCAGTTTACCAGTTTCTCTTCCAGGAAGAGAACTAGGATTACGGGTAAGTAACGTATCCATTTTGGCTAAAATGTCATATGGGTTCAAAATAGTTAAGGTTGTTTTGTTTCTGCCACCCACCCACCCCCAATAACACGTATCTATTGTTTCAGTGTTTTTAGAGCGCATGGCTGGAGTTTAATGTTTCTATAAAGAATTTTTAAAGGCATTCTGTAATTTGTATTATCCGAGAAGAATCGGTCATTCTTTATGAAATGTTTAACCTGTCTTCAAATTGTTTTGCAAACCGTGGCATTGAATACTTCATGTCCAGCCAGGGTCTTCTAACTAGAAGAATTGGGGAAATCTTCATTTAATCCATTTTCTAGCGCCCATGCGGGTCTGTGTCACTTCATCAAAATATATCCATGTTCTTGCAGATCCTTTTTTAACCAACTGATTTGACACCTAATCATCAAATGAAACTATTACGATTTGTTTGGGCTCCAGTAAACCTTCGTTTTATTCTACCAACTCAAAGGAAATTAGAAATGACTGCTTTGCACACATCCCCCTCTCTTAGAGCATGCGCCTTACCGCTCTTTCTGAAAATCATCTTCCTGGCAATTTTTACACACTGTAAAAATATACAGAACAACATGTATGTTTTATAAAATCAGGCAAATGCAATTTTATGCCAATCTCTGCATATTATGTAGGAGTATAAAGCATAAAAATGTTGACACTAATACACGATCCTCCATAGAATGTTCATTAAATCAGTTCAAATGTTTTTTTAATTTTGTCCTTCAGTCATTTTTTATGAATTACAGAATAATCAGATTTTACCAGTCAAGAAATTACATGAGTCGTGTCCATTTACAAAACATTTCCACAAAGGATCACAGCTGAATTTTATGTTGTACGACTTTCTCCATGTTATGTCAAGTTTTTATACATAACTGCATTGAACAGGATCACTATAGATACCATTCAAGCTTCTCCATACCGTAACCACCAACCTAAATGTCCATAAGCGCCAGAAAAAAAGTCTGAAAAACATTTGAGACCTAACCATGAAACTATAATAGCTTACACCTGCTTAAGCCTGAAGACCAAAATTACCTAGACTGACCTCCTCATCTTAACAATCAACCAAGAATTATGGATTGCCACTGAACTATTCCAGTCTCTGCTTACCTCAAATGAGCTCTCAGAAATTCAAGTTGGCAAAAGACTACCACCTCTCGAAGTAGCTCTAGAAAACACATGATTAATTATCTAAAGCATTGAAGTGAACACCATATAAGTCAACAACCGGAACCTGTTGACCTATAAGGAGGTCTTCTGAAGTTTCAAATATGCAAAAATGTGAAATTCATCAGTATTGAATCTGTTTCACCTGTTGCTCTATACCACCATTAGATGTCACACGGCGGACCTCATCCATTTTTACCCCACAAATTATCACGACTCATACCACCATCAGATGCCGTACCACCGTCCTTATCGATTTTTTCCCCTACCCATATTCACCACTCAAAGCCACTAACATGGCTTTTTATGCTGTATTACCATCAAACCTCTTGACACTTTCACCGACCATCCATGGTCCGAAATCACAACCCTGGGGCTTTACTTGGAGCTATTGCTTTCCATCTCAACTAACTCCCACCACATTCAATGGTATGAACCTACTTTACCCCAGATTTTATCTGTGTCTAGCCTCAACACCACTGCTAAACATGATTATACCCCTTCCCCAAGCTCGGAGCATCTAGCTGAAACTTTGCCTAAGTAGGACCTGGTAAGAATTTTGGCATTCCCACTGCTTCATGGCCACATCTAATTGTCATGTAGCTGGACATAAAGAGACTTGGTTTCTAATCAACTCAATCATTATCCTAGGTGATAGCCCAGATGTCAACCAGCTTCCGAGCTCTTCAACAGCATTCAGTCCCACAGCTTCAGCCAGGTGGTGGTGGCTATTGCGCTCAGCAAGGCATACACTAGCCTTCATTTTCAGACAGAACTTTTAAGTGTCTAACATGGCGGTGTAAGCCTCGGGCATAATTCGACCATTTCTTCATCTCGGTCTATCTCTTTAATGTAACCTACATACCAACCAATCAAAGCAAAAATGCTGCATCACAAATTCTTATCAAACATGTTAAAAATAGAAGCAAAATAGAAGCACTCGGGCTTATGTTGCTGACAAAATAATCTTGTAACAACTGAACTTAGTACGATGCTCAGTGCCATGTAGCTCAATTTATTTAGACAGTGTAGCTCTTGCCAAACCCCAAATACAAAGAAAAACCAACAAACCACCAACAGTGTTTCGCCAATGAACTGAAGTGTACAACTGAAACCAGGAACAAAAATAACTGAAGAGCATGTAAAGGCCTTTTGGCCAGGTACACGCTATAGAAACACCATATGCATACATACCAAAGAAAAAAAATGAATTGCTAGATACGCTGGAGAGGTTACCATGAAACCATGAAGAAAGTCTAGAAAGGTTTAAAAGAAATAATTATTTATAAAGCGCAACTACTACCCGAGGAGGCAAATGAAAAGACTACAGTGCCAAGCAGAGAACCCAGTCCCAAAAAAGAGATACTAATTAAAAAAGACAAGTTAAGCCGTGTACACCCCTCAAGGGAGTAGATACCTTCTGCCACCCCAATTAACTTTTTTTGATTTTGGGAACCATGACATTGCATGATTTTGAGGAACGCACGGTTCTGGAAGGACAGTACCAAATATATTTTTGTTGCTTTGTGACTTTTCTATTTTGTTGCTTTGTTACTTCTGCAAGCACTTTCAGGAGACACCCAAAGACAAGAACATCTTAATGATCGATCAGAATCTACGTCAGATGGCTTTAGAAACACATCATGCAAATCTCAGCAACAGTGCAAATACCTTCTAATGTTTTCCGAGTATAGAACTACCAAAATCTTTACGTTTGTCTCGGTAATCCAAAAGAGCCTCAGTACTATCATCTATTCACCTCACTTGCAATCAGTCTTCACCTCATTCCTACTCTCCGAAACAACTGTGGTCCAAAACCTCTCCCGTAAAATGATCGCATCCTAAGCAGCCACCAACCCATGTTCAGCTGCATGTCTCAGCATAACTGACTTGATCAAAAGCTCCCTTTCTATAATCATGGAAAAGAATGCGCAAAGACAACTGAAAGAGATCTTAAATCTTAATCTTCCCCATGTACACCAATCTAGATTCTGACCTTCAAGGGACATCAAAGCAGCACAAGTCAACATGAGAAAACATTATTTCTTATACCTGGATGAGAATAAGAAAACTGCCTTGACTCTTCTTGTTGTCTCTGGAGCCTATAACACCATCTATCACAAACTTCTACTAGTTAGGTGTGAACTCTGGGCAGGAATCACTAGACCTGTTGGTCAATTCATTCCTCACTGGCTGCAACCACAATTCATCCAAACTCCTTGTGACATGTTTAATTAAGTGATTGACCCACTCCTGTCTTTTTTTCAATATCTATGCTACTGGCACACCTCTTTAAGCACTACAGGCTAAACTTCCAAATGCATTACAGTGATACATAAATCTATATACACTTAGAAAAAGGTCAAAGAAATCTAGTCAACATTATCGTGTGCTTGCACTTTGTCTTGAACTGTATGGAGGCGAGCATACTGTGCAAAAACCAGGCAAAGCGAAGACCAACAGTGGGAATCATTTTTTTGTGATTTGGCACTGTTTTGACAGATAGTATTTTACTCTGTATGGTTGTGTGTTTGTGTGTTTTCTATTTAAATAGGTGTGTAAAGGCTTATATTTTATGGTGGGCATGTTTTAATATACTGTTGAGGCCTGTAAACATCCAGGTCTGCAGGGTCCTCTACCTACCGTCCCTAAGGGTTTCTGCCTGCTATATTTCTTAGCTTAAAAAACCTTAGTGAAGTGCTTTATCTTCTGAATACCTCCTAGATAAATAAGAACACTGTTGAGACAAAAAGCATTTACGTGCATGTATTCACAAGATAAATTGAGCAAAAGCTTCCTTATTGTTTTCTCAACATATCGGAAAAAGAAATAACAAGTGAACAAACTTAGTTGACATTTACAAGTAAAAATTTATTATAGAAAAAACCCAATGCATTTCGGGTTCAACAGAACCCTTCTTCAGGGGTGAATGAAAAACAAAAAACTTTGAAGTTTGTTCTTTAAGACTTCAGGTTCTGTCGTTGGGCACTGCAATGTACATATTGACAAACTGAATATGTAAATGGTTCACAGTGTATACTCATTTGAAACAGTTACATTTCGACATGGGTATAGAATTAGCACATTAGTTGAATTGAAAACCGAATCCACTAAAGAAGGAAAGAAAAGATCCCAAATGGTGCTGGAAGAGAATGGAATGAGAAAGAAATTTGACTACACGTGAACTTCCCAAGGAAATGAAAAAACTGCGTTAACAAACAAAAGATCCTGTCTAAAAACCGATGCGGAAGTGATAAGAGACTCCAGTGTCACATATACTCACAGTTAAAAAATGTGGGTGACTGCCTGTTTAGAACCATTGTCCATTGCTATTGTTCTGATGCGCTAGGGAGATCTGTAAAACACAGAGTGCCGGATAAATGGTCAACACTGCTTGTTCCTTCCGAATCCTCCTAAGCTAGTGTTCTCTGTAAGAATCCTACCCAAGAAAAAGGCTTCTGTAACTACAACAATAGATCCCTGCCAGAGTTCTCCACTTCTGTGCAGTCGTGCAATGATCCCCGTGCGGTTTACGACGCCATGACACAAACAAAGTACCTTAAAATGAAAATACTCTAAATGCGTATGCATGTGTGACAAAACGCTAATCCCAATATATATGGTACTCGTACCTCAGTGTGTGGTGCGTGTCCGCTTACTCCCTTGGTTGTTAGACTTCCAATTGGGATACCGAAATGCTCCCGCGGGCATGTGTTAGAGCTGCGCCTTCGCTAACCTCAGTTTACCGAGAGAGTCAGAAACAAGATGAACGTCAACGTCTATAAATGTACTGAACACGCATGTGTGTAAACCTGAATGGTCATCCAGAGAAAAACATCCGGGTTAAGCCACGGACGTATATGAAAACTTACTTATCAACTAGCTTTATTAACAAACCCGATAAGAGCAAATACTTAGAGTGATCGCTAAGTGGTCCTGAAGAGTGTAAGAGTAAGAAGAAAGAGAAATGAAAAATTAGAAATGTGCTAAACCTTTACAATGCTTTCATAGGTGAGGACATACAGAGGTGCCTCCAAATAACATCTTATATTACAGTCAATGTTAAAACACTCGGTGTGCAGATACTGATTCAAAATGGAAAAACACGGGACTTTACATCATATATGACAATTATAATAGAAGCCCATGTTTGTACTTAATAGTACCGATTCTAAATGGAATTACACTGGACTGACATCTTATATGACAATTATAATAGAAGCCCATGATTGTACTTAGGTAGAACAATGATTATAAGTAACACAGTAGCTCTTATTGATCATTTAAGCCCCCTGGGTTCATGGTCCCCAGAAACTTAATCCAAAAGGTTTCTCTGCAGGCAAATGTGTATGATTATCTTTTCCACTAATAGGTTCTACCTTTTCTAACACTGTAAATCGAATTTGTGGTATGTTGTGTGCCTTCTGCATCCAATGTGTAGCCAAACTAGATGAAGTGTGTCGATTCCGTATGGTACTTTTGTGCTCTATGATTCTAGTCTTTATCTTTCTGGATGTCCTCCCAACATATACCAAGCTGCATGGGCAGCGGAAGGCATATATAACTCCTATGGTATTGCAATCGGAGTTGTCGTAATTTGATCGTTTTACCTGTACTGGGATGCGCAAATAAATTTCCGACTATCACATTGCCACATTGTCCACAATTGTGGTATTTATTAGAGAACGCTTGTTTTTCAATAACTCTCATGTTTTTCGAGTGAGTATGTGCAAAAATGGGAATGCTCGTGAATAAATTTGCAAAATCAGGTTCATTCGCTATGATCTCCCACCTTTGGCGAATAATCTTTTTGATCATTGCAGCTTGCTCAGAATATTTCAAAATGAACTCCATTCGTTCAGTGGATGGTTTACTTGATTTCTTGAGTAGATTCGCTCTGTCAAGTGCAACCACCTCTTTGTGTGCTTTCTCCAATACTTCTTCAGGATAACCACGTTGTTTGTAACGTTCAATGTGTTCCTCCATCAGATTCTCACATTGCTTCTGGTCTGAAGAAATTAGCTTAATGCATATAAGCTGTGATTTCGGTAGATGATCTTTCAACATCTTTGGGTGTGCACTGTTGTAATGTAAGGCGTTGTTTACATCTGTTGGTTTTCGAAATACTGTCGTTGAAATTCCCTCAGAGGATTTGTAAATCTCTATATCCAAAAACTGAATACGGTCCTCTTGTATATTATGTCTGAATTTGATCCTCGGATTCTTGGAATTGATGTCCTGTAGACACTCTTCGAGTTTAGATCTGCTCCCCAGCCAAATTATAAAGATGTCATCTATGAATCTGAGAAATAAGAATATATGCTCACTCCACTTTGGGTTCCTTATAATGTGTTCTTCTTCTAAATGAGCCATGAAAATATTCGCCGAGGACGGTGCTCCAGAAAAGCATGAATGTACCAGTGCGTTACAAATAGTAATGGTTTTTCCAAGAGAAGTAGCTGTGGTAGAGTGCAAAATGTAGGAGTTCCAGTAACAGTATGCTCAAATCCTGATTGATGTCCGAATTCAACAATTTCCTTCCATGACCTCCTTGTGGGCAATCGATGTGTATAACGCTCCTACATCAATAGAGCATAATAGTGTATCCGATTGTACCAGATGGCTCACTTCTTTTAATTTAACAAGACAATCAGTTGTGTCCTTAATGTACGTTGTCCAACTTTGTACGAGAGGTTGCATGTGGTGATCAATGAAACGTCCAAGTGGTTCTTGAATCGATCCACATCCTGCCACGATGGGACGAAACGGTGAGTCTGTGGAGTGCTTGTAAATTTTAGGTAACATGTAGATGTGAGGTATTTGTGGCAATGAGGGTAGTAGATATTTCCTGGTATTGACATTAATGAGCCCCTTTTCCTCGGCGTTTAAAACAATTTCTTCCAAGCGTTTACTGAATTCACTTGTAGGATCACGATCTAATCTGATATAGATGTCTGTGTCTTGCACGTGCAGATCCACCTTCTGGTTGTAGAAATCAGTATTCATTATTACAAGAGCGCCGCCCTTGTCCGCCGGCTGGAATGTAATTTTAGTGTCCTGTCTTAAATCATTTAGAATTCTCATTTCTTTGTTCGTTAAATTGGTGTACTTAGGTTTCCTGTATTTCACTTTTTCAAGATGTTTCTTAACAAGGGTTTCAAAGTTATCCAATGTTTTATCCGAAATGGGAGACATGAATTTACTCTTAGGTTTAAAGATTTCACGTGACTGGGTGTCTTCATTAGTGTTTAAGGTGGAAAAAACCGATTTCAGGCGTAACTTTCTCAGAAATTTGAACAAAGATATTTCCGTTTCCAATCCATTGGATACCTATGTGGGAACAAAGGACATGCCTTTGTTTAAAACATTTTCTTCTTCTTTTGTACAAGTTCTCTTGGATATATTCACCACTAGGTTACTCATTTGACTATGCATTGGGGACGACCGCTTTCGGTTGTTTTTTTTGTTGTTTTGTCCCCTCCTGATTCGGTGCCTTTTTGTTGTTCTAGAGACTTGTCTGGTGGAAGATTTGACGATTGGCCTTCCGCTAAAAGAAGGTTTATCAACCCTTGAAGAGCCTTGTTCTGAAGTTGTGCCACTAGCTTGTAAACAACTCCTTGGTGCTGGTGGTCTTTGTACTGTTAGGTCTTCATCTGGTACTACGCTTTCTTCTGAAGATGTATTCCTTGTGTTTCTAGTGAAGAATCTTTTTTGTGCATATGCTTCTGCCCAAGTGTAGACCTCGTCCAACTTATAATCTATCGTATCTCTACGAAATGTTCTGATTTTACGGTTGTGAATTTCTTTCGCATGATTATCCAGCCTCACATTGATGTCCTCCAAGATTTTTCCCCAGTCTTCTGCCGGTAAAGTTAATGAGATCTCCTCTTTGAGTTTATAAATGTCCTCCTTTAAATCATGAAGAATACTGCATAACTCTTCTATGATAAGCAATATCAAATCTAGAGAACATTTGTTCAAGATTGCATACCACTTAGTCATGAAAGCTTTGTTAAATTTGAACAACATTGGTGTGAGTGCAATCCTCAGTCCTCTTGGAATCCTTTTAACTTTATGATATTCCATTAAGGTGGTGGCATGCAGACGTTGGTTAACTTCTCTGCGCATAGTGTATTCTAATTGTTTGAGCATTTGTGTAGTGGAGCCCGCTGAAGTGCTGAAAGTCCGTACTTCCTCAATTAGTGAGTAAATAGACGCTGCTTCATCACTGCTGTAAGCTTTGGTTTCTGCCTGATTTAATGTTAAATCGGCTATATCTTTGAAAGATGCCATGATCTATAAAGTAATGTGTTGGGGTGCTGGTCTTGTTAGGGACCTCAGTGAAACTGCTCTTTAAGTGTATGACCTGCACACCTATTTAATCTATATTAATCAAAAATGAAGAAATTTTAATTTAGAAGGGATTACCCTGCTGAGGGTTGTGCCCACGACCCTCTGTGTGAAAACTGCTCTGTCAAGGTCTGAAAAACATGAGAGAGTTACTGAAAAACAAACGTTCTCTAATACCTAGTAGGTTTAAAGGCATGAGCAAATGCCACAATTGTGGACAATGTGGCAATGTGATAGTCTGGATTTATATATGCCATCCCCTGCCCATGCGGCTTGGTATATGTTGGGAGGACATCCAGAAAGATAAAGACTAGAATCATAGAGCACAAAAGTACTATACGGAATCAACACACTTCATCTAGTTTGGCTACACATTGGATGAAGAAGGCACACAACATCCCACGAATTCGATTTACAGTGTTAGAAATGGTAAAACCTATTAGTGGGAAAGATCGTCTTACACATTTGGCTTGCAGAGAAACCTTTTGGATTAAGTTTCTGGGGACCTTGAACCCAGGGGGCTTAAATGATCAATATGAGCTACTGTGTTATTTAAAATCATTGTTCTTCCCAAGTACAATCATGGGCTTCTATTATAATTGTCATATAAGATGTCAAGTCCAGTGTAATTCCATTTAGAATCAGTACAATTAAGTACAAACATGGGCTTGTCTATTGTAAGACGCCGTTGGGCCCTCGGAGTCACCTTGCGGAGCACCAGTAAACCCTAATTAACATTACTTAACACAGCGTGTTCACCTTTTCAACAAATACAAGTTGTGCATCTACCCAATTTCATTCACTTCTATTATAATTGTCATATATGATGTCAAGTCCAGTGTTTTTCCATTTTGAATCAGTATCTGCACACCAAGTGTTTTAACATTGATTGTAATATATGATGTTATTTGGAGGCACCTCTGTATGTCATCACCTATGAAAGCATTCTAAAGGTTTAGCACATTTCTAATTTTTCATTTCTCTTTCTTTTTACTCTTACACTTAGCGATCACTCTATGTATTTGCTCTTATCGGGTTTGTTAATAAAGTTAGTTGAGAAGTAAGTTTTCATATACGTCCGTGGCTTAACCCGGTGTTTTTCTCTGGACGGCCATTCAGGTTTACACGCATGCGTGTTCAGTACATTTATAGACGTCGACGTTCATCTTGTTTCTGACTCTCTCGGTAAACTGAGGTTAACGAAGGCGCGGCTCTAACACAGGCCCGTGGGAGCATTTCGGTATCCCAATTGGAAGTCTAACAACCAAGGGAGTAAGCGGACACGCACCACACACTGAGGTACGAGTACCATATATATCGCGATTAGCGTTTTGTCACACATTCATTCGCATTTAGAGTATTTTTTAAGACAATGTAGGTCTGGTTCCATTTTAAGGTACTTTGTTTGTGTCATGGCGTCGTAAACCGCACGGGAATCATTGCACAACTGCACAGAAGTGGAGAACCCGGCAGGGATCTAGTGTTGTAGTTACAGAAGCCTTTTTCTTGGGTAAGATTCTTACAGAGAACACTAGCTTAGGAGGATTCGGAAGGAACAAGCAGTGTTGTCCATTTATCCGGCACTCTGTGTCCTATAGATCTCCCTAGTGCATCAGAACAATAGCAATGGACCATGGTTCTAAACAGGCAGTCACCCACATTTTTTAACTGTGAGTATATATGACACTGGAGTCTCTATCAATTCCGCATCGGTTTTTAGATGGGATCTTTTGTTTGTCACCGCAGTTTTTTCATTACCTTGGGAAGGTCACGTGTAGTCAAATTTCTTTCTCATTCCATTCTCTTCCAGCACCATTTGGGATCTTTTCTTTCCTTCTTTAGTGGATTCTGTTTCCAATTCAACTAATGTGCTAATCCTATACCCATGTCGAAATGTAACTGTTTCAAATGAGTATACACTGTGAACCATTTTCATATTCAGTTTGTCAATGTTTACATTGCTGTGCCCAACGACAGAACCTGAAGTATTAAAGAACAAACTTCAAAGTTTGTTGGTTTTCATTCACCCTGAAGAAGGGTTCTGTTGAACCCGAAATGCATTGGGGTTTTTCTATAATAAATTTTTACTTGTAAGTATCAACTAAGTTTGTTCACTTGTTATTTCTTTTTCTGATATGTTGAGAAAATAATAAGGAAGCTTTTGCTCAATTTATCTTGTGAATACATGCACGTAAACGCTTTTTGTCTCAACAGCGTTCTTATTTATCTAGGCATTTAGAAGATAAAGCACTTCACTAAGGTTTCTTAAGCTAAGAAATACAGCAGGCAGAAACCCTTAGGGAATGTAGGTGGAGGACCCTGCAGACCTGGATGTTTTCAGGCCTCGACAGAGCAGTTTTCACACAGAGGGTTGTGGGCGCAACCCTCAGCAGGGTAATCCCTTATAAATTTTTGATTAATATAGATTAAATAGGTGTGCAGGTCATACACTTACAGAGCATTTTTTAATGCACCCTGTACTTTATCACTGGGCTTATTATCATTACCTCACTAGCTTTTTAAACTAATAATGATTCTTAAGAGGATTTGCTCTGTTGTGCATCCGAGTGCAGCCCACCAGTTGTGCCTTATTCCCTGGATGACACATTTAGAGAGACATCTTCACCAGTGAGTTGCACTCTAGTTGGATGGGCCCTTGTGTGGGATTACCGGAAAAAATAAGACAGGACATTAGCGTATCTCCTCGAAAAATAGTCAATGTGAGTCCGTTTTTTGTGTGATTTGAAACTGATTTCTCAGATAACATTTCACTCTGTATGGTTGTGTTTTTAAATAGCAGTGTTAATTAAATGCTCATATTTTACAGGGGAAATATTTTTAATCTTTATCATTGGGCTTACTATCATTACCTCACTAGCTTTATACACTGAGAACTGGATTAGAGGTTTTGTTCGGTGGTGCATCCTAAGCTTAGCTTACCAGTTTTACCTCATTTTAGGGTTAGCATATTTAGTCTGCCATCTTGAGCAGCGGATAGGGCTGTTGTTGGCCAATCTCATGTGTACGGTTTCTTATAAAAAAACAAGCTGCTAGCATGACATGTTCAGGAGTTATGCCGAATGTGGGCCAGTGGCAAGCTAATCTGAAAGAGACAATTAGATTGTAAACTTTAGAATTACCTCAATGCATCAGACTGGATCTGGAGAATTTTTCGGCAGCAGTACCCCTGCGCGTTGTAAGGTGCGTCGGTCGACTCCGTGTTTGTCGTTGGCATCATCGTTGCCGGAATGACGTTGCCGTATCTACTTAGACGCTGCCCTGGTGCGCTGACTTCAGGTCTTTATTTTTCCGCGCCAGCCAGCGCAGATTCAGAGAGAGTGGTATTAGTCACTTTTTGACTGACATTTTTTGCGACTTTTGTCGTCTCTGTTTTTGAGTCCATTGACTCCTGGCGCACGCAGGGATGTCCAGTCGTCCTCGGTCCGGCTTCAAGGCTTACGATACCTGTCGCAAGCTGATGTTTGTTACGGACCAGCACCGCGTGTACCTGTGGTGCCTGGAGCGCAACCATGATCCCAAGTTGTGCTCCAACTGCCGTACTATGAATCCGAAGTCTTTGCGGTAGCGGTCCTGAAAGCTGAGAGCCTCAAGGGTCGACTCTGAGTTTCCCTTTCTTTCCAGGACCCGGAGCAACCCCTGCCCAGCTTCGGAGTTTCTACAAAGCGAAGCATGCCATCTTTGGGCAGCCCGACTCCGCCAGTGCGCCTGCGGACTTGGCTGGTGGCCCTGGGCCTCTGACACCAGCGGCTCTAGCCCCGGCACCACAGGGTACCCTTGGATCCAGGCCTGGATCTGAATCGGAGACGTTCAACCTTGTAACACCTCCCCCGGCACCGATTCCACCGGCACCATGTCCGCAGCTGACAAAGGTTATGTCCCCAGCCGGCATCGACCCCGGCCTCCACCCTGACTTGGACACGGAGCTGGACCGACGTCGCCGGTTTTGACGGCGAGCAGTACTTTTGTACCTCTGTCCTACCCTGACATTACCTATAGGCCAGATTGGCAGCTAGAGGAGGGTGAGGATCACTGGGAGGGGTCTGTAGACCCTTTAACTGACCAGTTGGATGAACCGGACTGGAGAGAAGAGTTGGGGGGGAAGCAGGTGATCTGGATACCTCCCCAGACCTTGGCATGCTGTCTCCTCCTTCTGTGGCTACGGAGGAGGGTGCTTCTGACGCAGTGTTGTTGCGTAGGGCGGCAGAGGCTCCCCACCTCTAGCTACCTATGGTGGCAGTCAGGACAAATCTCTTGACGGAGGTGCTTTAACCAGCAGCAGCCTCTTCGGAGCCCCTGCTGCCTTTTAATGAGGCTCTTACTGACATCCTTTTAGGCACCTGGTCCAGGCCCAACACAGGAGCTCCTGTGGTTAGGATGATTGCTCGACAACACCGTCCGGCTCTGGGCGATCCCTCTTTCCTCTCCCAGCACCCTACCCCAGAGAGCCTGGTGGTCCAAGCCTCTACATCCAAAGGCGCATCCCCTAATGCACCACCTGATAGGGAATCCAAAAAGCTGGACCATCTTGGGAAGATGAGGTTTTCTTCCTCCAGCTTGGGACTGCGGTCGAAAAACACTACATGTATGTTGGGCCGTTACTCCCACTCTGTGTGGGATACGGTAGTGCTGGTGCTGTCACAGTGCCCGGAGGAGGCCCGAGTGGTGCTCTCCCCTGCAGTCTCCGAGGGGAGAGTTGTAGCTAAGTTTACCATTAGATGTGGACCGCACACCGCCAACTCGCTAGGCAGGATGATTTCAACGTCGGTAGCCCTTTGACACAACTCCTGGCTGGAGTTGACTGGTTTTTCCGGGGATGTCCAGGGTACCTTGCTGGACATGCCTTTTGATGGCTGTCGCCTCTTCGGTGACAAAGCAGACAATGCGCTAGAGCCCTTCAAGGACTTCCAGGCTACGGCCAGGTCCATGGGCCTCTCCACCACCCCCCCTGCGCAGTCTGCTTTTCCCCCCTTTTGTGGATACAGAAGGGGAGCCCCACCTTGTTCCGCCCAGATCCAAAGGCCGGCGCAAGCTGTCCAGCCCCTGCACGGCTGGGGACGTGGGACCCACCATCCTGTGTCTGTGGGCCAGTGAGCGGACCAGTCCACCAGCGCCCACTCTGCATCAGCCTTCAAACCCTCCTAGTCCGACCTTTCAGGGCCACCACTCGCCAGTGCACGGCAGAATTCGCCATCACCTCCCCCACTGGCGCACCATCACGTCAGACAGGTGGGTATTGCAGATAGTCCAAAGGGGCTGCTCCCTCACCTTCAAGACCATCCCTCCATCCATGCCACCTCAGGACCATCGTATGTCGTTGGATTATGTGCCCTTCTCCAATGGGAATTTACGGCTCTCTTGGCCAAGGGAGCCATCAGGCGAGTTTCTGCCCCAGAAGTAGGTCATGGTTGTTATTCCCACTACTTTCTGGTGCCCAAGAAGGACAAATACCTGTGTCTTATCTTGGATCTCAGGGAATGACAACCGTTTTCTCTCGAAGGAGTTAAAAAGGTTGACGCTAGCTCAGGTCCTGTCTGCCCTCGGCCCTGGAGACTGGATTGTAGCGTTGGACTTGCAGGACACTTACTTTCACATCCCCGACCTGCCTGCCCACTGGCGTTACCTGTGGTTCACGGTAGGCCACAAACACTTTCAGTTTATCGTGCTCCCCTTTGGCCTTACCAGCGCCCCTCGGGTGTACACGAAAGTGATGGTGGTGGTCGCAGCTCATCTACTCAGATCAGGAGTTCCAGTCTTCCCCAATCTCGACGACTGGCAGTTTAAGGCGGGCTCGTCTCAGGCAGTCGTCTCCCACCTCCAGACTACGGCGGACCTCCTGCACTAGCTGGGGTACACTATAAACGTGCCGAAGTCAAACCTGATTCCCTCTCAGAAGCTCCTTTTCATCGGAGCAGTTCTGGACACGACACAGGTTTGAGTTTATCCTCCTGAGCAGCGAGTCTGGGATATTTGGACTGTGGTTTTGATTTTTCAGCCTCTATCCTGGGTTTCGGTCAGAATTACCCTGAGGCTGCTGGGCCTCATGGCCTCTTGCATCCTGCTAGTAGATCAAGGCAGGTGTCGTATGCAGGCTCTGCAGTGGGACCAAAAGTTCCAGTGGGCACAGCATCAGCGGAATCTGTCAGATTGCGTTCACATTTCGGAGGGCACTGCACCACAATTGCAGTGGTGGCTGACGAACCAGGATTGAGTCACCGGCAGATCCCTCTCCCTTCCCTAACTAGAGTTCACAGTGGTGGCGGATGTATCAATTCTGGGGTGGTGCAGCCCCATGGGAGAGGCGTAGATCAGGAGGCTCTGGTCTCCGGTGGAGACCGTGCTCCACATCAACCTTCTGGAGCTTTGGGCAATCTTTCTTGCACTAAAAGCATTCCTTCACTCTGTCAAGGGAAGAGTAGTACAGGTGTTCACGGACAACACCACCGCTATGTGGTACTGCAACAAACAGGGCGAGGTGGGGTTGTGGACCCTATGTCAAGAGGCTCTCTGTCTCTGCACATGGCTGGAACATCAGTGCATATCCCTGGTGGTTCAACACCTGGCAGGTTCTCTGAACGCAAGGGCGGACGAACTCAGCCGCAGGTGCATAAAGGATCATGAATGGCATCTTCACTCTGAGGTGGCAAAAAATCTCTTTTGGCAGGGGGGAGAGCCTTGGTTAGATCTATTCACCCCCAAAGAGAACGTGCATTGTCAGCAATTCTGCTTGTTAGAATTTCCAAGGCAGCGCTTGCTAGGCCACGCTTTTCGTCGCGAGTGGAGTTGCGTCTTCTATATGCCTTTCCACGTATACCACTTCTGCCCAGAGTGCTGAAGAAGATCAATCGCAACTGGGCCCAAGTCATTCTTGTGGCTCCGGGTTGGGCACAGAGTCTGGTATCCCGAACTGCTACACATGGCCATCGATCCTTTGATCAGACTGACTCTTCGGGAGGATCTTTTTCTGTCGTAGCAGCAGGGGACGGTCCTCCACCCGAACCCGTCTAGTCTCCACCTCCTTGCATGGAGATTGAACAGCGGTAGTTGACGGCTTTTGACCTGTCTCCCAAAGTTTATGTTCTCTTGGCAGCCAGGCGTCCCTCCACTAAGACTGTATGCTCCTGCAGATGGAATAAATTTGTGGCATGGTGCACAGCAAAAGCTGTGGATCCCCTTTCCGCCCCTCTTTCTGAGGTTCTATTGTTCCTCCTTTCTTTGGCCCAGCAGGGCTCTGCTCTGGGCACTCTAAAGGGCTACCTCTCGGTCATTTGAGCCATTCTTAGGCTTCCTGATCAGCCTTCTCTTTTCAAGTCCCCTGTTGTAAATAGCTTCCTTAAGGGCATTACTCATCTTTTTCCTCCTATTCCCTTGGTAATGCCCCAGTGGGACTTGGTTCTTCTATATCTTATATGCTCTCCCTTTGAGCCGCTACATAACTCTCCTCTCAGGCTTCTGACCTTAAAGACTACCTTTCTGGTGGCCATCATCTCTGTGCGCAGGTTGAGCGAGCTCCAATCTCTTTCTTCTAAACCTCCTTTTCTGGCTGTTCATCTGGACAAAGTTGTTCTTCGAACTCGTTCATCCTTTCTTCCCAAATTGGTTACTTCTTTCCACATTGGGTCTTGGGTGATCTCAATATTCATATGGACCAAGGAGGTGAGGGAGACAATATTGAAATCTTGGAGGTCACCGCCCCTCTCGGTCTTATCCCCTACTTGGCTGTACCGACCCATAATAGAGGTCACACCCTTAATCAGGTGTTTTCTACCCTGCCTCTCATTATGGCTAGCCCGGTCCCAGTGCTCTGGTCAGACCACTTTCTGATATCCTTTCAGATTGTTGGGGTCGGTAAGCCTGTTTGTGCCGTCCCTCCTCCATCGGGGCAACCCTGTCGGGCCTATCATAAGATTTCCCTTGAAGATTTGGTACAGGCTTTTATGGATAATCCCTGCCCGCTGTCGGGAAATCTGGAGTCCGACCTTGCCCAGTTGCAAGACTGGTTTAGGAAGCGGCTCAATGAACTTGTTCCTGAGTCCTCTCCTCGTAAAACTCCCAGGCGGTCCTCTGCACCTTGGTTCACAGAGGCCTTGGCCTCGTCCAGACGCGCTTGTAAGAGTGCTGAAAGACGGTGGCGCCATAGGTATGAGGATGTGGCCAAGAGTGAATACAGGGTAGCTATTAAGGTCTATCATGCTGATATTCTGCGGGAAAAACGGCTTTACTTCTCGGCTAGAATAGAGTCAGCCTCCAGCTCATGCAAGGAGATCTTCGCTATTGTGAAGGAGTTCATATCGCCCAAAGATACTGCATCTCAGCACGAGTTCTCTGAACCGTGGGTGATTGCACTGGCCAGTTTTTTTCATGATAAGATCAAGTTAATCCTGGACTCCTTCTCAGCCCCTGTCTCTAAGACGATGGTGTGCCAGGAGGACTTTTGGAGTCTGGCGGAGGATTCGGAGCGTACTCTGTCGGAATTTCCTCCTCTATCGATCCCTGCGTCGCTTGATTTGTTATCTCAGCTTAAATCAGGTTCACCTGCTGACCCGTGCCCTGCCAGGTTCATGGCGAGAATGGCGGAGGTGGTCAATCCTTTTGTGAATCCTGTGCTGAATTGTTCTTTGACCAGTGGCTTTGTTCCTGGCGTCTGGAAAGAGGCGATGGTGGTTCCGCTTCTCAAAAAGCCGGGCCTTGATCCGGTCCTTCATGTTAACTATCGCCCGATCTCTCTCCTACCTGCTTTTGCCAAAATCGTTGAGAAGCATGTTCACAAGGTCCTCTCGGTTTTCCTTGAGACACATAGCTTGCTGCATCCCACTCAGTCTGGCTTCCGAATCAACTTTAGCACTGAAACTGCGCTTTTAGAAGTCAGTGAAGCTATCAAAGAAGTGCTGGATTCAGGTGGTAGGGCCATGTTGGTCATGCTTGATCTGTCGGCAGCCTTCAACACCGTCCCTCATGAAGGTCTTCTCCGCAGACTTTATGAGATCGGTCTGCGAGGGACGGTGTTGAGGTGGTTTCAATCTTACCTGGCTGGTCGCCGGCAGGTGATCTGGACCCCCCTTACTCAGCCGAAGTGCCCCCTCTGTAGGTCGGAGTCCTGCAGGGCTCCGTTCTGAGCCCGACTCTTTTTAATATCTTTCTGACTCCGTTGGCGGTGCTGGCTGAGTCCTTTGGGGCCCAGATAATATCATACGCAGACGATACTCAGCTCCTTTTTACGTGTGCAAAGGGGGCTGAGTTTGATGGAGAGAGGATTCGTGGTTGTCTTGGAGCTGTCTTTGAATGGTTCCAGGGCAACAGTCTCAAGTGTAATCCGGGCAAATCTGAGGTGCTCTTCTTCGGGTGTAAATCTGACCCGAGTTGGCAAGCATGGTGGTTGCACAACATGTTTCCTCCGGCGTCTTCCTCCACCGTGGCTAAAAACTTGGGGGTCAAAATTGATAATGGGCTGACTATGAAAGCCCAAGTTCTTGGTTTTGTGTGTGTCTGCTTCGGTCTGCTGAGGATGCTCCGGAGGTTTCTTCATCTGCTGTCATTGGACCATCGCAAGATTACTGTCCATGCCCTCATTGGCTCGAGGCTAGATTACTCGAACGTTCTCTACCTGGGTTTGCCCTAGTATCTGTTGCAACGACTTCAGGTAGTCCAGAACTCGGCGGCCCGGGCTATTTATGGTCTTCCCCGTCGTGCTAGCACTTCTGACCTTTTATTTACCCTGCACTGGCTTCCTCTCCGGAAGCGGATTGTTTTTAGGGCCCTTACGTTGGCCCACAAAGCACTGTATGCCACTGGAGCTACCTATATTCAGAAAAGGTTGGCCTTCTATAAACCTGCTAGGGCTCTCAGATCTGAAACCCTCTCTCTTGCGGTGGTGCCGGTGGTGAAGAAGGCCCGGACTGGTGGACGCTCTTTTAAGCGTCTGGCGCCTCAGCTCTGGAACACCCTTCCCTTGTCACTCCGCAGCACTGCCAATTTGCTTGCCTTTAGGAAGGGTCTAAAGACTTGGTTGTTTTGTCTCTAGCTTTCTGTTATTTTTTTTTCTGGTTCATTCTACTGTTGTGTGTTACTGTCTGATCCGTGAGTTGAAAGCGCCGGGACACTCCTTTTGGAGTAGCTGATCGCTATATAAAACACCCACATAACATAACATAACATAACATTGGACAGACCATCACTTTGCCCACCTTCTTTCTGCCTCCGCATCCTTCCAAAGAAGAAGAGAGGCTCCACCGTCTTGATCCAAAACGTGCGCTTTCATTTTATTTGGATTGCACAAAACTATTTCGGGTGGATGACCAGCTCTTTGTTGGCTATGTGGGCGCCAAAAAAGGTTGGGCCGTGCACAAACGGACCATCTCTAGATGGGTTGTTTTGTTTATCAAAACTTGCTATTCCTGGTCCCGGGATACAAAGGACGTACGACTTGCAGTAAGGACGGACAACAGTCATCTCGTCACTCCCCACTGTGGTTATAAATGCCACACTCTTTCTGAGGACGGACGGCCGCTACTTCGGGCTGATGTCGTCATAACTTTAATCGCAGGCTATTTATGCCGTACTTTCACATAGGTAAGCAGAACTATGGGCTGAGTATTTACAGACACCCAGACTGATGATAATAGTTCCCATATTAGCTTTTGCAAGTTTTATTGAACAACTCTTCTGTTCGATATTTAAAAACATAGATATGTGTGCCAAGACTTTGGTTTGGCTCATTAGGAAAGGCTTTTGACTATTGAAGAGGTTGTCCTGACAACTCCTCACAACAAGTTGTTCTTGGAGAACGAGTCCTGGAAATATTGGGACAACTTATTTCAAGACCCTCTTTGGACCGATGAAATATTATTGAGCCCTGACGAAGTTCCAATGGAACGAAACGCGTTAACTGAGGTTTTAAAAGATTGAAAGAATAAAGGACACTTTTTTGGGACAAATTGGAAGCTTATTATTTGGTGCACAGTCCTTTCCTACATTAACTTTGGCATCTGCTCTGCAGCGGAGCGTTTTTGCGGCGAGCTCTGGATGTGTTTTGCACAACCTATGGACTTTGAAATTGAGGTGCTTAACCTTGGTCAGCCGCACAGTTTGTTTCAAATAGCCCATCTTTAAACATTGTGCTTTATTGTGCAATGTAAGCTTTTAGTGAAGTTATAAGGCACTACCTGCAAATTGTTTCACGGTTTTATGAATAAATCAGTTTTTAGTGATTTTTCTGCAATAAAAATAATACAAAACACAACTGCCCACCTACATCCAGAGGCCGCATAGGAAACTGCATCTCCAGGGTTTAGTGATTCAGCTTCGTATAGAGTAGTATACAAGCGCTCTAATTCTGCTGCGATTCCCTGCATCATGACACTCCCCGCTACCTGATGGATCTATAATCTCCCACTGGCGTTGTCCCTGGGCGCGTAGACGGTGAGCGAGAAGGCGCCCCTGGTGCAGTATTTTTGTTTGGTGTGGAGTAATACCTGTTCTTCCACATGTAAGTTTAGTTCCCCAAGCTGCTTCCTAGTTAAGGTGAGCTTCCTCCGGATTCTGTGTGAACCTGACTGCCTATGTGACTCCTCCAAAGCTTTTACTTGATCCTCTAAGGCAGCATGTTTCCCCTGTCTGTCTTTGTCTATTTTTCTGGCTATTGCTATAAAGGCCCCCTGGACCACAGCTTTGAGTGTGTCCCACAGCAATGCCACTGGAGTGTGAGGAGTATCATTAGTCATACAATACGACCCAATAACCTCCTGGAGTTCCTTAACAGTGGATTTGTCAGCAGCTTGTGATTGAGGCATCGGGTATGTGATTGTGGGCACAGTCTAGGTAGGTGTATGGTAAGGAGCTCAGGGTGTGGTCCGACAGGGCTACCACTCCGATATTGTTTTTTTGGACTTCCGGGGCTAGGGAATCACTAACCAAAAAGTAATGTTTTCTATTGTATGTCTGCTGTTGTGGCTGAGAAAAAAGATGAAACTTTCATCACAGGGTTTTTTTTTTGTGAACCTTTATTAGTAGTACAAGCATTTACAAATATGGGCCTACAACCAACCCGGCCGGCCGCTAAGCAGAGCAAGAGTACAGCAGGCAATATGAAAGTTACAGCAGTTCGAAATCCGGGGTCATAAAAATACCAGAGCAGATCTTGTAATCCGGTGCACAAACTCGAATCGGGATTTGAGAGGTTCATTTTCAAATAAGGAACTAAAAAAGGGTGTCTCACAGTCGTACACAGTCCTACAATACTGCACACGAATCATGATATCTACAAACAGTACAGATCCAAAGGAAATATCGGGGGTAGGATACTCAGAACAGGAGAAATGCAGGCACAATCCCGGCACGTAGCGAGTCTAAACCCCACCCCTCAAAACTAAACAGATTGCGGAGACCATGAACGACGACGACACTAAAAAGAGAAGAGAGGGGAGGAGCTACGACACCAACCAAGATGGCCGCATAGTCTCCCGGCTCCGCTGACCTCCGTCCTACGCTCTACTATCCTGCCATCTATCCTGATTTCCTGCCCCGGATCCGTGTGTGTGACCCGATTTGCACTCCGATGATGTGGTCCCGAAGTTTCTCCGACATCGTGGAGCGGAGTAACGTCGAGGACCGATTTGAGG